>NW_026652292.1:61478330-61593146 GCF_009828535.3 Hylobates moloch | reverse complement strand
AATAAATAAATAAATAAATAAATAAATAAATAAATAAATAAATAAATAAATAAAATTTTTTAAAAAGGAAAAAAAAAAGAATCTCGGACTTCTTAGTGCCTAGTAGATACATAGGTACTAGTCATTCGATAAGAGCTGGCAGGCATACAAGTGGTAAGATACAGCTGCTCTGTCTTCAAGGAATCTACCTTCTGAAGAAAGAGACCAACAGGAAAAGTGGTCATTTTAATTGCATATGAGAAGCCTTAGGATAGAACTATGGAATGAGTGAGCCACTACTTATGTGGAATTATGTAGATTCTGTTTCTGGGAAATCATCTTCAATTTTGAAGGTTACCTTGTAAGGGAATTGGATTCTCTGTATGTCATAAATTCGTTATCTTACAGTACTATACTCCTGCCAACAGCATGCTTAAATCGCCTCCGCAGCAAAACAGCATGGCTGTAAACATCCTTGGTGAAAAGATTTGAGTTAAAAGATGGCCTTTGAGCCTATTGTATAAATGAGATGCAACTATTTCCCCATAAATTCTATTCATTCATTCTTCATTTTAACATGCATTAAGCACCTACTGTTTGCAACTCACTGAGATTTAAGTAAAATTGAATCAATGCCTTCCAGAACGTAATGAAGGAAACAGCATAGTATTTTTGTTAGAGGGAGATATAGGCTATCATTATATCTAGGTGTCTGGACTTTAAAACAATGCCTGTCATGAGGAAAAGTCACAAGTTCTAAATGGCATATGGCGATTGGTGTTTTTTATTAGCATTACTCAAATGACATCATAAACATACATGGGGCTAAACAGCAGAAAAAAAGGAAACAGTACCGAGTCTTTTCGTGGACGAGCTAACAGTCTGAAGACCTTTATTTATTTTTTTAAATCTGATTTCTTGTACAACATCACAGCATGATCTGCCCTCTTACTTGAAGCAGTTAACTGTAGGGAAAAAATAAGTTGAATATTTACTGAAAGAGATTGTCCATTTCTACCTGCTAATGCACAATCTAAAATGACCATTTATATGCACAATCATTTACCTGATGCATAATACTTAACTTGAAAATTATCACTCAGAGGTACTGCCAGTGCCAGCATTTGAGTGCTGAGCTTTGTTGAGAATGCTAAAGCATTTCTGCCGATAATGAAGCACTCAACAAAGTGCCCTTTGTTAGACAATAAAAATAATTGATTTCAAAAGCCATCAACTGGTGATGAACAAATACATTTTATAGCAAAGCAGTTGTAGATTTTTGGGTCAACTCATATATCACTACAATAGGTTTGTTTTGTCCTTTGTTTTTGTTTCTTTTTTAATGATAACCTATTCCATATTTTTCACCTACAGCTTATCTTCATTTTTTTGTTAATAACAAAAGAGTCATTGCTGTTTATGGGATCTTTCTTTGTTCTAGGACTAAGCGGTGTGCATTCATTGTCTTATTGACTCTTCACATCTCTTTATGAGTTAAGTTCTGTTCTGTAGAGTAATCTGTGACTGGTCTGATTTACATGGCATAGTTGAAACTGTGAGAGCTAAGGGACTAGTATATTATCTCCTTTTTACATACAAGAACACCAAGACCTGCAAAAGTAAAGAGACTTGTCCAAGGTGACATATTTGCCAACTGGTTGTAACAAATCGCAAAAGTAAAAAATAAAAAAGGCCATAATGTTTCCCTCCCTTGCAGCAAGTCCCCTTTATCATGTAACTGTGCTGCTCCTCTCATCCCAGGGCAGAGTCCCTTTCCCCTTGCATCTGAGCTGGACTTAGGACTTGCTTTGACCCATCCAGTGTGTCAAAGCAGTATTGTTGCCAGTTCTGCGGTTCAAAACATCTTGCACTCTTCTATGTGCTCTCTCTCTCTTAGGATCCTACCCTTGCTGGTAGAACAAGCCCGTGCTAGCCTGCTAGATAATGAGAGACATGTAGCTCAGCTACCTTCATTAGCCCAGGTGATAGCCTGCCGAGCCCCCAGTACAATACTGCCTAGCTAACCGTAGGCTCACTGCAAAAGCATGCATCAACCCAGATGAGACAAGCCCAAATTGTAAAACCACAGAATCATGAGCTACCTAAATGGTTGCTATTTTAACCACTAAATCTTGAGGTGGTTTGTTACACAGCAAGAGCTAGCTGATACAGTGCCACTGCTAAAAACATACTTCAGATAGTCAAGGCTGTCTCAACTGATATGTTTATTTGTTACAGAAAAACAAGAATTATTTTATAATTAATAAATAGAAGTTGGGAGTGAGAGGGTTAATGTCACATTAAAAGACAAAAACATGGGATTATTTGATCAGTAGAGATTAATTATTCCCGTATTTGTGTTTTATTCATAGATCCTACCCACCATGCTACCAAGGAGTGTTGTCTCTCTAGGATGTACCATTGTCACTGCTTTTCTTCTATTTATTAACCCTTCTTCCTGAAATGAATGACTGTATCCACTCTGACTACATGTTGAATTTGAGCTCTGAAAATATAACCAGCATGAAAAACTTTTAGTATCATTTATATATATAACATTACATTTTTAATTAACATTGCATTAGCCCAATATTCTCCAAATCATATTCATTTACATCTCCCTTTCGCAATCTTTGCTAATCTGCAAACTACCTATATTGTTATTTACTGAGCATCTTTCTTTAAATGAAATTCAAATTGACTCACATTTTTTACTTTGCCTAATCCTAAGTGATAATAATCATGAGATAATTTGTTTCATAAACTGGTTACATTTTTTCTACACAACTTAAAATTAAAATGTATATATTCATCTGTGTGCCACTTAAAAGTCATCATTCCAGCTACAGTCTGGGAACCATTGCTTTAGCCATCTCTGATTAACTTCAACTCTTTACCTTTGGCTGTCAGCTATATAGAAAAGGCAAAGGGATCTCTGATGGAAAGGACAATTTTATCGGTCACTTACTTTAGCAACACCCTGCCATCTGAATGTGCAAGGGTTCTAACCCTGGGCCCATAGGCAGCTACTATTTTATTGGTCCCCACTGGCTTTTTTACTCTTTCCAGCACTCATGATCTGAATGAGCAACTTGAGGTGGGGCATGGTAAATATCACAGGCCCTTACATGACTCTGAGGCTGTGAAACTGGTCATTCTCATCCATGTGGACTAGCATATAAATGTGCAAAGCCTGTTGGACTAGTCCCAATGCCCCACAGCATTTTGGGATACTTTTGATCCTCAACATAAGCTTTTAAGTAGGAGCATTTAAAGCCATTCTTTCTGTGTTATTTGCAAAATCAAGACTCAAAACATGATCCCTCTGGGACAAAGAAGTTTACCTCTGCCTCATCTAGCAAGTAGTTGCAAGTCCACAATAAACCAGCTTCCAGTTTGGGGAACAGATTTTTGTCCCTTCAATTATTGCCCAAATTCAAGGAAATGCCATAAACAAGTAAATCTTAACTTTTTCACAACATTGGATAAAATGCTCCCTGGCTTCTTTGAGAATAAGCTGGTACTTACAGGTGAATTACTAATAGTCAAAAATCAATGTAACCAGGAAGTATTGACTAACGAGTCAGTATCTACAAGAACAATCATAGCCCAGTTGTGTTACAGTGAAAAACACAAGTTCAAATTTTCTCCTGATTTAATTCCAACTCTGCCTAAGTATCTTGGGTAAATTGTTTTATTTCCCTCATATTGTTAGTTGTTTAGTTTTCCCATGAATATATGGGATAATATTGGTAGCTACCTTGTAGAGTTGTTGTAGGAATTAAATGAGCTAATTCATTTGAAATTTTTAGAACAAAAACTCACACATGCTAAGTACTTCATTAACACTAGCTATTACTATTGTAGGTAATTATGATAATTTTTTGATAAATGTCAATATGAGAGGTCTGTATTGTGTGCCACAGACTCTATCCAGACCCACATGTTTGCCAGTTCCTTCCTTCAAGGTGCAAAAATCACACAGCCTTAACTAGGTATGGATGAGTGAAGTTAATCAAGAGAAAGACCTCATACAATAGATGTCAGAATGAAAATTCCAAGACACCTTGACAAACAGAAACTTAGGCACAGAGCCAAGAAAACTTAATTCAACAAGAATAAAAGTAAAGTCCTACATGGTCAACTGTAATCAAGCAAGAAAATCTAGCTTCCTAAAGTCTAAGTTGGCCAGTAACTAATAGGCGGTACCCGGCTGAAACAGCAGTACAAAAGCCATCGAGACCTTACCAAGATAAAGTTCCCTTATCCTGTGAAGGAATGTATCCTTCTAAGGAGACAAGATCACATCTATCATATTGCACTCCATTCTTGGCACCTCATTAATGGGCATTTAGGTTGGCTCCAAGTCTTTGCTATTGTAGATAGTTCTGCAATAAACATAAGTGTGCATGTGTCTTTATAGTAGAATGATTTATAATTCTTTGGGTATATACCCAGTAATGGGATTGCTGGGTCAAATGGTATTTCTGGTTCTAGATCCTTGAGGAATTGCCACACTGTCTACCACAATGGTTGAACTAATTTACACTCCCACCAACTATGTAAAAGCGTCCCTATTTCTCCACAGCCTCGCCAGCATCTGTTGTTTCCTGACTTTTTGATAATCGCCATTCTAACTGGCGAGAGATGATAACTCATTGTGGTTTCAATTTGCATTTTTCTAATGCTTGGTACCCCACTTTAAGAGGAATAAGGTTAATAAGACTGGAGAAAAATCTAGAAACCAAGTCACCTGATAAAAAGTTCAAGATATTCAGGATAATTCTGCAAAACAAGAGAACCAAGTCGAACAATGTTTATGAATGCCTACAACACACCAGGCTGTCCTGGGTGCCAGGAATAACATGATGAACAAGACAGACAGTACCTTTGCCCACAATAAGCTTCCATCCCAGTGCCGGAGGAAGATACAATAAACACGCAAAGGAATAACATAAATGACCTCGGGCTCTGAGAAGTGCTGAGAGGAAGACAAAATAGCTTATGCAATACTCCAAGCAGAAATGATGTAATCAGGACCAGATGGAAATAAGGACAAAAAGACATATTTGAGGTAAAGCAGTTATCAGAGTGCCTGGCACATGGTAAGTCTCTATAGCTAGCGCAATAACACAAGCAAATGCTTCTCCAGGACTTCTAAGTGCCAGACACTGCTCTAAGCATCCTGTACATATCTTCATCCCTGTCAGAGAGGAACTCTTATTACCCTCATGTCATAGATGAGACCACTGAGGCACAGGGTGCTCGCTAAGTTACCCACAGTCACACTAGTTACAAGCTTGTGAGATTCAGGCTCTGGAGTAGGAAGTCTATCTCCAAAGCCTAGGCTCTTTGCCATGTTATGTCACCTTCCAAACACTGAAGAGTTATCTCATTGAAAGGGGGTGTCTACATTCAAAGATGGGCCAGAGGGAAGAAAATCAAAGCTAGGAAGTTTCTTTAAGGTCTAGAAAAGAGCTTTGTGATGGTCATTAGACACCCGGTGTGTTTCCAGCACCCTGGGAGATATTAGACTATAGAGAAATCCAGGCTGATTTTCAGAACAGACTTGCAGCAAGTGGGACAACATTCCCAAGATATAAAATTATCTTATCATGTGCACTGGTTTCCCTTCCTCACTCTGCTCTTTCCTTCCCCTTCAATGACCTTGTTACCTATATCAGGAACATCTGATCTTGAAAAGGATCTACATGTGATAAAGGAAAAATGCAAGATTCAACTTAGTGCTTTCCTCACAGAAATTTTTTTTT
Source organism: Hylobates moloch (assembly GCF_009828535.3). NCBI lineage: Eukaryota > Metazoa > Chordata > Mammalia > Primates > Hylobatidae > Hylobates > Hylobates moloch. The sequence continues at coordinate 61,587,396 of NW_026652292.1, read as the reverse complement.
TTTTTAAATAAAATGTTACAGTAATCCAGCTTCTGGGAAATGATCAGTTTGCAAGTTAAAGAAAAGATATAAAACTTCACTTGCAGTACGTAGAAAACTTTATTTACAAAAAGGGCCCGATGTGAAAACATTTGCTTTCCAAAAAGTAAAACAAAGCTGCTGAGTCTTCTTTTGCTACATTCCTGAAGGATATATTTCCTGGACATCTTCTGTCCAACTCTCTTAGTTGCACTTCTGTCCTCTGATATCATTAGGTGAAGTGTGATGTTGTTAAAGAATTGCTAAGCTATCTGGAATTGGGGATGAAAATTCTAGGATGCCAGTGGATTTGAAACCAATAACAGCAATTATGATAGTAACAGATCATAATAACATGTTTGGCACTGTTTTAAGTATTTCACCCAGAGTTTGGTACTTTATTATCCCCAATTTGGAAATTAGGAAACTGACGTCTTAAGGAAAATATGTAAATCTACTGGAAAAAAAAATATTCTGTTTTCTAGTGAGATAACAGATGACCCAGTGGTGAGCATTAAACTAATTTTCTTTCCCACCTCCCATGGGTCTTTTAAGACCTCTGAAACTAATATTGAAGAGATGTTTAAGAAATTACTCCACTGATCTTTACCGGGTGCTTAATCCATACCTGGTATTGTGGGAGGTGCCTTAGTTTTACAACTAATCTCATCAGGTTCCCAAGGGCAGAAATGGTGCCTCCCCAGGCAGGACCTAGTTGAAGGCTGCACATGCAGCAGGTGTTCAATAAATACCAGCTGGTGGATTGGTGTCCCTCCTCTCAGCCTGGGCTTGGGCAGGTGAAAGTAATGATGCTGCTCTTGGTGCTGGTGACAGTCTCTCCTCCTCATGTGCACCCTCTTTTTCATCCTTCAGAGCTGACCTGAAATTCCACTTGGCTCAAAACACATAGAATGAGGCACTGAATCCCAATATGGCTCAAAGACAGCCCAGCTAAAACCATTTTCTAAGGTCAAGAAATAGCTTTCTCCAGAAGAGAAATGATGAGGAAGAAGGAGAGAGGGATAAGAAGAGGCAGAAAAGGAAGGAAAATAAAATAGACAAAAGAAGTCAGGAAAAAGAAGCCTCAGAAAGAGGAGAGGTGTGTCCTGCTCCTATCCTCATCTGGGTGGTACTTTGAGCTGCTTGAAAGGCACTGTTTTCTGAGAAGATTTTGTTTATGGTAAAACAGGTGGAGAGGCTTAATTATTATTTTAACAGTGTGTTCGAGAAAAGTACAGAGACTGATCTATACAATTACTCTCCTCAAACACAGGCATTTGCCTCTGTTTTCACACATAGAAAATGAAATCATCAGATGTACCAAATGTTGACATTTTTCCCTCATGAAATGCCAGAGAGTTCCTGAAACTTAAGTAATTATGTCCTTCACCACCCTCCAAAAATAAATAAATAAACCTCAACCTGTCACAATGTAATTCCAAAATCATTGCAATTCTCAAGTCATATACCTGTGAAACAGAGAGGTGGATGATTTTTCGTCTTAAAACTGAAGACTAAGTCAGGCTCATATTTACAAAGCAAACCTTGGAATTTTCCAAAAAAAAAAAAAAGAAAGAAAGAAAAAGATAAGATGAGCAGCCTCCAGTACCCTAGAAATGCTCATCTATAAAATTGCAGTATTCTGAACATACACAATCAATATGTAGCCACGGTTCCTTCTCAAGAGGAGAGACGGTGGTGTTGTATTTCTCCCCTCACCAGTCCGAGAAGCAAGTTAGAGCAGCTGCCAACTTTCAGTTTAAAGATTAAGCTCTTTGTATGGGTGATTTATTGAATGTTTATAGCTGGAAAGAACAAATTCTTTTTCTTTTTAAGTTGAGAATATTGCTTCCTTTCAGGGCTCTAGAATTTTTAACTTTTTCCCCTCTTTTAAAGTGGTAAAAGCATTATACGTATGAAGAATCATCCCTAGGTCAGATCTACTTACACATATTTGGAAGGGGGAGAGGAGGGGAAAAAAGAAAAAAAAATATTAAAGTAATATTTGGCTACCCATGTACAGCAAGTTCAATTTGAATGTTCATGAATTTGTGGCATGTTAATATCTCTGCTGAACATGCCAATGCTCAGCCCTACAAACTGTGTGCAAACGGGAGACTTTAGCCTTGTGTGGGGCAGAGAGAGGGTGGACAAAAGAAGAGGGCGGGAGAGACAGTGACGAAGAGCAAGAGAGAGATAAGAAACACACAAATAGAGACAGAGAGACCTAGTGCCAAATGTCTCAGGATGCAAAGAGGACCCTTCTGCAAATCCAGTAAGTTAGAGTCAAGCAACATCAGAATAGGTATTTGGGTTTCAAACAACTTCACCTCTCGCCTACTACAGCTGTGCCTCCCATGAGTCAGGATCTTCTAGTTATTAATAACATGGGCTCCTCTTGATCGGACCACCTGGGTTCAAATCCATAATGTGCCACATCCTGACTGCGTGGACTTGGGCAGTTTATTCACACTCTCTGGATCTTGGTGTCCTTCACTGCCTAGAGCCTACCTACCAGGGTTGTTGGGATAATTAACTGAGTATGAATGCCGGTAAAGGACTTAAAACAGTGCCTGGCAGGTGGTGAGGAAGGGCTCCATAAACATTTGCTGCTATTTCTCACACTTTATTATGGCACAATAGTCTCCAAAGATTGGTTTTTGAGTACCCAGTTGGAGCCACTTGGAGCACATGCTCCTTTTCTGGGGCACGATGGCTCTTTAAACCCATTCAGTGCCTCTGGTTGCCAGAACCATGGGCAGGGCTGCCAAGAGACAGCAGCTAATTGCCTGCAAAAAAATGAAAATAAAAAAATAAAAATTAAAAATTAAATTTAAAAAAACCTGTATACCTCCTGGAACCACTGAGGCTGCTTCTGCACATGCAGTCAGCAGCATTTTCCAGATGAGCATCTATTTGCAGAAAAGCTTAATGTACCTTTTCCTTAAATACAGTTTTTTAAAAATTGCCAAGCATTACTCTTCCTACAATGAGTACCATGCAACTGCAGTTTCTGTTGCTTCTTTAGGGACTTCTAGCTTTTCAGGTAACCAGATGCCATGAGTACTAGTCCCCTTTGCCTATGCACTTTAAGATGGTGTCACTTGGCATCTGCAAATGCTCTCATTGGCTCAAGGTGATGATGATGGTGGTGGCAGTGGTAGTGCTGGTGATGCAATGATGATGGCTAATGTTTATTGAGCATGCTCTGTGAGCTGGCATTTCTCTAAGTGCTTCACCTAGATCATCTCATTTATTTATCATAGCCATCAGATGAGGGGAGCAGTCTTTTTATGCCCACTATATAGATAAAAACACTGAGGTGCTGAGGAACTTGGTAATTTGCTCACAGTCACACAGCTAGTAAGTGCTGAGTCTAGGATCTTCACTCTTAACCACCATGTTAAGCTACCTATAAAATTACCTAAAAGGAAAATCATGGGTTTGGAGTTCAGGAGCCCCAGGTTCTGGTCCTGTTTCTGCCATCAACTACCCTTTTAACTGTTTAACTTAACCTGGCTTAGGTAAGGTTACTTAAAATCTTTGGTTTCAGTATCTCCCCCTAAGAAAGAGAAGCTTTTACGGTAAATGTCTGCTATGATCTCTTCAAGATCAACAATTATATGATCATTCATTCATTTATTCACCTAGCAAATAATAATTGAGGATTAGACATCTATTAAAATATACGCACTTTGTTGGTCTTTATGCAACATGGGTAAAAAATATACAGAGCTACGTTCCCTTCATGGTTCTCATAGTCTAGCAGAGGAGATAACGTTAAGTAAGCATACCAGCAAATATATAATCACAAATGTTTGATAAATGCCCTAAAGAATAAGTACTGGAGTCCCTTGAAAGAGAATAACATGAGGGACCTGATTTAGATATAGGAATCTTTTGAAGATGGAATATTTAAAATAAGGTTTGCAGGATGAGTATAAGTTGATTAATTAAAGTTTGTAGGAAAAGGTATTCCAGGTTGAGGGAACAGCATATATCCAAAAGCCTGAGATGGCAAAGAACATGCCAATTATCCTCTATATGGACTCTGTGCAGCTCAAATATAATTCCAATGCGTAAGGCAATGGCATAATATAATTCGAAAGTCATTAAAATTCCAGGAACTGAGGAAGAGCAACGTAGCTAAGACACTGTGAGCAGGGGGAGAAAAACGGTACCAGATAGAGCTGAGAGGCAGGCAAGTGCCAGATAGTTTGTGTGCTTGTCCATTCATGTCCTATATTCTAAGGCTACCTTAGAATCCTGATAACCCATGCAGTAGGGAAGCCTTCCCTGTTTCCACCCCCAAGGACTCCATCTTCACATCAGGCTTTCCCCAAAGAAACAAAAGGTGAGTTTGGAGATCAGGGAAAGGCACTAACTCTTAAGGAACCCCTAGGCACATTACGAATGTATGTAATACCGCTGAACTATTAGTGCTTTGACATTCCCCTCTATCATTCTCCTCACCAACAGGGAAGGTCCTGGGGGAAATGCAGAGTAAAGAAGGAAGAAATGAACTACCTGGATAATTCAAGTAAAGGTCCCAATGTGATCTTAAAATCTGACCTAACTACCTCGCACCCATGAGGACGGTTACTATCAACGAAACAGAAAATAACAAGTGTTGGAGAGGATGTAGAGAAACTGAAACCCTCATGCACAGTTGGTGGTAATGTAAAAGGGTAGAGCGGTGGTGGAAAACAATATAGTGGTTGCTCAAAATATTAAAAATAGAATTGTCATATGATCTAGCAATTCCACTTCTGGGTATATATCCAAAAGACTTGAAAGCAGGGTCTCAAAAATATATTTATACACCCCTATTCATGTCAGCATTACTCACAATAGCTAAAAGGTGAACACAACCTAAGTGTCCATCAACAGATGAATGAATAATCAAAATGTAGTGTATCCACACAATCGAATATTATCCAGCCTTAAAAAGGAAGGAAATGCTGACACACACTACAACATGGGTGAAACTTGAGGACATCTTGCTAAGTGAAATAAGCCAGTCACCAAAAGACAAATACTGTGTGATTCCACTTATGCAATCTACTTGGAGTAGTCAAAATCATAGAGACAGAAAGTAGAACGCTGGTTGCCAGGGGTTAGGGGTTGCAGGGAGTGGGAAATGAAAAATTATCTGTTAGAGCTTCAGTTTGAAGCTCTAAGATAAAAAGAGTTCTGGAGATGGATGGCAGCTGCAAAAATTACAAATATATTTAATATCGCTGAACTATATACTGAGAAATGGTTAGAATGGTAATTTCTATATCATGTGTATTTTATCATAATAAAAAAAATGAGGGAGGGAGACTTGATCTAAATAATTCAGAATGGTCCTGAAATAGATACCTGAATTCTCCATTCACTCTGCGCACGTAAACAGAAACATAAACCCATCAGGAAGTTCCGCCACACCCCTGAGAAAGCTCTAAGTGCTGTAGACACTGACAAGTGTCTCTGACAAGACTATGAAATAAGAAGCACTTGGCAATTGTCCTCTTCACACTTCCAGACTTTTCTAATGTCGCCTCTTCCGGGAAGCCTTCCCTAATCACCTCTACTACAAATGAGAACTCCCCATTTTTTCACTTACATTCCTTGTATCACTTCTAGCATAGGTTATTATCTTTCTGGCTTGCATTCACAATTTGTTCATGTGGTGGGAAGCACCTTGAGAAGAGAGGCCACCTGTATTTAGGTCAAAGTCTAAGCACCTGGCACCCTCACTTTTCACGTATTTAGTTTAATGGATTAAGTCGTGGATAGCCCTATCTCTCTTTCACTGTCTACTATGCTCCACAGTGTCCCCACCAGACTGCCCTGAGCTCCCCACCAAAGAATTTCACCCAGGAGCAGTGCCTTCCACCATGTCCTGGCATCCTCCTCCCAAGCACACCTGCTCTGTATTTCATTTGTGCAAGCCCTTGCCACTTCCTGCTAGCTTACAAGGATGGGAAGTGGCCGATGCAATAAATAAATTCTTGCTAACGTAGCGCCTACTAAGGAGGTTATCTCCCAGATAGCATGATGCTGTGACACACTTGAAATGTCTAGGGTTGCAGAAGATCTGTACAAATTGTGACCCTTTGGCCAGTAATTGGCTTCTTTGCCGCAATACAGGCTTTGGTAAAATCACAATACATGAGTGGCTCCCAACTCCACCCATGGATACAACAGGCCTGTAAGTAATCTAAAAATAATAATAAAATATGGGTGGGTGCAGTGGCTCACACCTGTAATCCCAGCACTTTGGGAGGCCTAGGTGGGCGGATCACGAGGTCAGGAGATCGAGACCATCCTGGCTAACACGGTGAAACCCCGTCTCTACTAAAAATACAAAAAATTAGCCAGGTGTGGTGGCGGGCGCCTGTAGTCCCAGCTACTCAGGAAGCTGAGGCAGGAGAATGGCGTGAACCCAGGAGGCGTAGCTTGCAGTGAGCCGAGATCACGCCACTGCACTCCAGCCTGGGCTACAAAGTGAGACTCCATCTCAAAAAAATAAAAACAAAAATAAAATACTATAATATATAATAATTATCTCTATTATTTCCTGAATCCCCACAAACTCCCAGGTTCTAACCTTCTCAATGCCCCATTAACTAGGTTTTATTATCCCCACTTTACAAAAGGGGAAACTTACCCTCGAAGAGATGAAGTGACTTCCCCCATGCCATGTAGTTAGTTTGTGCCAAAGGCAGGATTCAGCTGCAGGTCTTCACAGCCTGGGCATTTTCAATTCTACCAGCTCATTCCTCTAGAAATAGAGGCAAACTCTAGCCGGTGTTCAGCCCTCATTCCCTTCTCAAGCTCAGCCCATTTCCCACTGCTGGTGGACTATGATCAACAGCTGCAGCCCCTCAAGAGGAACATCAGTTTGTCCTTCATTGGAAAGAGGGTTTCAAATGAAGAGAAAGAAGGATCCTGTAGGGTGCCTGAATACTGCCCTCTTCCGTAAAATAGAGCAGCTCAGTGGTTCTGCAGATTCCACGAGATAAAAGGACTACACAGCTGCTGGGTGAAGAAAGCAGCGGCCCCTCTATTTGTGCACACCATGGACGAAAGGCAGTGCTCAACAGTTCTCAACACAAACCAGTGACATTAACAAGGCATGAAAAAGTTACATGATCCCACATCTGTGAATGAAGAATCGAGCTATATGTATTCCCGGAGCAGAAATTACAACTCATCTAAATGGGGTCAACATCAGCTTGGACGTGAATGAGGAAAGAGAAATAGCATCCAGTAGGAGCCAGGTACCAGGCTACGTATTTTACATACTTGGTCTCTGAGCTGCCTTCAGACGGATGCATTAACTAGAGTCCTGCTGTGCAGAAAAGTAAACTGAGGCTCAGGGAGGTGATTCGCAAAAGGTTACATGACTAGTAAATGGCAGAGTTTGGAGCCATGCCCAGGTCTGTCTTGCTCCCAAGCCGATGCTTTTTCCATTATATGATAATGTCTCGCCTTTGCATGCTTTTTGGACTCCATTTGTTGTGATTTTCAGCTGCTTGGATGGATTGCACACTTGGACATCCACCAAAAGCAGATCCTACATCTTTAGCCATCCACGTAAATGCTAGGCCAAATTCCAACCACCTTTTTAAAAAGAGAACTCTCCAGCCTGAGTTATGGAGCTTTAAAAAAAGAAAACAAGAAGGAAAAGGAGAAAGGCGAAAAGTAATTTCATCTCGCAGAGGAGGCCTGTGTGATTAGGATGGGTGTGGGTGGTCACAGCTGGCACAGATAAAATCACAGCCCATCATGAGAACAATAAGGCCGTAACTCCAACTTCTGAAGAATGCCATTCATTTATTCAACAATTATTTTTGAGTGCCTCATTTGAACATAACAAAGCACCGTGGGAGTGAGAATGAAGCAAAAAACTTGGGCTCAACCCTTAGAGAGTACACAACACTCCCATTCAGAGTTCTTGGAGATGGGGATGTGTACAACCATACCAAGAAACATGAAAACTTTCAGCCACACCTCGACAGACACCACTGATCTGAACTTCTATCCCGCCTCTAAGTTTGTATGTTTGATCCATGGCTCCACTAGCATTTCTTCGTTATTTTCCTATTCTTTCTTTTATACTCTTCTAGTTCTATTTCCCTACTCTCTGATGAAATATGCAATGGAGTGGGAAAAATGTTGTCCTGCAGACAAAAGAACTGTTCCCCATCCCAGCTCTGCAGTCCTCCAGACATGTGACCTTGGACCAGTCTTTGGGCCTCCCTGAACGTCCATTTGCTCACTGGTAACAGGAGTGTAACAACCCCTTTCTCAAGGGTTATATGACAATTAATTGAGATGATAATAATAAGAGAAAGTCCTCTGAAAATAGTAAACTGCTGGAAAAAATGTACACCTTACCCCCAGTGCTAAGACTTACTAGATTATGTCAATAGTTAATGTTTAGCTGAACAGAAGACCCTGCCAACTGAACATTATTCTTTTTGGTTTTCTTTTGGCAAAGGCTGGCTAAGCAAAAAAGGAAAAGCCAGACAAAGAACGCTACTTTGTGAATTCTTCCCCAAAAGGACAGCATTGTAAGTCTGCCGTGAATAAAGAGTGTAAATTATATTCAGCATGATATAAGTAATGACATATCAATTAACTGTGTCAACAAGGTCTAAAAATATGCAAATTACTGTACTTCAATTAGAAAAATCTACATCCTTAGAGAATATTGTAAATCAGGAAATTTGGGAGACATTAAGAGTAATCAGTGAGGGAAAGCATGTACTTTTTGCCGTATCCTATTTTTATACATACATAATGAAATAATTATAGCTACACTGTATTTATGCCTCTGCAAAAATATTAAAATCTTAAGATCTTTACAATGATAAGTTAAATCTGTATTATGTTTTCAGACAACATTAATTATAAGAAAAAGAAATCTATTATCATTCAATATAAGTAAGTTGAAACTAATTTGGACATGTAAATTAGAAATGCTGTTTTTTTCAGCACCAGAACATAGAAAAGAGAAAGCAAGAAGAGATATCTAGATCAATTACTGAGTCTATAAATGCAAATGTTTTAGCATATTTAAGTTGTAACGCAAATTTAAGGATGTTTAGTAACTTTTCTCACAAATATCAAACGATTTGGTATTGTAATTTTTTGGATGCCTTCTGATTTTCTTTGTTTAAAATGCATTTATCTGCTTTTGATGGAGTTGCCTTTACCTGAGCTGTCTTCTAGCTGCAACTCAACAACACATAGCAGGAGGCAAGGCCGGGAATGTATAAGGTGAGGTCAGTTTTCAATGACTTGGATCTTAACCACGGTAACATGGAGTGGTACCTTTGCTTTGAAATTCAATTTGCATCAATTCTAGAGATGCCAGAAGAATGCAGGAAAAAGGAACACATGACTCAAATCAACATCTCACGTCTCCCCAGCCTCCCCTAGAAGGGCATCGTGGCAGGGAGTGTCCCACAGTGAGACCCCCGGGCAATGATCTGTTTTACCCTTCCTAATTGCAAGCTACCCAAGGTCTCATCAGGATCTGAAAATCTGACTGAAAGACACTTTCCTGAAAAGTTTCCACCTCTCCCCACTTTCTGCATACAGGGACGCCATATATGTTCCAGGGCCCAGAGTTCAATGTCATCTTTTACAAGCTCTATCCCAACTCCTGGCCAAGTCAATTCCTTCCTGGGTTTTAGGAAACCCAGGGCATTTTGATTGCTTACTGTTTTCCCCTTCAGCTGGGAGCTCTGTGAGGGCAGGCAATTTGCCTTTTCTCTGTTTGTGCTCCAGAGTTAAGCACAGTGCCTCCTATAGAGCAGAAATGTGCTCAAGAGTACACCAATGGGGCCAGGCGTGGTAGCTCATGCCTGTAATCCCAGCACTTTGGGAGGCCGAGGTGGGTGGATCACCTGAGGCCAGGAGTTCAAGATCAGCCTGGCCAACATGGTGAAATCCTGTCTCTACTAAAAATACAAAAATTAGCCAGGCTTGGTGGCATGCGCCTATAATCCCAGCTACTCAGGGGGCTGAGACAGGAGAATCGCTTGAACCTGGGAGGTAGAGCTTGCAGTGAGCCAAGATCGTGCCATTGCACTCCAGCCTGGGCGACAGGAACAAAACTCCATCTCAAAAAAAAAAAAAAAAAAAAAAAAAAAAGTGCACCAATGAACAAGAGGAAAAAGAAGTAGTAGGATAGACTAGGGGAGGAAGCAACTCTCCAGTAGGAAGAATATATTTAATGTATTTTCTTAGTGCTAGGTATAGGAACTTCCATTAAAGTAGCCTGTAAGGACTCAACTCATTTTTTTGGTTAATCCAATTAAATAACCAGACAGAGAGCTGATTTAATATAAAATGGGGAAGAAGGTGTTTACCTTGATACTTTAGCATCTTCTTTCTATACACCAACTCCACTGCTCCTCTCAATTTCCAGGAGATCTTCACTGTCCTTGTGCTTTTTCTACCTGCTATCATCCAAGTCTGCTTCTCTAGGAAACATCTGATTAAATTGCTAGCACTAAGTATCAGAGTTTACCATAGCACTCCTTGCAGTTTTGTCATTGAACATGGAATAAAATGGTATGTCAAAAGAACCAAGATCAGACACCAGTGGCCTGGTGTGCACGCACACACACACACACACACACACCATCAAGAAGTTACTCAATTTGCCTCTTCGAATGTTGGCTCTGATGGGTGCAGATATGTCTTAAAATGAGGCTATATGAAATACCTTTAAAATGATTGTTTCATTCCTGGTAGGAACAGAGCAAGACAAGGGATGCTATTTCCACTGAGAAGAGACTAATGTGCAGCTTTACAACTAAATATCAACCAACCAAAATCTTTTCCAGCATACTTTCTCCTCTGGAGTAGAGAATATGGTTAGCTGTTGAGATCAAAACTAGCATTCCTCCTGGTTTGTCCAGTACAAATCCTGGCTTATAATAGTAGACAAATAGCTGAGGTATCCCATGGTCATACTGTACAATGACAGATAAACTTGTGTATGTATGAATATATACCTGTATACAGGTATAATTATGGATATAGATACAGATACCTCATCTACTCTGTTAAATCAATAGAGTACCTATGTTATATGGAAACAGTGAGGAGTACAGACTCTTACACCTGTTTTAGGTAAATCAAATCCCAGCTCTGTTAACTAACATGATTTTGGACTCTCTAAGGCTTAATTTTCTTACCTGTAAAATTGAAAGAATAATAATTTCACCCATATAGCTGTGGTGAAGATTAAATGACATAATTCTAATAAAAAGCCTAGTAGGGTTGGTGGCACAAAGTAACCCTCAAATGGTTGCAATTACGAAGTATCTCCACAATACTAATTATTATGTCTGCCAGAAGTTCTCACTGCAAAGGTGAGATGATGGTATTTTATAAGCTAGTACTTATCTCAATTTTTTGTGATCATATTGTACCTACTCCTTGAGTCCACATAGCTCAAAGTAATTCATCTGTTTTACTTGTTTAAGAATTTGGGAAGGTAAATACTCAGACCGGATTTGCTTAATTAAATGAATTTCCAGAAAAACGAGAACATCAAACAGCAAGCAGGGTTTTAAATAGCAATTTTAAGACCATAAAGTCAATACTTATTCCTAATGCAAACCATCATGATATTGTCATGCTTTTTTCTCTGTATTTTCAATTAATCCATATTTCCCTCCTCATTTTCTTCCATTTTTCCCATTCTTTTCATTTTTATGACTCGCTATCCTTATTTTTGTGTTCTAGATACTCTAGGATTTATAGCAAAAGCACCAGGTTCACATGTAGTTAAGGTTCTGCTAATGGATTATGCTAATAAAGAAATACACTCAAGGTTTAATCACCAAACTGTAGCTTGTACCTCAGAGCATCAAGGGCCACAAGAGAAGTCCCAATCAACAACTGATTTACAAGTTGGGAAGTCAGGAGGAAAGAGACCACACTAAATTTCTCTGCTTCATCCAAAAGAGGCCATGGGGTTTCTCTCTATTTCATCTCATCTGATTTCTCACTTTCAATGCTCAGGAATAGAGAGAGGATTTACTTGCCATGAGTTGTGATTAACACAAGTTAGCTTTGTTGAATGCCACCACCCTCATCCTGACGGATGGTGTAGTAGTGTAGGATGGATATCAGGTTGGAATATGGATAAATTCTACAATGCTGACTGAGTCATAAATCTGTGTAAAAATAAAGGGAGAGCTAGGGAGGAAAATCAGTCTTCCCCTTACCATTCCCAGAGAAGGAGAGAAAAAGGAAAACAGGGAAAGAAACACATGCTTTACACATAGCCCACCTTTTATTGGAGAGCCTTGCTCTGTATCCAAAGGCTTTGCAATTATTTGGCTATTACTTATCTTTAAACATCAGCTAAAGAGATCTAGCATTTTGGAAAGGTAATTATACCATAATGCAGATGGTAGTAATAACAATTACCCAAGATAAGCCCTTGCAATGATCTTTACAAAGCAAAGCAAAGCAAAAGTAGCACTGACTCATGACGGACCTCCAGTGGAGAAGGCTGCAATGCAGTAGCCAGGCTGTCCCTGGAACAGTGACAGGCAGGTGCTATCCCTCTCATCCTCGGAGGCAAGGCCATGTGGAGGTTAAGCATTTCCTAAATTTAAATAATTCTTGATGTAGGCACAATTCCTGACAGTCTTCATTTGATGGGAATCCTAGCCCATCTCTAGTGCTAAAGAAAAAGGTTTCTTCCTTTGCCTTGTAAATACCAACTTTGGCCTCTATTCCTATATCTGAAACTGCCTGCCCCTTGAATTTATTTCTGTGGGGAAGGATTTATCCTACAACATGATAGTTGTTGAAACAGGGGGATCTAATTGCTTAGAAATCATTAATTGCTATAAATAGATGACTTCTGGGAGTCAATGAACTATAAGCAGAAGAGACAGTGTGTTTGAATGTCATGCTTGAACACTGGATATTTTTATGACTTGTCAGTGGTTTTGCAAAAAACTCACACAGTGAAAGGTGCCTAGTCAACCTGTACTGATGGAAATTGCCAGTTAGAAATAGATCATTCTTGTTTTAAACCTTGACCACCCTTCTAACAAATCAGGATGTGCATTTATGATGCATTACTAAGGAAAGTTAGTATCAGCCATCCAAGAAGGGGGGGATCAAGGAGGACAGTGAGGAACCACTATCTATCTGATCTTTGCTATTTTCCGGGGCATGAAATAACAACCTGTCGTCTACCTTTTGCAGGTCATTTTTATCATGTTGTGGGCCAAAATGAAATTTGACCTCCATTTTCCAGCTATGCCAGCGATAATAAATTTAATACACACAGAGCAAATGAATGGAAGGCCCACAGAAAGTCAGATTAGAGTGGGATTATTCATTCCTGAATTTCCACAGAGGAAAAGGGCCTCTCTCTCTTTTGAACTTGCATCATCTTTCTTCCTCCAGGTCCCACCTTGGTGCTCACACCTTGACAATCTGTCTTGAATAATTTAACCTGCAAACTCCCAGCATTCCCTGTATGGCTGGGCCCTGTTGCTCCTAAGACTTAAAGAGGAAGGGAAATCATTTATCTGAATCATCCTATTCTGTGATCTGATCAGGGTCCAACAAAGCAATAAATAAACATCATAAATGTCTCTTTCAAAAAAAATCCAGCAATAAAGAAAGCTGTTGCCACCTTGCAAAGGAGAAAGTGCCACAGAACCCAACAATCCTGCATGGCTTCACCACAAGGAATGCAAAAGTCATCGAGCTGCCAGTTAACAGTTCCTTCTTCACAGACCTGATGAATTAGCTAACATCCGTTTTTGCTGTAGGGTTTGGTTTTGTGAAGAAAGCTTACCTTTACTTTTAGTTCACTTGCTAGAAAACATTGCTAGGTAGGAGACACTCGGACTTAAATTCACCCATCACAAAGCATGAAGTACTCTGGGATCTCTTTGCAGCCTGAAATATCATTCTTAAAATTCTTGGTACCTGGTGAAATTCCAACTGTCCTCAATTTCTTACTGCCCTCCTTCACTTCATACTTCTCAGTCTTACACAGACATACCAAAGCAAAGCAACTTTCAAAAGCAACTAACTTCAGGGCTATCTAAGCATGAAAGCAAATCGGTTCTGACCAAAATGGTTGTAATTCAACACTGCCTCATGAAATACAAATGCCCATCAGATCTGCATAAATTGGAACCTCTAAATAACCAAAGTATTTGCTTATATCTGTTTCAAGCATAATATGCATGCATGTATGCATTCATCTCAAACTACGGTTTTGCATCCTGCCTCTCCTCTGTTCAGATCCATCCAATTCATTCATTCAGAATGAATTGTAAACTCCCTACCTTGGCTTACAGGGTCGCTGCTCCTACTTGGATCTCATCTCCAGTTTTCTCCCTTGTTCACCTCTGCTCCAGCTGTTTCTCCTAGCTGTTTCTCAAGCACATGCCCCCTCAGGGTCAGGGCTAGGGTTAGACTTGCTGTTACTTCTCTCTGAGACACCTTTCCTCCAAGTGTCAACAAGCTTACTCTCTTTTCAGTCAGGTCCCCCATTTAAAAAGTCCTTTCCTAACAAACCCTTTAGCAATTAGCAGCCCCTCCAGCATTCTCTGTCTTGGGTTGGGTTCCTCGAGCCTAAGGCCAGGACATGGAAGCAGGATGTTTATTTGAGATGTGGTTCAGGGAAGCTGGAATAAGGGAATGGGGAAGGGAAGGTGGTATGAGAGAAAGCCAATAAAGGGCAGAAGCTGAGCTGGTGATCACTGTGGGTAATCAGAACCCAGCCTGTCTGCGAGAAGGGTTCGTGCACCCACAGGCTGGTCCTGAAGAGAAGCAGCAGTATAAGTAGCTCCTTACTATGGAGAACGCTCTGAGCAGAAAGTGCCAGAGATGAGAAGTTGTCCTAAGCAAAAGGCATCTTCCTCAGCTGCAGCTGAAGTCAAGGTGGGCTGAAGGGACGTAAGGCAGGACAGATCAGCATCTGTTGCCCTCTCTGCCACCCTACTCTGCCTTCTTTCCCTGCTGTTTTTATCCCCTGGCAGGGTGTCTGTTGATTGGAAGAAGGATGTATACTGTCTGTCTCTTTTCTCTTTCCGTTCCCCCTCCATACACGTAAGCTCAAGAACAGAAAGTTAACAGATTGGTTCTCTGCTACATGCCCAACACTTAGAACAGTACTTGGCAGGTTTTGTTGGATTAGCTTATTCATTTATTTACTCATGCATTTCTGTAACAAACATTTTCTGAGCTGTACCTGGGCTAAATGCAAGGGGGTCAAACCTGAACTTGGTACATATCATACCTGTCCTGGAGACTATCACAGTCCAGTGATAGAAACAGCCAGAGAAAATAATAATAACAATACATGATAAGTGCAACAAATGAGATCTGTATGAAGAGATATGGGAGCAAGGGGAGGGAACCACAAATGACCCTGGGGAATCAGAGAGAGTGCCACAGAGGACATTTTAATTGAGACTTGGAGAATGAGTAGGAGTTTGCCGATCAAAGGCAAGAAATGTGTTCCTAGTAAAAGGAATGGCTTTAGCAATGGCTAAGACGGCTACATGACAATACACAAATCTGGGGCATAAGGCACATTGGCAGGAGTTGAACTTTGTAACGGCCATCACCCACCAGAAATAAATTCCTACTCAAAAAACAAAAGTGTAAGGCTCTGATGATACCAAGTGTTAGTGAAAATATACAGAAGCAGTCATTCCCCTGCACTGCTGGTTGAGATTGTCAATTAGTATAGCCTTTTTGGAAGACAACTGATCAATATCTAGTAAAGTTGAAAATACAATTCTCCCACAGTCAAGCCATTTCACTTCTAGGTTACATACCCAAGAGGAACGCTGTTATCAGCAAAAGGTAGCATCTATGAGGACGTTGCTGACAGCACCATTAGTAATCCAGAAAAACTGAGGAGAAAACCTGCATATGCACCAACACGAGAATAGGTATCTATTAATAGACAATAAATAAATCATGGAATACTACAGAGCAGTTAAAATGGATAAACTAGATTTGCATTATCAACATAGAGAAATAGATTGAGATGATAAATAATATTCAAAATATAGACAAATAATAAATGAGAGAAGACAGCAAGTCACAGAAGTGATATATATATTGCATGATACCACTATGTCAACTTAAAAACTCACCAGACTCTAGACTGTGTAATGACATACACTATTACATAAAAAGTAAAATATAGGCCAGGTACAGTGACTCATTTTGGGAGGCCAAGGCAGGTGGATCACTTGAGGTCAGGAGTCTGAGACCATCCTCGCCAACATGGTGAAACCCTGTCCCTACTAAAAATACAAAATTTAGCCAGGAATGGTGGTGGACACCTGTAATCCCAGCTATTTGGGAGGCTGAGGCAAGAGAATCACTTGAGCCCAGGAGGCAGAGTTTGCAGTGAGCTGAGAACGCACCACTGTACTCCAGCTTGGGCAACAACAGCGAAACTCTGACTCAAAAGAAAAAAAAAAGGTAAAATTATAAAAACACATGTAGCTTTCTACAGAGTAGCAGTTACCTCTGAGATATGAAACAGGGAAATGGGATTGGAAAGCAGACAAATGGAGCTTTAATGTAACTAAAATGTTTTATTTATTAAGCAAAAATAAAAAACTCCAATGGAAACATGACAATTGTTAGCATTTGTTAAATATGGATATGGGACACATGGGTGTTTCTTAGGCATTTGCATTTGTTATATTATCCTCTGTGTTTTTCTGTTTAGAAAGATTTCAGAGTTTAAAAAATGGCCCAAGGAATTTCACTGGAAAGACAGATACATTTTATATGGTTTTTCAATCTATGACCTCATTTATATTGAGGTGACTCTGTTTTCTATGTTTCTTATTAAAACAATACATCAGACACTATTCACTCTATTCATTAATCCAATGATTTATTCACTCAGCAAACATTTATTTAGTGTCCATTATATAAAAAGGTACCATTCTACATAATGATAGGGGATACCTACCAGCTAAAAAGACAAGACTCCCTACTTCAATGAGTATATAATCTGTTATAAGAAAGAACATATACATTCAAATAGCTCCTGAGCACTTAAGTATTTAGAGATTATATGCCATAAAACTACATCACCATAATGCACCTATTTTTATTAGTATGTGGCCAGTATCACTGTAAAATAAAATTGGAGCCATAAATACAATATCAGCTCTTTCATATCTCAGCAGTTGTCAAGGTCTAAAAAAGTAACTGCAGAAAAGAACCTTAAACAGTCATGTTATGACTTTCCTGAGGACAAGGAGCCAAAAGTTACATTGCCAACCCTCACCCCCACTAACACAAACACTTTGGATAGAAGGAGAAAATGAAGACAAATGGTGGATCCCTCCACCTGGGTGTTGTTCACGAGCAGAGTCAGCCATTTTTAAAGTCATATTGATTATTGCGGCTACTCCCCAGGCCCAGGCCTGAGAAGAAGCACTTCAGCCAAGTTTGTCTTATGTTCAAATAAGATTGTGGCTCAATATTCATAGAATAGAGAAGGAGAATACTCACTCTGTCCCTTCTCTCTTCTAATTGCATATAATCTTCACTGCTTTCCTTGTTCATCTTTTAGATTACATAAGGAACATATAAATACATTATCTTTATGAAATAGAAAAACAAAAGTACACATAAAAATTATGAAAGTCTCTCTTCAATGCATTTACCTACCTTCATAAACATATATAATTATTTTTAATATAAGTGGCTCATAATGAAAGTGAGATCCTTTTTTTCCACTTAACAAATATTCTTGGCAATCTTTCAATGTCATTGCCTATAGTTCTATTTATGGCATCTTTTTAACAGGTGCAAAATATTCTTCAGTTTGGTTACATCATATTTTTTTTTGAGATGGAGTCTCACCCTGTCGCCCAGGCTAGAGTGCAGTGGCACGATCTCAGCTCACTGCAACCTCCACCTCCCAGGTTCGAGCCATTCTCCTGCCTCAGCTTCCCAAATAGCTGGGACTACAGGTGTGCACCACCACACCCAGCTAATTTTTGTATTTTTTGTAGTGACAGGGTTTCACCATGTTGGCCCAAGTGATTCACCTGCCTCAGGCTTCCAAACTGCTGGGATTGCAGGCATGAGCCACCAAGCCTGGCCAATATCATCATTTTTAAGTACTCCCGTTCTGATGGACATCAGGGTGTTTCTAGTTCTACTGCAATTTTAAAATAATTTTGCAAATTCATTTTCCTGTGAAGCTCATTTCTACACAGTCAGACACTGTTTCCTAGCTGCTTCATATAGCCTGCCTTGGGACCTAAAAACATAAGAGATAATGACTATGTTGTACTTTTTGTTGTTGTTGTGGTCCCAATGAACCTAACAGAGAGCCAGGCACATGCAAAGTTCTCAAGAGATGTTC
The DNA here is from genome assembly GCF_009828535.3 of Hylobates moloch. Taxonomy (NCBI): domain Eukaryota; kingdom Metazoa; phylum Chordata; class Mammalia; order Primates; family Hylobatidae; genus Hylobates; species Hylobates moloch. The sequence goes on along the minus strand of NW_026652292.1, from coordinate 61,568,969 downwards.
ATGAATTCAGTGCATTTCTGGCCTTGGTAATCCCACTGTCCCTAGTCTTCTGAAGAGTAGAGTGTTTGGGGGTGAAAGCTGACAAAGTGACATCTTCTACATAGTGGACACATTAATAAATACTAAATGACCCCCAAAACTTGAATATATCAAAGCATTGTGGCAAAAGGTTGGAAAACTGTCCATGTGAGTCAACTCTCTTCTTCCTTTGCCCTCTGGGACACAGGGGACACTGCCCACTCTCCCTGGGGCAGAGAGCCAGCCCATTCATCATTCTGCCAGGCCCCTCCAATCAAGATACCTGCCAGGCTTCTCTTGCCATTGTCTCTCTCAAGTGAGTCCAAACGAGGTCATTACCTGGCAACATGAACTCTCCTTATCTCCCTGCCCCTATTTCAGAAAAGAGTCATTGACAGCAGGGATCCAGTGCCCCCTGAAGCCATCCCCAGGACAAATAAGCTTTAAAGAGTCCACAGTGCCAGTGACCTTTAGAGAGGGCAGGTCACCAAATCCATGGGGAAGAGATCTAGGGGGTGTCTGCCACTAGACAGAGAGAGGATCTTTCTCCAGAAAGGTTTGTGGCCCCAAAAGGGACTTACAGGAGCAATTGGGGATCCATAACCAGACAGGCAGCTCTGAAAAGGAATCATTATCAATTTAACAGGGCACAGCTTTTAAAATCCAACCTGCGGTCCACACAAGGAAAGGTGAGGAGTGTGAGGAAGCAAGGAAACTTCCAGATGAGAGGTAGTGGATCGCCAGGCAAGTAAGAGCACAGAAAACCTCCTGCGGTTGTTACATTAAGAATGACCAGGCCGGACGCGGTGGCTCACGCCTGTAATCCCAGCACTTTGGGAGGCCAAGGTGGGTGGATCACTTGAGGTCAGGAGTTCGAGACCAGTCTGGCCAACATGGTGAAACCCTGTCTCTACTAAAAATATAAAAATTAACCAGGTGTGGTGCCAGACATCTGTAATCCCAGCCACTTTGGAGGCTGAGGCGGGAGAATTGCTTGAGCCCAGAATGAGCAATGCTTGGGATCTATTCTTTCAATTCAGAAATAACAAACTATTTGAAGAAAGTGAAGCAAAAGATAGAAAAAGAAAGAAAAAGACAGATGAGAGATAGAAAAAGAAAGAGAAAATAGAGAAAGAATAAAGAAGTATTTATGAGTTCATCTTTCAAATGCAAAGGCATAAAACGTCTTTGAATATAAAAATCCATCCTTTTTCCTGCAGACTCACAGAGGGCGAGGCAATGATGAAACCCCATTGTGAACGTCTGATGCATAATGTGAGGATCAAGGAGATAAAACTTGCAAGTTGCTCTGAGCTCTTTGAAAGAAAAGGAACGTGCAAAAGAACTTACTTAGCATGGTTTAAATTTTGGATTACTCAGATGCAGTGGACTTGACTCTATGCCTATAGGTGCTTTGAAGTGTTCATTTAAAAATGTATGGTTCATTGTTACTCTGAAATTAAGTTGCTAGCATAGAGCATAACCTCCAGAAATACATGTTTAAGGGATTTGCTTATTATAGATATTGAACTGAAACCACCATTGAGTCAATTCCTGTGGAGCCTCTGCCTGAAAATGAGATAAAAGTCATGATGTTGAAAACGAAATTTTAAAGGGAAAGTATAGTATCAGTTAGAAAACTTGCACAATCAGCCAACTGACCAACAGGTGCTTAATGAGGGCCTCCTAGGAACACAGCATGATGTTAATAAAACTCACATTGGGCCAGTAAAGAGTTAAAGGGCCTACAAGGAGCCAAAAGGGGCTTTTCTGCTAAGACAGCAGCAGCAGTATTTGATTGTAGTTGAAATATTCCACATGGAGTATTAGAATCTGGTCCTTTAATCACTGCTAGTTGGCTGAACCCCTGGAATATAGGTTCTTTGAGGGCAAAAAATCTTTGCATTCGTCACCATTGTATCTCCAGCCTCTTAAATCGTACCTGCATAATAAGTATTTGTTGAATAAATTTAAAAATAAATGTAAGAATGAAAGGGAGGGACAGAGAAGGAAGGGAGGGGGAAAGGAAGGAAAAGGGTGGGGAAGAGAGTGGAGGGCAGGGGAAGGGAAGGGAAGGGAAATTCTTTCTGTAGTAATTCTCCTGGAAACTATCCCTGGCCACATCCACATACCCCTGAGAAAGATGGAAGCAGAGAGTAAGAATTGGTGGGAGAGGTGTAAATATCAGAGTGAGTGGTGCCAAAGGCATCACCCTTCCTTTGCGACGCAGTAAATTTTGTCCACAACTCCCTTGCACTTACCCCTCTTTACCATAATAGTTGTTTATGGGGTGGTTTACCTGGGCATGCCTGTTGAGATAAGGGGCCTGACAGACACATACCTAGAGACCATTCACGCTTTTTTGTTTGGTTGGTTGGTTTTTTTTGTTTGGTCGGTTGGTCTCACTCTGTCACCCAGGCTGGAGTGCAGTGGCACAATCCCGGCTCACCGCAACCTCTATCTCACGGGTCCAAGCAATTCTCAGCTTCAGTCTCCCAAGCTAGGATACAGGCACCTGCCACCACGCCCAGCTAATTATTGTTGTATTTTTAGTAGAGATGGGGTTTCACCATGTTGGCCAGGCTGGTCTCGAACTTCTGATCTCAAGTGATCCACCCACCTCGGCCTTTTAAAGTGCTGGGATTACAGGCATGAGCCACCGCGCCCAGCCTCATGCAAGTTTATAACAGAGTGTCAGCAGCAGGAAAACTGCGTGCAACAGAAACCATGTGTTCTTACATTTTGATGAGGTGGGCACCCTGTATATCTAGTGATACTGATCCTGGAGCATCTTAAAGCCATCACCCAGTCCCTCATATCCCATAATGAATCATTTTACTCATCTCTGTAGTCCCTTAGAACATAATAAGAGCTCAATATATACTTTTTCGATGAGTAGAAACTTCCTTTTAGACCAGACTGAGAGTAGTCACCACCAGTATGATCAAGAGAGTCAAGACCAGAAGGAAGACAAAATTAGCCAGAACCACTGGCTGAAAAACTAGACTCCAACCAAAAAGAGAGGCTTCAGGTATAAAGGTACATGTTTACTATAATATATATATATATATTTAGCAGAGAATTTCTGTTATAAAAATTATGATGTGAAATTAAAAGAAGGTGAAACTTAAATAAGCAAATATTCAAAATGTGCACGTTTGACCCGTCCACACAGGAACCCTGCACACACCCACACGCTCTGATCTTATCCTTCCAACCTGAACAGGAGGGATCCATCTTTAGGCTGGAATATGATCACTATATGGTGCAGCTTTTGCTCCAAACACAACACCTATATACAAAAAACTAAAGTCAGAGTCAGAATCTTTGAGGTTCATTCTGCTGCAGGTTCATATTGGAATGTCTGTGACTAGGGTTAATAAACTATACATTTTCTGTATCAAATAATCCATAGTCAGTAAGCACAATATATGGCTAAACATAAGAAACCTCTGACAATCAAGATTTAAAGTAGGTTTGGGAGGAAGCAAACTTTGAATTATTAAAACTCAGCTCTAAAAGGCAAGGCAAAGTCCAGCCAAGATCCTTTTCATGGCTGAAGGCAACTATATCTCCATTCTGTGGGCTGAGGGCAAAAATGTCTCCCTGCCAAGGTCAGGAGTTGAAGGTGAATTGCAATAAATCACTTGGGTCTTTTATGCCTGAAACAAGCCTTGCTAAAGATGTAGACATTTTAATGAAAACATAAAGGGACAAATAACCCAAGCCATTTTGCTTAGTGAAGAAGCACGTTAAGATACCACAGAAGGAAGTGTAGGCAAATGATGAAAATATGAGACCTAAAACAAGTACCCGGACCGGAGCCTTCTCACCTAAATTAAGAAGTCTTCAGTTACGTGTAACAAAAATAATGAAAACAAGCTAAATTTCTAATAACAGAAAAATGCCTCAATTATCTCACCAATGAAAATATGAAGCTGCTATAAATTTGCAATAACACAGAAACATGACTATAAGTTACATGAAAGAAAAATCAGGATACAATAATATTTGCGCAGTATTATCTCAACTGTCCTACTTGAACTTATCTATAAAAAAAAGCCAAAGACCATATAAAAAATGCTAACATTGGAGGCTGGGCATGGTGGCTCATGCCCATAATCCCAGCACTTTGGGAGGCTGAGGCAGGTCGATCACTTGAGGCCAGGAGTTCGAGACCAGCCCGGCCAACATGGTGAAACTCCACCTCTACTAAAAACACACACACAAAAAAAATAGCTGGGGGTAGTGGCATGCGTCTGTAATCCCAGCTACTCAGGAGGCTGAAGCAGAAGAGTCTCTTGAACCTGGGAGGTGGAGGCTGCAATGAGCCAAGATTACAACCACTGCATTCCAGCCTGGGTGATGAAGAAAGACTTCACATTAAAACAACAAAAAAACGCTAACATTGAAGGCCGGGCGCGGTGGCTCACGCTTGTAATCCCAGCACTTTGGGAGGCCGAGGCGGGCGGATCATGAGGTCAGGAGATCGAGACCACGGTGAAACCCCGTCTCTACTAAAAATACAAAAAAATTTAGCCGGGCGTGGTGGCGGGCGCCTGTAGTCCCAGCTACTCGGAGAGGCTGAGGCAGGAGAATGGCGTGAACCCAGGAGGCGGAGCTTGCAGTGAGCCGAGATTGCGCCACTGCACTCCAGCTGGGCGACAGAGCGAGACTCCGTCTCAAAAAAAAAAAAAAAAAAAAAAAAAAACGCTAACATTGGGTTGCAATGTTACATGTTTTAATTTTTTCCTTTCATTTTTATACTTTTCTATATTTTTCACATATTTTTTACAATTGGCAGGGAGAAAAGAAGCTTAAAACCCTCCGTCTCTCAGTTGTTTACTTCCTTTGAATCACAATGTCCTTCCCTAGATGCAGTAGGAATAATGGGACTAGCCTTGCTCTCAAATTTTTTTAAATGTTTTGATGTGGCTAGGTAATTATATATAATTTAACATAAAATCAGTCTTTGAGTGATACCAGACAAGGCAAAATGGGAGATCCTATTCACTCATTCCATTAATACCTAAAGAGAGGTTACTCAATGAAGTTGAAAGGCAACATGATTTTTGAATACACACTTTTTGAACAAAAGGGACATTCCAGTTGCATATCTCATTTAAACGACAGAAACAGCATGCATACTTATGTACACACCTCTCTAACATAGTCTCAATACCCATACAAACACAAAACAGGCCCTAACTGCCAATTTCACTTTTATAAAACATATTCCAAAAATTATAGGTTTGAAGTGCTAAAAATTTGAAGAACATACTTCAACAAGTCAGAAAATGGTGGAAATTTTCCCCCTTTTTAATGTAAAGATGCAGATCATCAACAGTCATTTGCTGAAAAAAAACTTGCTCATTTTTAAACAAGACAGAAATTAAAATTGATGTTGCTCCTGTGTTTGTTTGAGTAATGACGCAACCAGGCATTAGTTTAAATCAGCTATTGCTGCTGCAATCAATTTTCTCCTAAGTTTATCAAGCATTGTGATATCTGATTTATTGATGTTTTTGATGTCTTCCCAATTTAAAAAAAATTTCCTCAGCCTCAAAAGTTATTGTTTTTTTCTGTAAAGCCACAAAAGTGTTCTAATTTTTCTAAAACTAGCCAGAGGAAAGAAAGAATAAATAAATAACTTGAAACCATATAAGCAAAGTTGCATTAAGAAATAGAATTCAGGAAAATACCATGACAGCAGTCATCGCAGTCAACTCTAAGGGAACAATTAGACAATTCTGATTATTAAGTTTCTGCACTTTCATTGACTAGATAAAATTTTGAAGAATCCCCATGAGCTTCAAGTCACAAGAAAGAAGTTTGGGGCTGGGTGCGGTGACTCATGCCTGCAATCCCAACACTTTGAGAAGCTAAGGTGGGAGGGTCACTTGAGGCCAGGAGTTCGAGACCAGCCTGAACAATATAAAGAGACCCTCTCTCTAGAAAAAAAAGTTAAAAATTATCTGGGCGCATTGATGTGCACCTGTAGTCCCAGCTACTAGGGAGGTTGAGATGGGAGGAGCATATGAGCCTTGGAATGTGAAGCTGCAGTGAGTTATGATCATTCCAGCAAGCTCCAGCCTGGGTGGCAGAGACCCTGTCTCAAAAAAGGGGAAGGGAAGGGAAGGGAAGGGAAGGGAAGGGAAGGGAAGGGAAGGGAAGAGAAGGAAGGAGGGAGGGAAGGAGGGAGGGAAGGAGGGAGGGAAGGAGGGAGGGAAGGAGGGAGGGAGGGAGAAGTTTGAGCTGCCTTCCCTCCATGGTAGAAGTGAATATACTCATTCATTGCCCTGGCTGCATGGGATAAAGTGGACAGGAGAACTTCTATGGGCATTACCTAGCCAGGGCCACTATATGCGATAGTAAAACAGACCAAAAGAGACAGTGATCTCACATTTTTGATGGTTACATGGAAAAATACACGTTTACTGACTCATAACAAATAATCACTGAGTATCCATTATATGTCAGACTGAACTAGGCAATAAGGACCAAAAGACAAATCAGGCAAGTCTGGTCCCTGCTTCATGGAACCTGCAATCAAACTCACCAAACTCAGAAAAAATATATATATTTTCATATTTATATTTATATTATATATTACAGTAATATGTATAACTCGTCCAGTGCTTACTATGTGCCAGGCAAAAGTGTTTTATGTTATCATCCTCATAATCAAAATAATAGCTACTACTAAGAGCTAGGAACAGTCATTGTGCTAAATATTGCAACTCTATAATACAAGTGTTTTCCTCTTTATGTTTTATCAGCACTTTGTGATGGGAAGAGTTGCTTAGAGAGGTAGAGGGAATTGTTCAAAGGTCATAGATAATAATGGCAGAATGCAGATTTGAATACAGATATACCTAATTCTAGAACCCATGCTCTTAGCTACCAAGCCCACTATACCCCACAATGCACCATTACGGTCTTCCACACTGGGCCTTGTCAAAGTCATCGGCAGTGAAGAATGGATGTTAAAATCAGATGTGATATGCATGGGGACAGGAGCCATTCAAAGGCCAGTTTCATCACTGAACAGCTAGACCTCCGTTCTGGTTGGCCAACCTCAGGAGCTGATGGATACAGGTTGGAACCAAGCCCAGGGGTCCTCCGGAAGAATCTAAAACAGGCAAGATAAAATGTCTTCCAAACAGGTGCTTCCTGATGACTTCTTCTTCAGGCATCAGCAAAGAGGAGGAGAACATTCCTACTGATTACCCTAAAGCAGTTGCTCCCAACAGGGGAAATTTTTCTCCCTGTTCCTCAGCAGAGGACATTTGGCAATATCTGGAGACATTTTCAGTTGCCACAACTGTGCATAGGCTGCTACTGACATTTAGTAGATAGAGGTCAGAGATCCCACTAAACATCCTACAGGGCACAGCACAGCCCCTCACAATAAATAATTACCTGGTCCAAAATGCTAATGGTTCTACAGCTGAGAAGTCCTGCCCTAAAGTATCCCTGTGTTAGCTAGTAGATTTTTCTATGAGCCGTAGGCATGAACCTGTGCCCCTAACTTGCCAAGAAAGGAGCATTGCCTAGATTGTAGTCTACAAAATGGGGTGCAGAAAGAAAACAGTGTGCCTTCCATTCATATCTATGTATCTTAATGTTCTTATTTCATGTGTATGTTTTCTTATGCACATGAAGTAATAGTACAATAGTACATGCATACAATTTGTATATAAACAAATACACATTTATTGGAGGTATATGCTCAGAAAAGTTTACTGATAGGAGCACATAATCAGAGAATGTTGGAAATCATCAGACTAGAGAAAGGACTATTGATTTAAACTCAAGGAGATCTAGGATCAAATCCCCAACTTAGCTTCTAATTAACCTTGGTTTAACCATCTGTAAAATGGGAAGAGGAACAGTCATCTCCCAAGATTGTATGACAAATCAAATTCAATTATGTACTAAACACCTAGCACATAGTAATTGCTCAATAAATGCTCATCTCCTTCACCCTCTCCTCCCCTCCTTGTCATAGGTTTGAGGACTCTGAACAAGGTCAAAAATTCTCTGTCCTGAGTGTCATCATCTGCAATCTAATTATGAATGTTCCACCTACTTTACAAAGTTGGCATGAAGGATTAAATTAGATCACTGGTATTAAAGTGCTACCAAAAATACAAAGGATTTATAAATATAAAGTTGTTTTCTTAAATTGAGATCATACCACCTTTTATTAAGGTATTCCTGATAATCACTTCTTTGCCCAATTTGGAAACTCGAAGGCCAACATTCTAAAACAAAGGGGCTTGAGTAAAATAAATGCATGTAGCTTTTATTTTCTGCTTACCCTATTTCACCATCTTAGCTGAGAAAGTACTTAAATATTGCGAAATCAGGAATTTCAACAGTGATCTATCCAATTAATCAGCATAGTGTTTTGTTATTTTTTTTCCCTGGAGGGAATTGATTCACATGCTGTGAAAACACATTGCATCACACACTGACCACGCAGAGGGGCACAGACGCTGGGCACCTCCTGGACTGTGCTGACGTCAAATTGCAAGGGCATGTGGCCCTGTGCACTCCCAGATCAGCACAATTCTCCCACCCACTTATGGTCTGGGATTCATGCTTGATCATCTACAATTCCAAGTGCGTATTTCTAAACTTTTGAAAATGAAGTGTGTTCATGCAAGCACTCTCCAGAAAGGTCAAAAGCAGGCAGGAGCCGTGGCGCCTTCAACGGAGGGCACTGCACTCCTGGAACCTCTCCCAGTGGGAGCCTGGGAGATGCAGGGAGCTCAACCCCAACCTAGATTTCTCTGGCATTTTCTGACTCTCTCTCCTCACTCTCCCTAATAGAGTTAATAACAATAATAGCTCACCATTTTAAAGCACTTCAGATTTTTTAAAACTGTAATGAATATTATCTCCTTGATTCTTTGAATTGCAGTTGCTTACTTACTTACTTGTATCAACCACTCTAGACGCTGAACTTCTTAAGGGCACAGGCAAGAACTTTTTCATGTCTTGTTATTCCCAGTGCCTGCCTAGCACGTGCATGGCTCATAGTAGGTGCTTAATATTCATTCCTTAAACTCGTGACTAGATGAAAAAATATTATCATCCTCTTCTAAACAATGAGAAGCCTGAAATTCGAAGATATTAAGCCGTGTGCCCAAAATACGCATTTATAAGTTACAAAGACAGCTCTGAACTCGTCTTCCGATCTCAATTTCACCAGAGGCTTCAATATAGAAGGTAATTCTTACCTAAGTGAGGTAAATAGAAAGGAAGCTGAATGTCACTCCCCTGAGTCCAGCAATGAAGGAGCTGCCAGGATACAGAAGGGGACACCAACAGAACCAGCAAATTTACTAAGGCCAATTCCCTTTTCTTGTGTCCCCGGCTTTGTCCTACATAGACAGGTGTATCTGCCCTATGTGCATGCATGGCTAGTATATCTAAGAAAAGGTAAGTTGGACCCTAAACTTCACCTTGATTCAGAATCTGATACCATATTGGCCAGATCTCGAGATCTGGAGTGAGATGGACTGGGATGGAATCCAAACTCAGCCACTTATAAACGTAGGTCCCTTGGGCAAGTCGCTTAACCATTTTGTCCCTCCATCTCCTCATCTGTAAAATAGGGAAATTAACACAGCTTACTTCATAGAGATGTTGTAACAATTAAATGAGTTCATACATTTTTAAATGAGCAAAACAATAATAAGTATATGGCTGTAGTGTACTAACAAATATTAGCTATAATTTTTCTTGCACAGGTATATTGTACCTCCACGATGCTATTTCCTACTGTTTCATCACCTAAGCCAGCCAATGTCTTATCATCACTCTCTGGGTTATTCCAAAGGCTTCCTAACTAGATTGCTCATCTACTGGCTCACCATTCCCCAACACGTCTTTCTACGCCCTTTCTACAACTTCATCTGATCATGTGACTCACTTGCCTGCATACTCATGGCTTCCCCGCGGCCTGGAGGATGCCGTCCAAACTCTTTCATATAATCCTGAAGACCTTTCTTGATCTAAGTCCAACTTCTCACTCAAACCACATCTCTTATATCTTTCCCAGGCTCTACTTTGATCTTCGAGCACAATCCATATAAAATCAAAGCAGCATTGTTTACCGATCATGCAGCTTTGATATCTGCACATCCTATAAAAACATTTTAGGTGCTGAAAGAAATGTTTGTGAATTAACTTCATACCATAACTGACTATCGAATAATGTCACAATTAAGAGCCTGAGCTTTGGTAATAGGCAGATTAAAGTTTCAGTATCAACTCTGACATGTATTAGCTGTGTGACCTGGGACAAGTTACTTAACCTCTCTGAGTCTCTGGCTGCATTTCTTCATTTGTAAAATGCAGATAATTTTCCATTTTCCAAAGTGGCATGAGAATTAAATGGAATAATGTATTCCAAGTATTTATAACAATGCCTGGTGCCTGGTATACTCTCAAAAATGGCAGCTAAAACTAAAAGCCTCTAGTGTACATCAACAGTAAAAAGGCTTATGGTGATAATTGGGCAACTTGTTGGGGATGCTGGAGCCAACTTGCATATCAAACTAAGCCCCCTAATGTGTAAGCCCTCAGCGAGAACCACAAGGCCTGCTTCTAGAAAAGCCAGCAAGCATCTGCTTTAAGACAGCTTTAAATAAGCACTAAGCACTTGGCAGCCCACACGTATCCTCCTAGCCCATTCTTACCCAAGGAAAGCTGAGACAACAATGGTTCTGTCCCTTCCTACCCCCTTAGCATAAATAACTGGGGACATATGTAAGAGCGTGGTCATTTTCAGGCCTACTGCAAGGGTCTACACCTATCCCCTCCAGGACAGCAGTGATTAGAGACAACAGCACCTGAAGGTAGGCCTTTGACAGGACAAAATCAGCCTTGTTGGTGGACACCTGCCAGCCTGACCTAGAGCAAAGACCCAATGGCAGTCACCAAAGAGTCTTCATTTCATGCTTCTAATCTACTCTTGGTAACCCACAGGCTCTACTCCATGGCCCCTGAGTCTTAGCTAGTCAGGACACAACTGATTATTTTCCTTTTTTTTTTTTTTTTTTTTTGAGACAGAGTCTTGTTCTGTCACCCAGGCTGGAGTGCAGTGGCGCCATCTTGTCTCACTGCAAGCTCACCTCCCAGGTTCACGCCATTCTCCTACCTCAGCCTCCTGAGTAGCTGAGACTACAGGTGCCCACCACCAGGCCCGGCTAATTTTTCGTATTTTTAGTAGAGACGGGGTTTCACTGTGTTAGCCAGAATAGTCTCGATCTCCTGACCTCATGATCCGCCCGCTTTGGCCTCCCAAAGTGCTGGAATTACAAGCGTGAGCCACCACGCCCGGCCGATTCTTTTCCTTTAACTCTCACACCCCGTTGTGTGTTAACACTTATGTAACTCCAGCCTACTTTGGTAGGACAACTCCTGATGTATAGCTGTCCAGACAGAAACACCATGACATTGCGGCTTTTTTCCTGGAGCTGGAAGCTGGAAAAAATCCCTTCTTATCAAGCAACTTATAAAATTGATGCTACCTAGAAAAGAGTACATATGTGTGCACACACGTACATGCATATGTCCAGGCATGTGTGTGTGTGCATGTGTTTGTGTGTGTGTGTGTGTGTGTGTGTGTGTAACACAGAAGGAGAGAGAAAAAGGAAAAGATTTCTCTGCCTCCAAATATTCTTAATTGATTATCTAACATGGATGTTAGCTCAGGTAATTTAGGAAATTAAAATTATATGTTTGTACAGAGATAATCTATGCTTAAAAATATCTGGCGTGGTAGGAGGAACACTGATGAACAGTTTAAAAACTTGCTTCATGCAGGCTTAATATGGGGCTAATTCAGAATTACAGAGTTGGAGAGTTATGAGACTCAACATAAAGTGAAGCAGTTCACTGAGCACTGTAGCGATCAAGAAAACACACATAAAAATTCTGATCAGAATGGAATGTGAGGCAAAAGCACAATTTCCTCCCAATCCGGAATATCAGCAGGATTTGCGCTTGTTGTTTGTGGTTTTCTGGGGTGGATGGTACATTACAGTGGAGCATCAGCACTAATGCTACATGGCAGCTCCTCAGAATACCATCTGCTTCCCTGGGAACTGTTAATATAGTTGTAATTATCTACTTCTAAGCACTTTATTGGGAATATCATTTGCAAATTAATCAACTACAGACCGGTAAAACAAATGACATGCTTCCCTGGAAACAATAGCAGTATTGCACGTTCTTTTCCTAAGGATTAAGGGAAGCTGGAGTGAGTGAAGGGGTTTTACACACGCCTTGAAAACTGTGCCCTGTGTATAAAAGTTGAGCAGAAAGAATGACAGCATAGCGTTTTCTAAAAAGGTCTTGGGAAGATATTGGCAACAGGGAAGAGGAGGAAGACATAAAAACCTAAGAGATGGGTTGAACTGCCATGTGAGAGACAAGAGGCAGACAGTGGACTCCAACTGACAGCTCCACAATGGTGGAGACAAAGATTCCCAGAGTCCTCTGCACCTGCTCTCTTGACTAGAGTGTGCCGCCTTCAGTCTTGCCCTCCCAATCTTCCATGCTGTCCGTGGTGTGTCGAAGGCCATTTCTCTCTGCCGTAGGGCAAGAAGCAGGAGTGTTAAGGGGAGAGAAAGGGAGTGCTGGAACGCTAATCCTTAATTCCCCCACCATCACTGAAATGCTCACTCCCAAGAAGGTATAGATATGTAAGTAGAAAAGCAAAGTAATGCCCGAGACCAAAAGGAGAAAAAGGCAAAAGATCTACTTGGCAGAAATGGCACAGGAGAGTCAGGGTACTTTGTATTTATGCAAACACCAAGTATGTTGCCTCGTGCTGCTCATTGTAACCAACAAAATGGTTCTAAATCAGGGGTCCTTAAGTCTGTGGCTTCAACCCAGAGGTCCAGCAGAAAAAAAGAATCTTAATCACCATTACAGAGAGCCCTAAGTGCACCTTCCTTTAGCAGCTAATCCAAGAGCCAAAAGACAAGGAAATACCGCCCTTGCTCTCCTCTGAAAAGGCCCTGCCTCCCAGCCTGGCTGTCATCTGGAGAGAGAAGGACTCAGTCTCCCCAGGATATAACAGGCTATAACAAATGGCCCTTCTGTGATTTCACCAGCATCTTGTCAGCCCATACTTCACACAGCAAAAGAGAATCAGAGAAGCACATGCAGAGAGAATGGGATTGTGCACATTTGCGTGGGACAGGGAGTATGCTTTACGTGATCAGTTTAGGAAGACCCGAGCTGACCTTCACTGATTGAAATGATGGCTTATTGGCCTCATTAAATTATTGTTAAAAGAATTACTAAGACCTTTTCTGAGAGAGAAAAAAAAATTATTTGGAATCAGACAATCCTGGTAGTGAATCCTGCCTTTGCTAATGACTAGTTTCTTAATCACATTGTGCTTGAGTTTATTTTTTAATCAATGAGGTTTTGATCTCTTTTTAAAGGGGTTTACATGCAACTTTGAAATACTTATTAGAGAAGAAAATAAAGACATAAATGAAGACATTTTAAATCAAACTTAGACTTGACAGAGAGAAGCTGAAAGAGAAAATGAAATAATACCATATGAACATCCATGGTTTTCCTCCCTCCTGTAGGTACAGAAGGAATGGCCAAGAAAGCTGTAGTGGGGAGATATCCACATTGAATTAAAGCAAGAAACATTTATTGAACATTTACTATACTAAGCAGATTGGCTTGTCACACCTTGGGATATGGCTGTGAGAATGTGCTTTCCTATAGAGAGGGCAAACCCTATGTCTTATTAGTTCTTATAGTTCACCCCTACTCCAGACTAGAAAAAGTGAAATAAATAAATGTTCTAGGCATGGAGCTAGGTGGATAGAATGACTCGTTTGACTTTTTTTCATCTGCTGTTTAAATGTGTGTGTAAACCTCCCAGGTAGGTATTTTCACCAAGTGTATTTGAGACAAATATTATTTATCCAGCCTGATCAGACCTCCCCACTGTCTGGAACAACCTCACAACAAAAGCCCATCCATTTTGCAGTTAACTTTTTTTTTTTTTTTTTTTGAGACGGAGTCTCTCCCTGTCGCCCAGGCTGGAGTGCAATAGTGTCATCTCACCTCACTGCAACCTTCACCTCTTGGGTTCAAGCGATCCTAGTGCCTCAGCCTCCCGAGTAGCTGGGACTACAGGCGTGCACCACCACGCTCAGCTAATTTTTGTGTTTTTAATAGAGACTGAGTTTCACCATGTTGGCCAGGCTGGTCTCAAACTCCTGGGCTCAAGTGATCTACCCACCTCAGCCTCTCAAAGTGCTGAGATTACAGGTGTGAGCCATCACACTCGGCCCATTTTGCAGCTAACTTCTTAAAACCTGGTGTATCATGGAGCTGACTTATTCAAAATCAGCTCTTCTTCAGGAGGAGATAATGAGGTTCTTTCATAGTTGAGAAAATCCACTGAGACTTTTTTTGCCCTTCAGTTTTTGTTTTTGTTCTTGCTTTTGTTTTTCTGTTCTAAATTATTTCTTCCATGAAACATAGCTTCCTCTACGGCCCTGGTCTCTTCCTTATTTAAATATTTGAGGTGGATTTAAAGGAACAGTTTCCAGAATATACAAACAAACCTTAATACCAAAAAACAGGTAGAAAGAAAATCTTACACAAGAGGGAATGAAGTTAGTAAGCACCCCTTAGATTTCCTGATCAACCAAGATTCTCCCTGAGAAGAGAGTATTCAACAAGCCTCAAGACCTGGTTTTGAAACTGTGACCTTAGGTGCATTGTTTAAGCTCTCTGTGCCTTCATCCTAAAGTGGAACTAAGTAATATACCTACCACTGTTACAAAGATCACATAAGAGATAACACATTCAAAGCACCTGACACATAGTAGGTCACCACTATGCTAGGTCTGCATCTCACTTACAAAGTCTGGGGCAGCCTTCAGCAGACTCTGGGATGACGGCAATATGTGAATACATGCATGTGATGAGTTGAGGCAAGGAGAAGCATAAATGTGAGCTAAGGACATGAAGAGTTTACTTGTCCCTTAGGTATTTTCTCCCAGTGATCTCAAGCAGAACTTCAGCTAGCTTGTACCACATTCATCTTCTGAAGAAACAATAGACCGTGAAGCTGATTAAAGAATTGTAGCCCTGCTTCAACTACCTGAGACGTGAAGGCAGAATTAACAATGGGTTGAGCAATTGTAGGAATCTAATATTCCTTCTTGTTGTATGGTCTTCTTAGACCATTCCATACCTTCACAGAAGTGGGCCCCAAAGACACTAGAATGCGGTGAATTGGAGGTTACTGCCATTGTTCGGGTGGAAGAGCATGAAGTTTGGAGGGTGTTGGACGGTGACCATGGGGACAAGAGATGGGGCCTGGTATAAGAGAACATGGAGGCTAGGCATGGGGGCTCATGCCTGTAATCCCAGCACCTTGGGAGGCCGAGGCAGGCAGATCACCTGAGGTCAGGAGTTCAAGACCAGCCTGGCCAACATGGTGAAACCTCATCTCTCCTAAAAATACAAAAATTAGCCCCGTGTGGTGGTGAACACCTGTAGTTCCAGCTACCCAGGAGGCTGAGGCAGGAGAATCACTTGAGCCCAGGCAGCAGAGGTTGCAGTGAGCCAAGAGTGTGCCCCTGCACTCCAGCCTGGACAACAGAGAAAGAGTCCATCTCGAAAAAATAACAATAATAAAATAAAATAAAAAGAAAACATGGAAAGGCAAAAATATTAGAATGTGGCAGTTTATTTGAAATAGCCAGTGATTTCCCCCCCCCCCATTTTTAGCTAAGGTGTATTCTTCTAATGTTTCTATAAGAAATGTGTAATATTTATACAAAAATCACAAAAGATTTTAAAATTGTTAAAATAAATGACATATTCCAAAAAAGGAAGGTACTTGTAATATTCTAAGGCTTAAATCTTGAGTGCCTGGGAGAGAATGCTGGTGCAATTCATACAAAGTTAGAAAATCAAGACAAACATGTTTTCCTGTGTGTGGATAGGAAAATGGTGATGAATTTACCCAGAGACCTGTTTAATCTAAAATATTGCTAGGGTGTAAAGAAATAATGGCATATAACAAGTGTTCGATAAATGCTTGTCAAAGGAATAAATAAATGACATACACTATCTGCTCTGAGAATTAAGGACCACCAGATAAAACAGCTAGGCAAGACTCTTACCAAGCCTGGTACACTAAAGATGAAATGGTAATGATAGCTGCAGGAAAAAAGAGATTCCACAATGAGTTTGAAAAGCCCTGGACAAAACCATCCACACAAGTTTCTTCACATCTTGAAGGATACAGAGAAACTAGCAGGTGGATGAGGCAGTCAGCGAGGAAAGAAAGAGGTAGCTCTCATCAGCAAATGCTAGCAGGAATACAGGGCTGGCCCATGATGTGGGTACCCCGTGCAGACTAATGATTTCTCACCTTTTCAAAAAGGCATTCAAATGTTGCTTAAACATTTATTTAGAAGAGTGGCTGAGAGTTTCAGATAGGAAGGATGCAGAAAGGAACATTTTTCGATCTTTTCTAGAATGTTCCCAGCAATTCAGATCTGGCCCAGACTTCCATAGCCTACTCGGCAAAGCAGTTAGCAGCATCCCTCCTCTTCAGAAGGTGGTTTAGGAAACACCCATTGTTGCTCAACGTGCCTCTTGAGATGATCAGCGCTCAAGCAGCAATCATGGAGAAGATAACCACATTTAGTCTTTTTCCTGAATAGAGTAATTCTATATTGCTTTTCTTTCATCTCCAGTGACATTTCCATGTCCCTTTGAGATTCAAGCCCCAATGTCCTTGATTCTGCTTTGCCTGAGATGCACATTCATAAGGTCAATCCTCTTCCAGTACAATCACCAAGTACAAGGTGGGGACCACATAAACTTCTTCAGATTAAAACAATTGCAGTGCTATTTGTGTGGGACAAGAAAGAGGGGCTTATTTTCTCCCTTAGGATTCCAAATTTTCAGCTGCTTCTGAAGTAGTGTTGGCAGAAAGGTGAGCACACAGGGTAACTGGTAACCAGCCAAACTTCTTGGAGATGTTTTATGGCCCCACAACTCTTGGCAAAAGTGCCAGGAAGCCCGCTCTGCCTTTCTGCAAATGCCAGCACACCAACCGGGGTGGTCACACCTGGGCCAGGAGCATGCTTTGAACTCTTGTTATCTGGCACCAACTGTCCCTGAATCTCTCTCCAAGGCTGAGAGCAGCTGTCAGATCAATGCCTGCAGGCTGGGATTGCTACATTCCCGGGTCGAATCTCACAAACAGCAACCAGGTTATCTCCTCCGTCATACTGGGCTCTAGCTTGCCCTGAATTCTTCAGTGAAGGAGTCATTTTTCTGTCACTGCCTGCGTCACTGCCTCACCCCATGAAAGCCACCATCAAGATAAAGCCTCAGGGGAGGTGTCCTGCTCAGTTAACAATCGATCAATCAAAGAGTTGTCTCCATTATTCTCTTAACTCTTACTAAACACCTACAGCCACTGGCTGGACTCCAGAGGCCCCTCTCCCCCTCCTCCAAACATGGACGCTTCTGGTACTAGTCATAAATATGAGGATAGGGACGATGTTTGGATATTTGATGATCAGTGTGTGGTACCTCAGACCTGGTACTGGAGGCCATACAGACATGAGCCAACACAAAGGCCACTTCCACATTCTGAGCTCATACCTCCACCTGCCCATCCTTCCTGTTGAGAGGCCCCATGGAGAGGGTTCTTCCTCCTGATAATGCCTAGTCACAGGGTCCCATCGGTAAAGAGAAGTAATTTCTCTCTTTAGACAAATTTTAGACATGAAGTTTGAGGATTTCTCTCCTTAGGAATAAGTCAATTCATTTTGAGGACTAATATCCATAATCTATAAGGAACTTAAACAAATCAGCGGGAAAAGAAGAGCCCCACTGAAAAGTGGAACAAAGGAGATGAGCAGTCACTTCTCAAAAGAAGACATACAAGCGGCCAACAAAAATGAAAAAAAATGCTTAATATCACTAATCATCAGAGAGATGCAAATCAAAACCTCAATGAGATACCATCTCACACCAGTCAAAATGGCTATTAGTAAAAAGTCAGAAAATAACAGATGTTGGCGAGGTTGCAGAGAAAAGGGAATGCTTATACACTGTTGGTGGGAATACAGATTAGTTCAGACACTGTAGAAAGCAGTTTGTAGATTTCTCAAAGAAATAAAAATAGAATTGCCATTCGACCCAGCAATCCCATTACTGGGACATAGTCAAAGGAAAATAAATCCTTCTACCAAAAAGACACCTACACTCTTTTTTGTTTGTTTGTTTTTATTTATTGCAGCACTGTTTATTGCAGCACTATTCACAACAACAAAGACATGAAATCAACCCAGGTACCCATCAATGGTGGATTGGATAAAGAAAATGTGGTACATATACACCATGGAATACCACACAGCCATAAAAATGAATGAAATCACGTCCTTTGCAGCAACATGGATATAGCTGGGGGCCATTATCCTAAGCAAATTAATGCAGGAACAAAAAAATGAAATACTGCATGTTCTCACTTGCAAGTGGGAGCTAAACATTGGGTGCATAAGGACAGAAAGATGATAACAATAAACACTAGAGATTCCAAAGGGGAGAGGGAGGGAGACAAAGGTTGAAAAACTACCTATTGGATACTATGTTTACTATTTCAGCTACTGGATCATTAGAAACCCAAAGCTCAGCATTACACAATATACCCATTTAACAAACCTTCACATGTACCTCCTGAATCTAAAAAAAGAAAAGGAAAAGAAATAGGTCCATTTGTTTTACAATTCCTTTGCACAACTCTAGGAACTACTAAAAGAAGTAGCAAATCCTACTCACCCACTTATCCCGTAACAAGATGGTGGGGAAAAAAAATGAGGACGTCTCCAATACTCACAAAAGAAACTGTAACATTATTTTTTAAAATTTTTACACAAAATAAATCTTAATTCATTCTACTTTTTAGAGGAAACTTTTAGAAAAGAGGGAATAACAAAATTGAACAGAGAATGAGACTGGGAGTCACCGATTTGGGGAAAGAGAAACAAGAAAAAGATATAATGTTTCCCTCCAAAGAGTTCTGAGTTTGGACATTCCTTAAATTTTTACTATATTTTATTACATATATATTAGTATTAGCCAATTTATTGAACACTTACCAGGTGTCATGTGCTGTCTACGCATTTATAAGCATTAACTTGTTTGTTTTATTTAATCTTTATGGCAAACCTAAGACGTACGATGGTATTATCTTCATTTCATACCTGAGGAAATTAGACAACTTGTCAAAGGTCACAGAATGAGAGATGGCAGAACCTGGTTTTTATCAATGTCTTTCTGACTACAAAATCTGTGCTCTTAATCATTCAACTGAATTAACTCCCAAACAAAACTAAAATTTCATATAAATAAAATGTATTACTAATCTTTACCACCAAACATAGAGGAGATATTTGCATATGCATCATAGTACAGAGGAAATGTACAAAATGTTAAGTTTTGGCTGACTGTAGTGACTCAGGCCTGTAATCCTAGCACTTTGGGAGGCCGAGGCAGGAGGATCACTTGAGGCCAGGAGTTAAAGATTGCCGCGAGCTATGATCACACTACTGTACTTCAGCCTGGGTGACAGAGCAGACCCTCACTCAAAAAATAAAGTAAAATTTTCAAAAGCTTGACAATGAATGGAATGGTTATACTTAAATTAACTAGCTAAAATGAGTTGGTTTGTTCCAATAACAGTAAGACCTTTCTTCACTCAAAGTTCACCATTCTTTTTGGTAGGGGAATAAAAATGTTCTAGAAACATCCCAGATACTGCAGCATTTGGAATGTTAATTTTAGCAAGTCCCAGTGTTTGGAACATCTGCCTCACTGAGAGATACCCATTGATAACACACTGGGGGGAAGTAAAGAGTACAAGAGAAGTGTATAATTCAGGGACCATCTCCAAGGGCAAAAGATATCATCGTGATGTTTGACTCTGACTTGAGTCAAAAAGCAGAGGAGGCTAAAAAATGTGCTTTCAGTTGTCATCCTCCCATCCTAGAGGCAGAGAGTGAAGCTCATTAGCATAGAGTAGAAAGTCCTCCAGGACTCTTCATCAACCTTCTGTCCACACTGCTGTGCATTACGCTTGTAAGAGACAGTACCTTGAGGTAGTTAAGAAAACAGGCTCAAAGCCAGGCTGCATCTCTTGATATCCCAGCTTTTTAACCCACTAAATACATCAACTTCTCTGTGCCTGAATTTCCTCATCCATCAATGGGAATAATAATAATACTTATCTCATAGAGTTATTGTGAGAATTTGATGAGTTAACATATACAAAGTGATTGCGATTTCGTCCAGCAAATGGCCAATGCCACATACAAATGTCTGTTGCCATTGTTATAAAAATTTAAAGTGATTACACTGAAACCCTCCTTCCATATTCTATAAGCAGCATCAAACTCCCTAACAGAAATTCTTGAAAAGTCCAAGGTTATACTGTAGCACCTTCTTTTAAAGGTCCTAGGGAAATGGCAAAAGTCTAATTAAATTTGTTCTTAGAAACAAAAATTGATTTTCTTTTTCAATAATTCTATTAATTGAATCTCCTCCTTCACCTCAGCCAAAGGGTAGAACTTTGAAGAACAAACTCCTGTCTTTGTCATTTAAATAAGTTAGTCTTATACTACTTTGTCAATAATAACACCTTTTACTGGCAGTTAGACACAATACTAAACTGGCTACTAATGTATCTCATGCCACCTCCCAAACAATCAAAATAATGCAAATATAAACCATCTTCATACATAAAAATTAGCAAAAAAAAACAAAACTAAGAAAAAATTATAATACCTAATGCTGGCAGAGTTGCAACTAGGCACATATAGTCAAGCATACATTTTGCCTAACAGTGTAAAATGTTTTGACCCTTTTCGAAAACATCATGACAATATGTCTTAAAAAATTATAAAATTTATCCCTATAAATTTGTATTTAAAAACTATTCAAAAGGTGAAAGCTATAGGCACAAAGACAGAAGGGTTTTTGTACTAAAAGGAAATTACGAAATATACATATTATAAATTTCTTTATTTTCTCAATTTTATGGTACTTTTGCGGATTTTTTTTTTTTTTTTTGAGACAGGTCTCGCTCTGTGGCCCAGGCTGGAGTGCAGTGGCATGATCTCAGCCAACTGCAACCTCTGCCTCACACGTTCAAGTGATTCTCCTGCCTCAGCCTCCCGAGTAGCTGGGATTACAGGCACCCGCAACCACACACAGCTAATTTTTGTATTTTTAGTAGAGATGGGATTTCACCATGTTGGCCAGGCTGGTCTTGAACTCCTGACCTCAAATGATCTGCTTGCCTCGGCCTCCCAATGTGCTGAGATTACAGGCATGAGCCACTGCGCCTGGCCCTTTTTTGGATAATTTTTAACATTTCTGAAGTTAGACTACATCGTGTTTTCAAAGTATACATGTAAAGTGGTGATATGTCTTTTCTTCTTTGAAAAGCTGTTATGAAAGCAATGATGCAACTAAAATCAGTGGCATCTTATGATCAAGAAAATGCAATAGTATGCCATCATTAAAAATAGTAACTATGGAATTTGTATAGAAACATGAAAATATGGATTACAACCACATTAAATTTTATATAATTTAGGGCTAAAGTAGAAAGGACAATATAGACAAATTCAGTTTGATTTACAAGTAAAATGTTTTCCTTCCTTCACTTAGCATTCCACTAATGTTACTATGATACTACACATGTGTTAACAGTTTTCCCTTTTTTAAGAAAGAAAGAAATATCCCTTCTCTGAGACGCAATTCCTATAAATAAGATGGAAGTCAAAAGTCAGCTAAATGTTCTTATTGATGATAAGCCAAAAACTCAAGAGTTTAATTCTTATCACCAACCTATATTCCAGTAAGAGTTGAGTATGGGCATTGATGGGAAGGGGCACAACAGTGTCATTACTGAGTGCAGCAGCCCCGTCTTCACACCCTAGGGGCTGCAGTGGGTTGGGAGGAAGCCCAAAACCTAACCAAATCCCTCAGATAGATTATGGAATCCATGCAGACTGCACACCTACTGTCACATTGGACCAAAAGAGAATTGGGATCCATAGAAAGAGGGAGAATGGAGATAAGACGTTAAGAATAAGACAGGTACTCAAAAATGGGAAAGGGGTCAGTAGGTTGCTGAGGAAATGGGAAATAAAGAGAGCTCTGAAAGGAGAAAAAGTTAATGAGAAACAAAAGACAGAGTGCATAGAACATCCTCAAGGACACATCATACAGGTTTTTGTTAAAGGAATAAATAAGTGAAAGAATGACTTAGCGATGCCTAAATGCTAACACAATACCTGGTCTGGCGTATGCTCAGTCATTTTTTTCAAACACTTACTCATTCACTCATTCCAAAAACATTTACTGAGCATCTGTTATATGGCAGGCAATTGTCTAGACAAGGTAAAGAAAGCATTGAACAAAACAGACAAAACTCCATGCCCTCAAGGAGCTTACATTGTGGTGCAAATGGGGGCAAAGTGGAAAGGGGAGGTGGAGACGACTGATCATAATAAGCAAATAAAGAAAACAACAAAACATGAGATCATGATGCAAGCCATGGAGAAGTGCAAGAGTTCAGGGAGATGAGAGTATTTGGGGGTAAGAGAGAAGCCTGCAGTTTTAAATTGCGTGCTCAGGAGAGACCTCACTGAAAAGGTGATGTTTGTGAAAAGACCTGAGGAAACTACAAGAGCAAGTCATATGGATATCTAAGGAAGGGGGAGAAAACAGCAAGTGCAAAGGCCCTGAGGTAGAAGCATGTCACGCATGTTCAAAGATCAGCAAGGAGCCCAGCGTCAATGCCGCAGAGATGGGCACAGAGAGGGAGAGGCTGGGGCTTCAGAGATAATTTGAAGATCACGACTTTTACCCTGAGTGATATGGGGAGCCCCTGAAGGGTCTTGAGCTGAAGAGGGGAATGATGGAACTAGTTTTAACAGAGCCTGCTGCTGGGTTGAGAATAGTCCACAGGAGAAGGGAAAGAATCAGTGAGGTCAGTTTGAAGCCTGTTTTAATAACCTAGCTAACAGGCTTGGACCAGAGCGATGATTGAAATACACTAAAGAGTGACTAGGGCCGGGCGCGGTGGCTCACGCCTCTAATCCCAGCACTTTGAGAGGCCGGGGTGGGGGGGCAGATCACGAGGTCAGGAAATTGAGACCATCCTGGCTAACACGGTGAAACCCGGTCTCTACTAAAAATACAAAAAATTAGCCGGGCGTGGTGGCGGGCGCCTGTAGTCCCAGCTACTCTGGAGGCTGAGGCAGGAGAATGGCAGCCGCTGCACTCCAGCCTGGGTGAAAGAGCGAGACTCTGTCTCAAAAACACACACACACACACACACACACACACACACAAAACAAAACAAAACAAAACACACAAACAAAAAAAAGAGTGACTAGATCCCGGGGATGTTTTGAAGCTGGATCCCATGAGATTTACAAATAGATTGCATATGGTATGTGCTAGAAAGAGTAGGGTCCAGGATGACTCCAAGCTTTGGGGGTCTGAACAAATGGAAAATGGAGCTTCTAGGTGCTGAGATGGGAAAGGCTGTGGGAGGAATAGGTTTGGATGGAGAAAATCAAGAGTCGCCCTTGGGGACATCATAAGTTTGTGAAATGATTAGATATTCAATTCAAGCAGAGTTGTCCTGTTGACTGGAGCTTAGGTGGAATGAATATCTGTACAAATGATCAAAGGACAGAAAAATGAGAAATTAAAACTGAGAATGGGACCAAATGAAAGGAGAGAGTCAGAAAGATAAAACAATAATACTAATAATAAAACAAAAGACAGAGGGACAAAGAGGAAGAAACCACCCACAAAACAGGGGAAAGGATGAGAGGGAGGCAAGGTGAGAGCTGCTTCCAGGCGCTCACATTGTCAGGTAACCCTCCCATCTACCATTTCCCCTTTTGCCATTTTGCTAAACTAAGAACATGTGTCTGACTCTGCCGCCGCCTGACACTAAATACCAGTGACATGATGATTTCCTGTAAGTTTGTCTTAAATGTGGTCACGTTTGTCTGAAATGTGTTCATTCCGGCCGGGCTGTGGGATCACAGGAAATTGGAAATCTGGTCACAGCTCAGAGGCACCCAGCCTTCTGCATCATACACTGCCAACCCAGCCTGCATCCTCTTTAATAGATGTTCGCTGTGGAATAAGAATTGTTTTCAGGTCTTTCCTCTGCACTCCTGACTTAGGTAGGCTGGGGAAAGACTGTTCACCATTAATAAGGAGGATTAGGGAGACATGAAGAAAGGGAAGGTGGAAAACGAGGTGGGGAATTCCCCAGTCAGCAGCTTTCTCTGTCTGCTCTTGCCTGCAGTTAGGTACCAAGGCTGATTTAAAGCAAAGAATTAGCTCCTCTGGAACAATCCCAGGAAAGCTATCTCGCAGCCTTTCCTTTTGGGTTTATTTCTTTGGTTCTGCATTTCTACAGCAAAGCTGGAGGAGCTAAGGTAACAAAAGTCCTGGGGCTTGCCTTACCACTTACTGGCTGTGTCATCTTGGGCAAGTCACACAACCTGTCAGCGCTGGGCTGTCTCATTTGGAAAAATGAAGATAATTAGTCGTTGCCTTCCAGAAGGCAGGATGCCCAGCCAGATGATCTGGCTCAACCCCTTCCAGCTCTGAGGTCTATGATCGTGTGATGTTTATAGATAGTGAAATGCACAAGGGCAGGAGTTGAGAGATGTGAGCAGGAAACAGATGAGCTCGGTCACTCTCCCACACCCCCTCCAAGTGGAACTTCTTATAGGATCTTTAACCAAAAGAGAAAACCCCTGTCTTGGCTCTCTGTTATGTGCAGAGTAGTGGAACATGAAACAATGAGGAAAACCACATACTTTGCATTCAACCAAAGCTGGGTTTGAATTCCTGGTTCTAAGACTTCTTTTTTTTTTTTTTTGGATACGGAGTCTCACTGTGTTGCCCAGGCTGGAGTGCAGTGGTGCGATCTCGGCTCACTGCAACCTCTGCCTCCCAGGTTCAAGCGACTCTCCTGCCTCAGCTTCCTGAGTAGCTGGGACTACAGGTGCACGCAGCCATGCCTGGCTAATGTTTTTGTATTTTTAGTAGAAACAGGGTTTCACTGTGTTGCCCAGGCTGGTTTCAAACTCTTGAGCTCAGGCAGTCTGCCTGCCTCAGCCTCCCAAAGTGCTAGGATTACAGGTTCCATCACTTCTTACAACATAGCCTTGGGCAAATGACTTCCATTCTCTATGTCTTAGGGGACTCATTTGTAAAATGAATACAGAATAACACCAAGAAATCCAGGTTGTTGAGAATATTAAATAAGATGATAGCAACAGACAGCAGGTGGTCAGAAATTAAATAAACAAATAAATAACTAAGTAAATAAAGATGATAACTTTAAAATGCCAAGTTTATCAGTCATGGTACAGACATAAAAACAGAAATCATTGTAAGTATTTTAGACAGGAGGTATTTAATGCGGAGGATTGTTTACCCAGGTGATGGACAAGCACCCAGCATCCCCTCACCTCCAACCTCAGCTCAGGCTCTGGACCTCCAAACCCCAGCCTGAGCCTAGAATTCCAGCATCCTCATTACCTGGGAGAGAAAATCAGACATTAATGAAAAATCTGAGAGCAGATTGATGAGAGGAGAGCACCGAGCACCAGAATTGTTGGGGCACAAAATGGTGATGAGAAGCAAAAAATAACTTATAGGATTGCCTAGTGCTTGCAAGGCACTTTTTCCTAGTCTTGGTTTCCATGGGGGAAAGATTTCCCTGGGAAACAGCTGTCTTTCCCCATCTGATTATAGTGGGGAAATGGAGTGATTCATTTGTTTGAATTTGGGAAGAACAACTGAGCCTGCGCAGCTCAGCTCAGCTCCATCCTCATCTCGGGCACCAGCTACTCTCAGGAAGCTGGCATTCCTTGTGATTTCAGCAAGCACCAGTGGGATGGGGAAACAGCCTGCAATGATTGGATGGATAAAGTGATCTAATCCTTGGTTATAGTGATGGGCCATTTGCTTCTCATGGGCAAACCTCATAACAGCGCCCATAGAAATAAAGATGATGCCATTTTAGCTGCCATTTTGACTCTCTTATTTCTCAATTTGTTCAAAGCCCAGGTAGGCGTAAAATACTACACAGCCATAAAAAAGGAAGAAATCATGTCCTTTGCAACAACATGGATGCAGCTGGAGGCCACTGACCTAAGCAAATTAACACAGGAACAGAAACCCAAATACCAGATCTTCTCTCTTATAAGTGGGAGCTAAACATTGAGTCCTCATGGACATAAAGGCGGCAACAATGGACACTGAGGACTATTAGGGTGGGCAGGGTAGAAGGGAGGCAAGGGTTGAAAAACTAACTACAGGGTACTATGCTTAGTACGTGGGTGACAGGATCATGCATATCCCAAACCTCGGCATCAAGCAATATTCCCAAGTAACAAAGAGGCTCATGTACCCTCTGAATCTAAAATAAAAGTCAAGGAAAAAAAAAAAAACCCAGGTAGGGACTAAAGGTAGGACCCCTCAGAAGCTCCCAACAATGAGGATTAGACATGGTATTTGATCTAATACTGCCTAAACATACCCATTACAATTAGTAAGAATTATCATGAACCAATTAAGGCTGTAACTTGTTCTTGTTATGAAAAGTCGATATTTATCAGCCAAAGTCCAACTTTTTGTTTGCCAGTGGATTTATCTTCCTCCTCCAGTTATTGTCAGGGTTACTGGGGGAATTTGTTGAAAATGCAGATATGCAGGCTCCAACCCCCGGGGTCCTGAGTCAGTCTTTGCATCTTTTACAAACACCCCAAGTGACTGCCATACTTTGGGACACAAGGTTTATAACTAATGATTCTCAACCTTGGCTGCACATTGGAATAACCTGAAAAGCTTTAAAAAATACTGAGGACTGGGCTGCACTTCCAGAAATTCAGATTTAATTGATTATGGATGAAGCTTGGGTATCCGGACTTTTTTTTTTTTTTTTTTTTTTTTTTTGAGATGGATTCTTGCTCTGTCACCCAGGCTGGAGTGCTGTGGCGCAATCTCAGCTCATTGCAACCTCCGTGTCCGAGTTCAAGTGATTCTTCTGCCTCAGCCTCCTGAGTAGCTGGGATTACAGGCACGCGCCACCACGCTCGGCTAATTTTTGTATTTTTAATAGAGATGGGGTTTCACCATGTTGGCCAGGCTGGTCTCAAACTTCTGACCTCAGGTGATCCACCCGCCTCAGCCTCCCAAAGTGCTGGGATTATAGGCATGAGCTACCACGCCCAGCCTATATGGACCTTTTAAAATTTCTCCAGGTAATTCTGTCTTTCAGCCTGGGTAAGACCCACTGGTATACCCCTCAAAAGAAATCTTTCTTTAAAGGATTTGTAGGCCAGGCACAGTGACTCATGCCTGTAATCCCAACCCTTTGGGAGGCCGAGGTGAGTGGATCACTTGAGGTCACGAGTTCGAGAGCAGCCTGACCAATATGGTGAAATCTTGTCTCCTCTAAAAAAATAAAAAATAAAAAATTAGCCGGGTATAGTGGTGCATGCCTGTAATCCCAGCTACCTGGGAGGCTGAGACAGGAGAATCACTTGAACCCGGGAGGCAGAGATTGCAGTGAGCCAAGATGGCATCATTGCACTCCAGCCTTGGCAACAAGAGCAAAACTCTGTCTCAAAAAAAAGAAAAAAAAGATTTGTTGATGGCAGGGAAAGCTTTCTGTTCATTGGATGCCTCCTGGTCTCTGGGGTTCCTATTTCTCTATAAGGGACAACATGGTAGCTGAAGGCATTTTTGGAAATGCAGACCAAAATCCCAAAATCTCACTGCCAGCATCAAAACTCATTACCGCTGTATGGCTGCCCAGCTCCTCATTCCACCCTGCTCCATTGTGGTTCTAACCCCATTTTCAAATGAAGTGCAATTTACATCTTTTTAACTAGACTGGAGTTATTACCATTGCAATCCTATTGATTGCAGCGCTGCTCTTAGCAACTCGCTCCAATTTGATCATCCTTAGTCATTCTTGCATAACTACATGTGTATAAACAAGCCCTGGTATTTAGCTAGCACATGTTTTGGGATGAGAAGGATCATCTCTAAATCACTGACCTGCCTGTGAAATGAACACAAAACAGTCGAAGCCCCCCACTTCAGTGATTCTTAATCTTCTAGATTTTCCTTCTGAGGAAGGCGTGGGTAGGACAAAGATCTGAGGCCAGGTTGTACAGGAGTCAGTTCCCATCTTATATGGATGCTTCATTTTAAAGGTAAGGGAAGAGAGCACAAGAGATGTAGTTGACTCACCTAAACATTTTGCTGGTTCCCGATGGGGCAGTGAACACAGACTACTCTTCCCGAATCCACATCTGGTACCCTGGGAACCACCCCATATAGCACCTTCATTTATCCTGGAATATGGTCTCTAATTTAAACCGTGAGGACAGCAAAAGGAAGGCATCTGGGAACAGGAGTCTGAGTTCCAGGACTGGAATATCTCGGAGCAGTGTGAAGAGAAAAGGAACTGAGGCAGAAGTCAGGAAAGATCTAGAAGTGGAAGACAGCAAGCAGGGCTCCTTGCACCTTGTTATCTAGAGACAGAAGTGGTTAGGCTTGACAAAGATAACTGCCAACTATACCTGTCAAATAGTGATTCCAAAGGATGACATAGAAAATGGCGACTGGGAGTTGTTGACCAAGGGGCTGTACCTGGGAGCTGTTGACCAAGGGGCTGTACCTGGGAGTTGTTGACCAAGGGGGCTCTACCTCTCTGGTGAGAAGTAAGGAAACAGACAGATCACAGAATTTATTTAAAGAAAAAAAAAAAGAAGACGAAGAAGCAAAGGTTGTATTGTTTGATCAGGAATGGCATCACTACAACTTTATAATCTGAGAGCTTTCATCGAGTATGGTAAAAGAGAAAAAGAGAAAAACCGAGAATGATCCAAACCAAATGACAGGACAAAAGGGCTCAGCAGTGCTTCCAAGAGAAAAATCAAAGTCCATTGCCCAAAACCCCAGCTCTTTATGATTCATTCCCTGCCTACCTCCCCAGTCTCTTGTTCTAAAACTCCACAACCCAAGTCCTCTCTACAGCTATGGACTATGCTGCTAAAATGAGGCAGAACAGACGCAGTAGTTGGGACCAGGAATCTCTGGGTTTAAAACCTCAGCTCTGGGCTCAGTCATTCACTCATTTTGTACAAAAGGGTAGTTACTTTAAAACCCCAGACCATTCAGAGCCCTCAGGTATTCAGCATTTCCAGCAGATGTAAGGTACTCTCCAGTCTGGTCCAGTCTGTCTCCTAAGGGTCTCCAGTACAGAGGATTTGCCTCAAGGCCCAGAGTGACTCATCCCAAAGGACCCAAGCCCAGAAATCTTAGGAGATGGAGTTCATGTTTTGGGACTTCACCCAGGCAACAAAGGTTTCCGGAGGGGCAATTGTAATCCTCCCCGAATTAGCTGCCCAGCTGCAGCTTGTAGAGGAGGTCTAGTATCTATCAGAAACGTCCACTCGGGAAGAAACTGTATTTCCATAAGGAAACACAAAGAATGGGGGTGCCGTTAACCATTAGTTGGATATTTGGGATATGTGCTTTTTGTTTTTCTTCCTTTTTTTTGCCAGCTCAAAATCCAGCCCTTTTCTTGTCAAATATAATAGTGCCAGAGTGAAACTGACAAGAAATACAATAAAGTTGAGGTAGAGAAACACAAAGACCTAGATAGTAACCCATTTATTTTCCAGGGGAAAAAAAGTAACAACTATTCTAGCAAAGAAAATAGCCCGGTATTTGGTCATTGTTTTTTCCCGTTTTCCCTTCAATTTAAGAGAAAAACTTTTCAAATTCACACAAAATGGTATACACTGTCTACTTTTCTGTGGCCATCTTCAAATACATAACCTTTCAGGTCACCATGAAACACGTTTTTGAAATATGTCTCAATCTGTCTTTCGGTGTGACAATGAAATTACCAGGCAGTTCGGCATGTGACGTGACTGAATTAGGCAGCTATGATGATCAGACTCCGTTCTTTACTTCCTGAGAGAGGGACAGGAAGGATTGAAAAAACAAAAATTCTGGATTGAAAAAAAAATTCTGGAGCAGAATCACAGCTGATTTTTTGTACAAGGGAAGTAACCCCACGAAATCACATCGTTCCCTTCTCCAAGAGATCTCACGTCCGTTTAACTAGTGATGCAGAGCAAAGTTTGCTTAAACTCCTCTGTCACCACTTTACCAGCCTCCAATTTGTGACTCTATTAGCTCCAGATACCTGTCCAACTTCCTTTGGACTGGCAGGGGACATCTCCGAATGCCTGCAGACTAATGTTATATAGAAGTACTTGACCTTTATAAGAAACACTGATCAAATTTGCCTTGTATATTTCACTATATCACGGGAACAATCATAAATGGCATATAAAAATTCAGCAGCTGCTGGGATCAATAAGCTGCCCACCTAGTAATACAGGGATGCACAAGACATAAATATACTTTTTAAAAAATTTATAAAGACATGCTGCTACTGTCGTAGTAGAGTCAGTTTCGTTCTTATGCTAGTGCAGGGAACCTAGCTTTCAGCCTGGCCTGATTAGAAGATACCCACAGGATCAAACAAAATCCTCACCACAAGCACCATCTTTTTGACTCAGGGCATTGTCCTAGAAGGATTATGTTAAAATGCAAATAATTCTATTTAGAAGTAGTAACATTTTGGCTAATTAGCAGCTTCTAACATATCTGCATGGATATGTTTATTGATTTAGCTGGCAGAAAGCAAATTGTGAAGGAAAGGGGTCAAAGACAGGTGTGATGAGGAGATGGATGGAGGGAAATCTAGGGCAAGCAGGAGTTGACTGAGAGTGTCCACACAAGGATCCCAAGGCTGCAGAGGGGCCCTGGGACCACAGAGGCCCAGCACTGCCTGCCTTGGGCCCCCTTTCTTCTTAAGGAAGGCCAGAAAAAATGTGTCTCCAAAGTGCCTTTGGAATTTGTAAGAACAACCTCAGAAGTCTCACTTAGAAGCAGATGCAAATAAAATAAGATTTGAGAATTTCCTCCACAATTTAAAACAAAGAAATAAAAATATTTTAACAAATCACCCAATAGCCAAGCAAATATGATGTGATATGATGTGATATGTTGGTCTGTTCATGTATCATACATAAGCCATTCAAAATGCACATTGTACTAAAGAGTTCTCTCTCCGTCTTTCTCTCTCTCTCTCTCTTTCTCTCTCTCTCTCTTTCCTCATCTTCCTTCTTCTCCTTCTCCCTCTATCAAATGGATTTAGAGGAAACTAAGACACTGCCCCATTGAAATGGCAGCCAAACACCAAATAAGTTGCAGAGAAAAAGCTTGAATAGAGAACATTCTACACATACCAGACTCAATGGGCTCTAATAGCTGATGATTTCCTCATTTACCTGCACTGAGAGGACACACACACACGTACACACACACAAGGTTTACCAAATACTCCCATTTGAAAACCTTCCAAACATTTCTCTTCCTTCTCTAGAATGGAGCTACCTCATTGTCAATGAGATTTTCTATAAATGTGCTTCAATGGTCACACAAGTTAAAAAAAAAAAAAAAATTAATAGCCTAAGAAGCTAGGGCTAAAGACCAAAAAGTTAAAGCGCTTACAAGGCAAATAATTTGAAGAGGCAGGATAAAATCAAAAACAGAATTTAAATGGTCCCAGCCTAAGAATTTATAAAAGACCAAGTCCTGACCTATGACAGAGATGAGAACTTTATTGGGCACGTAATTCAGAAAGGCAGGAAAAGCTGATACACAGAACACAATGAATGTCAGGTTCAGGATTTAAATCTCAGTCTGACAGGGTCGGGGAAACCAATACAATAACGCCAGGGAGGAGAGATGTGCTGTGCAAATCCAGTGCGGTTTAGAACTTTGACTGCATAATTAGCCCATGTTGTAATTAAGAATCTAGAGAGGGCCGATTGAAATGAAAGCACAATGGGCAGATTTGGATTCTGCTGCATGGAACCAGCATACTTAATGCAGTAAGAGTTTTCCCTGATTTTGGCTGGACACTTTGGTAACTGACAGCCAGTGAGGCTTATAAAGATCTTCACACTACCTGTTTATAACAGACGTGACTGACAGAAGGGAAATATTTTAAAAGTCCTTAGAGGGTGGCTGCATCTTTGGGTTTTCTATTTAGCTTCAGGAAAAAATACTTTTTCCAGTTATAGTTTCACTATCTGATCACAGAAAACTGAGTTCATTACAGGCATGAGGTCAATGCTGTGTTGATCTCTAAGCCAATGATACACTGGCATTACAGGCTTGTTTTATTTATAGAGAACGATGATATCAAATTAGATGGGAAGGAAGACAGGGAGGAATTTAGCTGCAATTAGAATAAGTGTCTCTGGAAGGCATCTACTACCAGTTTTCTAAAAATATAAGACAATGTCATGGATTCTATCTTTGTCTTTTAAAAAATCAGAGGAGAAAAGCAAGACGCTTACACACTACTGTGGTTATGTTCTAATTCAAAGGACCCACCTTTACATAGAAGTAAAGTAGCCTGGGAAAGTAATGTATCCTGTTCATTTCTGCTGCTCTTTCACGTAATCCAATAAAGAGACCCCAGTGATTACTGGCTCAGCTCGTCATACTAATTGGGCAAAATGAAACAAAGTTAAGACAGGCTTTTCTTTTCTGTTCTGCTCTTTCTTTTTAGGATAGTCCTCTATTACAAGTATCTGCAACATGAAAATAAAACATCACACTGTAGAGAAATAATGGAGACACGTTAGCCTCTGCAAGAACTCCACACCACAAATTTTTGGCTCTTGGCACTTCTGAAATACTCAATTTGGGAATATTGTTCAAGGCAAAGTAAGAGGACACCAGTAATCTTATTTTAGTAACGATGCATCAAGAAAAAACTCCACTGGCCACTTAACAACCACCAAGTTACCTAGAATCTAAAGAAAAAAAGTCAGAGAAGCATCCACTTACAGATTCAGAATCTTAAATCCTAGGGGCTGGTGACTTTAAGAAACTGACATTTATAAGAATCAAGAAAGGAAGCCCTCAGTAAAAAATGTGGTGAGCAGAAGCTCTTGGGCCCTTAATATAGTTTATCTTTCACATAAAGGTATCTTGAAAACCTTTACACAAGTCCTTTATGAGGGAATAATTTCTGAGCTGGGGCAGACAATGGTCTTTCAAATCCATTCTCAGTTTAGAAAGCATTTGTAAGGAGGATTTTTCCCAGCCACCGCATGAGAAGTGTCTGATGCCCTTGGAAATCTCTATAATTAACAATAAGCCTCTTTCACAATTGAAAGTGGACCCTCATACCCTAAAGTAGCACTGATGTTTCTATTTCTGACCTACACCCTGCATTTTATGCAATGTCTTTGTAAAAACCAAGGGCAAGAACAACCTGGAGAGAAGTTTTCAAATTTTGGACCAGAGCCACCAAATCAATAATGGCGGAACAAAATGAATTATCAACCTCCACTGCTTCAATCACAGGGAAAGGCAAGGAGTTAGCCAAAAGAGAAACTGCGGTGAATGTTAAGAAACAGAATAAATTGACTTTGAGGTAGGCTTATGTCTAATTAAATGAGACTGGGGGCAAAGGTAAGGTAGACTCATCCACAGCTGATAAGGAAGTGATCAGAGGAGGTGACTCAGCTCAACTGAACTGCCTTTTCCAAGCAGAAAAGGAGAGCAGAAAGTGTTACAGGGCGGGGGACCCACAGTGGAGAAACTGCAAGTTTTTCAGAGGTGTGTTTTCCCTCATCCTGTGACTATATGGATTAACAATTTCAAACTCTCACCACTAGCAATTAAGTTACCATCAATATCGCAGGATTCTGTGTGAGCCTAAAGGAATAAAATCCTTGCTGTGGGATGGCATAGCAACTAAATGAAAGAAGAAAACGAAACTGGTATACCTACTATTGGTTTCTTACTTGTGAGCCAACAGTTTTGAAACTTTTGGCATGTATCCGGAAGCTTTATAATGAGAATTTCCAGACTTTTGGGTCATATCATCAGCAGTCACCCATCTGATGCTGGGTAGGTCTTTGGGAGGAGTGAGCAAGCTGTATCTAAGGACAGAAAACGCTCCTGATGACCTCTTCATGTATTCTCTTGTGGGCTTGGCACTAAGGTAGTCATAAGATGGGACTCACCCTGAAATCTGTCATCAGCAATGATACCTCTCTTTATCTTGAAGATAGAGGACTTCAAAGGACCTGGTGCAGTACCTTAAGATGTGCACGGAAATGCCGTGTGCGAGGCTCTGTGAGGCATCTGCTTTTAGTCTAGAGGTCTTTGCCAGTACCAAGAGGTGGAGCAGAAAAATGAAACCTCATCTATCCCACTGCACTTGCCATGCCAACATCAACCTCTAGTTACATCTGTACCCTGCACTAAAGAAAATTGCACTAAACTGTCATGTCAGACAGTCCCATCAAAGCAGCAGCATTTTTCTGCCGTGCCCTGAGCCTTTCAAACACATACTCACATGTCCTGCCCCATCTGCAAACACACAGTGTTCTTTAAATGTGTACAAATGGCACCCAGTGTTTTTGATACACTCTTAAATAAGCCTAGGATGACTCACCACTTTTCTGGTCTTGTACAGCTACTTATATGTTCAAAAATCCCTTTAAAAGTTACAAAAATCTATCTCAATACTTTCAATGCATTTAAATGGCAAAAAGGTTAGACATGAAGCAGTGGGACTGGCAAGGCCAATAAGAAATTAACATGCACACTGAAAACAGTCTTTGGCCCTTTTATAGAGCTACATTCACAAGAGTTGTGCATGCGCTTATCAGGAAATTATAGATCTTATTATTGGGGAATTGGGTGGCAGGTGCCAAAAACATGTAAATTCACTCCATTTCCAATTCATGAAGCCTATTGTAGCTTGGTACTATGGTTTTATTAGATTTGTACATTTAGCCCAGAACCTATTATTATAATAAAATACAAAATATAATTATTGTTTTCTTGCAGTGGGAATCTCAGAATTATCTAACACTTTATTGTTTCCCCATCAAAAGTAATTCCAAGATTGGATTTTTTTTTTTTAGATTTTTTAAAGAAATGTTGCTTCCTCTGTCTACTTTCCATAAGAGTTCTTGCTTTATGCTGCTTGACAGGAAAAGAAAGAAAAAAGGAATTGAGATGGAGGTCATAAGTCACAGCAGTTTTCCTTTAATTACAGTATTGTACTTACATTTCTCATATTCTCTGCTGTTATCTCTGCCCAACTAAATCTCCATTCCTCATTCAGTGCTCATTAATTGAGATGGTGTTTAGGGAAAGTTGATATATAAATATGAGTTTTATATGGCCAAGTGCTCACCTACTATTACACACCAAATGGAGTTCGATATCCGTAATGGCCAATTTAGCTACTTGTCACATGATACCCTAGTCCTTCATCCATCCCCTACTGATGCTCTTACAATTCCTCTTTTCTCCTCTCTCTCTACCCACTTCATGTTATTATTTTCTCTCTTCAACAAAGAATGAAAACATTTTAGAAATATTGAGGGGGCTCACATTATCCCTAAGACACTGCAAAACTATGCTAGAGGCAATAACTTTATAGTTGGACGGGGCCTTATAGATCACATCTTCTAACCTGTCATTTTTCAAATGAAGATAGGGTGACCCAGGAAGATGACACTGCCATAGCGACAGAACTTAGGACCTGCCACCCACTTAGGAAGCTATCATTGAGCCTTGGTGATGTGCCCAGCACTCAGCCAATGGCATCATCTCCCATAATCCTCAAGATGTCATGAGATAGCTAAGTGCTAATATAGCTTCCACGTGGATGAGGAAATCGACACACAGAGAGGTTAGGTGACTTGATGAAAGTCGCACAGATAATAAGCGGCAGTCATGTTTTGAGCCCAAGTTATAGAGCCTACTGTGTGTAGTGGTTAGAGGTAAGATTCGATAACCTGGGCTCAAAGCTTGACTCTGCCAAGTTTTGTAATTTACCTAATTCCAGAGCCTCATCTCTAACCACTACACACAGTATCACCCTCTCAGTACTACCATGAACTGCCTTTATACTTAGTTATTACCTATCCACACACGTAAATGCATTGTTAGTGATGATATTTTACAATAAATAAAATAAAGCATAGACTTTGGTGGGTTGACTCCTGGCTCTGTCACTGATTAGCTAGGGAACTTACAACAAGGTCATTAACTTCTTAGAGTATCTTATTTGCCAAAATACAGACAATAAGAATAGCCACTTATGGAGTTATGCTGAAAGCCAGATGAGATCACTCAGCCTCCTCTGTGTCAGATACTGACACCCCATGTTAAAGTTCTGGACACACAGCATCTATTGAATTAGGCCACTGATCTCAACAGCATTGCAGCACTCCTGTACATGAAATGTATGATGCTCTACAAACGTAAGTTATTATATTGGTCATTGGAGTGATCAAATGTACAAGAAGGCTTCTCAAGAACATTTTACCTATCCACCTCTCCTTGGGCATTTTACCTCTCCAGAAGATCTGTTAAGTGAATCCTATCAATCCAAGGTTGTGTGTATGTGTGTGTGTGTGTGTGTGTGTGTGTGTGTAGGCATGTACCCATATCCACATGCTAAGTGCTAAGTGTATGAGATTACATGTAGGCGTATACCCATATGCACACGCTAAGTGTATCTGATTATCGATTCCCTATATTTTCCTGCTTGAGACATTCTTTGGAAATTTTTGCATTTTATTTCCTATAGACACTTACTAAAGATGGGGAAATAATAATGGTAAATATTTGAGCCATTGCTATCTTTCAGGCACTTTGCTACCACAGCACATATAGCATTTTTAGACACAACTATTAGTATAATAAGTTGGATGTCAAGCAATGAACCAGAAATTTAGGTTTCTTACTATACAGAAGCTTGCACTGGTAAGTCAGGTTCAACTTAATCTAATTTTTTTCATCCACTCAATAGTTATTTATTGAGCATCTACTATGGATCAGGTACCAAGCTAGGCAGGCACAAGGAAAGTCTGCTCTCTCGAGGAGCTGATGGTCCATGAAGGAAATAAGCATGCAAATAAACCACGACAAGAAAACTGCAAGTGTGCTATAAACAAGGCAAAGCTCAGTGGGTTCACAGGAAAGAATGGTCTCCCCTCTCTTGGAAAATAAAGAGAAGCTTCCCAAGCATGCTTTAAGGAAACAAACTGAAACCAGAGGCATTTGAGGGCTGGTGTAGTTCCAGTTGCCTCTCTACCACTAGCTTCCTGCGTGATCTTGTACAAGTCATTTGACTTTTCTAACCCTTTGTGTCTCTATCTATAAAATGAGATTAAGGATATAAGACAGGGCTAGGAATATCCACTCTCACAGGGTAATGAGGATAACAAATTTATGCAGGAGGTAGAATCTAAAATCTACACATGTCAGGGGAAAATAGTGCATAGGCAGAATTCATGCTGAGCTCCAGAGTAAGTAGTTGGCTTGTTTTGGGTAGAAAAAAAAAAGTGTATATATATGGTATGAAAAATAAACCACTTTTCTTTGCACACTAGAATCTCACTCAGGGTGGTCAATGAATGTGCACTCTCTCAAACCCAACGCCAATGCAGCAAAATAAATGCCAGGTCAGGAAGAAGATGAGGGATTGGAAGGGAACGGGTGGGTTTGTGTTGGCTATAGAAAGAGGAGTTCCTTCTGCCTGTCTCACTTATTCTCTCTCTGACTCTCCACGTCTCTGTGTCTCTGATCTCTCCCACCCACTCTCCCACCCCACACACCTCAGCTCTCTCCTCAATTTTTCCACTTGAATTCAAGTAAATTAAATGAATGCAAGGTGTACTTTGCTCTATGTCAAAAATGCTTTGCATAAATGGAAAGTGTAGTACAAATGCTGGTGACTGTTATTAGTTTAAATTAATGCCCTTAAAAGACTACCCATAATTTTCTGGAAAGGTATGTCTTATATTAAGGCTCACAAGGAATATATAATAGACTTTGGAAGAACTAGAAGCCAAAGAGATAGAGTCTTAAATCAGAGGTGTAGAGACACAGAAGTCCTTAGGAAGTTCTGGGTGTCAGGTGATAGGAGGACTTGAATGCTTACTTCTCTTTTAATTATCTGATGCTCACACTATCCTCCTTTGTTGCCTTCAGCCAGAGCTGATAAGAAAAGGCATCAATAAATATCTTGGCAGTCTGAAGGGAGAAGCCATGTTTCATGGGACTCCCTGCTTCTACAGCCGTTGTTAAAATATTACTGCTAATTAGCTGGCTAGTTATATATAAACCCTTACAAAGGAGTATTTTTACGCAATCATAAAATAAATTAAACTACCAAAAATTCACGCTGTTAATTAAAATAACCCCTGTAGGAGGGGGAAAAATCGCTACAAGGCTGAGGTAAACAGGAGGCAATTTCACAAGCACAAACTGATTAATTTTATTTCCCATTACATGTATTTGCTAATATCATCAAAATCGGGATATAAAGCAATTTTGCCTTGACAGTAGTTCAAACGGAGGTAGTTCTAGCAGAGGAATGTAGCTAGTCAGATATACCCTTGGCCCTAAGGCTGTTCTTTATCTGGCAGGGATAAGTAGCTTTTCAGCAGA
Organism: Hylobates moloch; assembly: GCF_009828535.3. Taxonomy (NCBI): domain Eukaryota; kingdom Metazoa; phylum Chordata; class Mammalia; order Primates; family Hylobatidae; genus Hylobates; species Hylobates moloch. Next base: position 61,530,215 of record NW_026652292.1, on the reverse strand, counting down.
GCCAGAGTCTAAGTTGGGTACACCCTAGACATAGGGAGGGAGAAGAGCCTCTCCCCAGTCCATCCAAGCAGCCTCACTGAACTCTGAGATCACTGGTGGCATGACCTGAGACAGTCACATCCCCCTCTCATCCAAAGATACAAAATATTTGAGGACACAAGAGAAACTCTCTCTGCTGCTGAGGGGTGGCAGGAAGACAGAGAAGGCAAACTAACCCACCTCCAGCTGTAGGAATGGTCACTCTCGATTTTCTAACTCAGTTCGCCCATTCTTTTAAGCATGTCTCTCCTGCCCTGGATTTTATAATGTAGCTTTACTTTTCTAAAGTTTGTGTATACTTTCTATAGTTAAATAATTGCCCAAATTCCTTGTGGATCATTCTTTTACAAAATATCACAAAAGTTTAGTAAAAAGCAAAACAAACAAACAAAAAGCTTAGAAAATACTTTTGTAAAAGAAAAAAAGGCTATTTAGGAAAGAATGAACTTGAACTTTCAGGGTGTCTAGCTCTTTTCTGGCAGCCAAGTTAAACAATAGACTTGAACTCAGCTGGAAGATAGGGGTAACATTTTAATCTTCCCTGGCCTCCCCTTTCCCCAGTTGTTCCAAGCAAATATTCATCTGAAAAATAAAATGCTCCTTGCAAGCACATGTTATTTTGCATCCTTATTGGTCAACCAGAAAAATGTTTCAATACCTTTGGATTCACAACGTGTTTCGTTATTTTATAGGCTCTTAATGTGGGGATTTTCCATTCTTATACACATTAAAATGCATCTGCAGGCTCACGCCTTGTTTAGCACCTACTTTTATGAGATGGCTCTTCAGGAAGATCCACCAGTTTTGTCAATGGGACGCCAAACATCTGCGAGAATAAGCAAAAATTTCAGGCCTAAATCCAGATGTTTTATCTGTGCAACTCCAAACATCCAGATGTTTCGGGGGGAAACAGTGTTTTATAAATAATACTCTGCTTTTGACAAAGAAAATGAACAGGTGCATGAACAATCCAAAACAGCAGATAACATGGGAGAAACTCATTGTGGCTTCTATATGTGGTTGAATATTTCATCCCTGTCGTTTTGCTCCGCTGTCAAGTTTTCTTCCAAGCCACATTTTGTACAGATTCATGTTAACATTAGCCAGCATTTCTCCAGCTATTAGGGAGGCAATAATCAGAGTGCTGTGCCATGCTAGAACCCAACACTAGATTCTATTGATTCTCTCCTCCTTAATAACTCCAGCCCACTACTGCTGCCCTGATGAGAGATCTCTTTACCCCTCACACTGACTGCAACATGACCTTACACTGGATGTTCCAGCCTCCAGTTTCCACCTCCACACAGCAGCCGAGTGACAATTCTAAAACTCCACCTGAGGCTCTCACTCTTCCCACTCAAAGCTCCCTTCAGAGCCTCATCTTCAGGACAGAGCCCAACACGCTTGGTGTGGTCTATAGGGCACTAGGCCAGCTGGGCACAGCCTCGTCCTGATGCCCACCCCCCAGCACTGGCCCTGTGCTCTAGTCCATGACAGATAACTTGATGTGTTCTGGAATATTCCTAAGAGTCTTCAGGCCTGCTTATCTCTGTAGCTGCAGTTTTCCTACCTGGAACACCTTCCCTCACTTGCTGGCTTGGAAGATGCCCTCCCTTACTTCATAAGGACTCAGATGTCACGATCTCCATAAAGTCTGCTGTGACCTCAGCAGCAGAGTTTGTGGCTCCATCCTCAGTGCTCACGTGACATTTATCCTAGGTTGTCTTCTCCCTCTACTGATCTATCTGTCCCATAGCCAACCATGACCATGTATGTCATCTTCACCCCCTAAACAATTCTTAAGGTCTCAGTAGCCTTGATGTTAAGATAAAGACCAAAATGTATAGCCCCTGAAAACCTGCTGAGTTCCCAACCTCTGCTCTCAGGACTCCAGTCCTGCTGGCTACCATCACTCCCAGAGTCCCCAAGCTCACTCCCGTCACAGCAATTCCATCTTCCTGATGGGGATGCCAGCCCCTCCCCATCCCTCCCAGCCTCAGAACCTCATCAATTCCCAATCACCCTTCACAACTCAGAGAAAACAGTCTGTTTGTTGGGGAAATCTTTCTCCATCCCCCTTTTCCACTCAGCTGGAGTCAAATTTTATGGTTATATGTACTCAGAACCATGCCCCTTTTCCTCATTGCAATTATATTTCATTAAGGTGAATTTCTGACTCATGTCTTTCTCTTCCATTATACTGTAATTTCCACAAGGGTAGGGATGGCATCCTTGCTCCATTGTATCTCTAGCCCCCAGCAAAGTACCTGGTTCACTAGAACTGCTCATGAAGGAGTAAATGAATAATTTACATCCATTCAACATACCATCATGACCATAATTCACTCCTTGAGTGCAAAAGCTATATTTTATTAATATTATTAATATTTGGAACCCAGCACAAAGTGGATCCTCATCATGCACTTATTGGAAGAATATTAGGTGCAGGTATTAGAGACCGTGGGTCAGAAGCAGAGCATCCCACCTCACATAACAGTGAACTCCCCATCTCTGAAATCATCTAAGGAGAAGACATATGGAATGCATCAGGAATGGTCCAGAAGTAATTCAGTCAATGAACTTGATGATCATTCATTTCCCTTCCTACCCTTGCATGCTATGGTGCAACTAGAAAAGACTAGAAAGAGGATGGATGTAAGGAAAAGAGAGCTGCAGAAATGAATGAAATTGCAGCACCCTCAGAAAGGAGAGTATCATGGCAAATAGAAAGAGTAGGGTTTTTGCCAAGGTTTTCTTAATTGCTGGCAGGTAGTAGACTTGAGAGGCTCTGTACAATATAGGTGTGAAGGCTGAAAGAGAGATGTCAAAGATAATAGCTTTAACCAGCTGTCTGATGGCTACTCCTTCCTCCTTAGCCTGGCCCTTATTTCTAGATTTAGATACAGCTCAAAAGAGACTCAGACTTTGACGAGCCAGGCAGAAAATTGTGCTAGTCACATGGAATCATTTTGACTGTTTTCTCAGCTGTTTCCTAAGAAAACAGACTTAACATTTGTCACCCTCATTCCTGAATAAGGAAAGCGATTCCACTTTGTCCTAAAGCAAAAGACACAGGATAGATTTGACGTTTGTTGAGTGAAGAGTAGGGTTCAGATTAATGGCGTGTTGAGGGTTTCTTTGTTTTTACAATCTTTCTATATTTTCACATTCAATAAACTAAATGAATTGTCCACACCTCCCTTGGGGCTTCCTAATAGAATAATCCCACCAGGAAACTTTTCCCTTCCAGGCCCCTCACCATTTCTCTTTCCAATCTCCCAGTCTATGTCCTTGGCCATAATTAATCTATTCCTCAAATCTAAGAATGACCAGGGGTAGAAGTACAGGGAAAGAAAAGAAGGACAAAAGCAGAACTGAGCAACACATGATTAGAGGGGTGCACAGAACTGCCTTTTATTTCTCTACATGTTTAAGTTGACAATTATAATATTTCATATATTAGATCTTATGGTCGGATTGTCAATTTTTGAGCATGCATCATGTGACATATCGTTTGGACATATTAGTTCACTGGTGTTCAGTTACCTTTTAAGTTATGTATTAGCCTTCTTATTTAATAGGTGAAGAGGTTAAGGCTTAGAAAGCCTAACTACCTTGCCCAAAGTCACACAGACAATAAGTGTTGGAGCCAGGATTCAAACCCATGTTTTCTGCCTCCCAATCCACATCTAATAACCACATCTGTACAGTCTCAAGGAGAGTCACAGAGATTTTTCATTAACAAAGACCCAGTAAGCTGTCACACTAAATCAACCAGGGACAACATGGCTTCCCAGAGCACATTTGAGAATGTCTACATGCACCTTTGGTTATCATAAATGGATAGGTGCTACCAGCATCTAGTGAATAGAGGATGCCCCAAACATCCTACAATTCACAGACAGCCCCCACGACAAAGAACTATCAGGTCCAAAACATTAATAGAACTGTAGTCAAGAAACACTGCACTAAATTATCTCAGCATTATGTAAAACGGGTTCTCTGCTGCCAACTTGTGACCTTCTATATTGAAAAGGGGAACAGCTCATAACTCCTTGATATACAGTTACATGCTAACAGTGTCTAGAATTGGCCGATGTTCTTTTTAAGAATGGAGAAAAAAAAGAAGGATGGAGAAAGAACAGGCGAGGAAGAAGAAAAAGAAAGAAAAAAGAAAGAGAGAAGGAGAAAACTAACATTAGAAACTGACAATCTGCAGCGTTCAACAGCTGGATCGCATTACATGGAAATCAGTACCAGCGACAGCACAACAGGATGCTTTTGTGTCTTCATGAATAACGCAATGTGCTGGGCAAAAGCTTTTCCCCATTTAGAAACAGGTAGTTAATGGGAATTGAAGTGATCAAATACTGTGTACCCCAAGGTTACTTACATCATGGGCCTGGGTGGCCCCAAGCTCATAAATAAAGCATTGGAGCATCTTATTTTAGGCCTGGTCAGATAAGCAAGTGCTTGCATCATGTGAACAGAGCCCACAGCGCAATATGACACTGAGCCTGGCAATTCCAGGACCTCTCAGAATGTGACATTTCAAGCACAGTACACTGAGTTCACACCCTGTGGAAGCTTCGAGGCCCACCATGCCTCAATTTTCCATCATCTTTTTGATTAAGCTGCCGCGAGAGAAGGCTGTCACTGAGCCGGACTTTAAATGGTGCCAAGTTCATTCCCTACTATGCAGAAGTTAATTTGAGGCACATTTGCAACTTGTAACTCTGATTTACTCATTTGCTAGTACGAGGACCACACACAGCTTGACAACCTGCCAGCTTGCATAGACTATTCTCTCAGAAAAGGTTTGGACCAAGTCAAGACCCAGCTTGGCAGCTCAAAATACAGCTGCTAGACAATGGCAGAATGTGGAGTTGAATATAAGAAAAGAAAAACATCTCCTCTTTGCCTCAAATTTTTACATATAATTTTGTAATCATATCCCTATTCAGATACTTTAACATAAATAGTGCTTAATTAAATTGCTGCTATTTGTTGTTTTATTACTAGTACATGGTTTGTCTGCTGATATGTACCTGAAAGCCATGTGCACACACACACACACAAACACACACATACACACACACACACTTATGCTTGGTCCTAGTACTGTGTTGTTTTGAAAGTAATGAAAATGCTTTCTATGAATAATTTCTCCATTTGACAGAATCAGCAACGATTTTAAACAATGCTTGTTTTTCTGGTACACAAATGGCTAGATGGATAATTCTAACGTCATAATTTTCTGGTGTTTTTTTCTCATAGATTTCCTGTAATCTGTTAAGATCAATCAAATAATATTCATATATTTCCTATAATTCAATAATATCAATCAAATAATATACTATTGGCATGAAATAAATTCTTCCTACTATAAAAAACTATCTCCCACAATAAATGCATTTCCCTGTGATTCATATTGTGCTGTTTCTCATTCAGACCCTGGGATCCCAAAGAAATGTCTTCAATACATGTTAGTGTCTGGGGAAACACCTACGATCCCAGCACTTTTGGAGGCTGAGTCGGGCGGACCACTGGAGCCCAGGAGTTCAAGACCAGCTTGGGCAACATGGTGAAATCCCCTCTCTACAAAAATTAGCCGGGCATGGTGGTGCCTATCTGTAGCCCCAGCTACTCAGGATGCTGAGATGGGAGGATCCCTTAAGCCTGGAAGGTTCAAGGCTGTAATGAGCCATCATGAAACCACTGCACTCCAGCCTGGGTGACAGAGCCAGACCCTGTCAAAAATAAATTAATGAATTTAATTAAATAAATAAATATTTGTAAACAAATTTGGGGTAAGGTATAAGGTTTAAGTTTTCTGTGAGATTGTAACACTAGTTGGTCATTGACTAAAAGTCACCACCAGGTCACCCATGGAACCATCTCCCGGGAGCTGGGTTCTTCTAAACACAAACTCCTTCTCCTGCTCCATGGGGAACCTGCTCTAGAGCCTGCTCTTCTGCCTCTAACATGGTTTCTCAAAGTGTGAGCCACAGAATCCAGACTGTAAGAAATGAAGATTGCAATACACATGTTGGGTGCTTGCTAGGAAAGCACAGTGTGCTTATCAGAAATGAACATTGCTAGAGCCACGCCAAACCAATTAGATCTGACTCTCTGGGGAGATCTACACTTCCCACAGTATTTTCAGGTAAAATTGTCTTTCTTCCTTGAGTCTTGGAGCATATGGATTGGGCGCAGAAGAAAGAGAGTGAGATTGTGAAAACTGTTCTCCTAAACTACCTGTATTTGAAATAAACTAGTATCAAAAACTTCAAGCTAAAAATCATCAGTTCCCTAATGCCCTACATCCTCTCAACACCCTCCCTCCAAAAAAAAAAGTCTGGTCTTTCGAATGATAACCTCCTGAGGCTCTACAAAAGGGGAAATTGAGTTATCCTCATTATATCATGTATGCTAAGGCAAGAAACTAGAAATATCAGTATGCTTCCATGATATGCTTTAGAATAAATTTTCAGCCACAAATTTTTTTTTAAAGTTTGCTCCAGATAATCTGATAAAACTCCATTTACCTCCAGTTCATAAATGTTTTGCTATATTTCACCAGATAATTATCTCTTTGGCTTTCTATTCCAGCTTATCATCATTATGATGACACAGTAAAGAGAGTTTTAATTCAAAATTTCAGAAGACACTCAAAAGGAAAAGAGCAGCATAATGTACGCCAAAGAGATCAGCTATACACTAAGAATTATCTCAACCCCAAGTGGCGCACACACATATTGCCAATTCCAAAGACTTTTGTGAACCACACTCGAGGTAGTTGCCAGGATCGGCTGGGTAAGTGTATGCAGTGTGTGGATTTGGCACATTGCAATCATTCGTTATTATTGTGCTGCAGCTGTGATCCTGTGAACGGAGTTGCAGGGCCCATTTCACCTATCATGGAGTTCTACAGCCCACAAATGAAGGGATTTGGGGATACAAATTGGCATTCACTCATTCCCACCCACTAAAATGTAAGCACTTTTGGGGGAAGAACTGGTCTCCTGTTTCTGTCAACAGCGTCCCCACCGTCCTGCTTTCCCCACCTAATATCGATCTGGCTGGGCACAGAGTTTCCCTTCCCTTCCCAAAAGATATCTGTGGCATTATAAGAACCATTCCATAAAGGCCAGCATTTATGGGATGAAGAAAGTCTTCACCCTTGGTCTATGGCTGCAAAAATTAAACAAAGCATATTATCTGCCAAAACCCAAGAGAACCCTGTATTTCTTTCTCTTTTTTCTTTTTTTTTTTTTTTGAGATGGAGTCTCGCTCTGTCACCCAGGCTGGAGTGCAGTGGCGCGATCTTGGCTCACTGCAAGCTCCTCCTCCCGGGTTCACGCCATTCTCCTGCCTCAGCCTCCGAAGTAGCTGGGACTACAGGCGCCCGCCACCACGCCCGGCTAATTTTTTTGTATTTTTGGTAGAGACGGAGTTTCACCATGTTAGCCAGGATGGTCTCCATCTCCTGACCTCATGATCCGCCCGCCTCGGCCTCCCAAAGTGCTGGGATTACAGGCGTGAGAACCCTGTATTTCTTACACAGGGACATGGACTGCTTCCCCAAAAGAGTTGGAGATAAGATAGCAGACACACCACCTCTGGAAAAAAAAAATAAATGTATTATCAGCAAGCTTTGTGCAAATTCAGCTCCTTTTAGTCTGTAACTACAGAAAACGAAAGTGTCATACCCTCCCCCAGCGACCATGACACCTTTATCTGGAACCCAGCTGTATTCGAGATTTACTGTGTGGCCTTGGGCAGCTCATTTAACCTCTCCGTGTCTTAATTTCCTCATCTGGAAAATGAAGACGCTACCTACATCATGGGCACAGCGTTTCAAGGTTAACGCATGAGGCTGATATTGAAATGCAGCTTAGCAGGGGAACGTCTAATTCTGGGGAGGAAGTCAGGCACAGCAGTGCCCTTCTGGGGGTTATAACATGTGCAGGATCACAGAGCTGGGCCCTAAGGTCAGGAATGCACATGGCAAGCTCAATAAGCCACTCCAAATACACCACCTGGAGTCTTTTATTGTTATTGCCAAGTAGAGTTGATAAAGCAAACAGAGCAAAGGGTCGGGAGGCCTAATTTATCAAATGTTTTTGATACAGATCTCATATTGACAGGCACTGAGCCACTTTTGGATTCAGATCCATAAATCCATTTTATAATACAGTCCAACCCCAACACTTTGCCCTCAAATCCATCCATCTAGACATGAGAAATCCATCCTGCTTTGCCTGCAGTCTGTCAAATGTCACCACAGAGTGCAGAAGCCACCCTGCCAAGTCTATATCCTGAACTAAATCCCAGTGGAAACTTCCCAGATATAAATAACCACTATGAACATTCAGGAAAGAAAAATAGCTATGAAGTTGCACTCCTACTTTTTTTTTCATTTTAGCCCGTGACAAGTAAAAATCATAGAGTTTATTCACTCTCCAAAAACAATCTAAAACCAGAAGGTTTAACCAATCCAATTTTCTGGTCACTGTGACGACTATTTTAATCTGTGAGGCCGCGTTCAGGACACGTACGTAGGCCTCGCCTGTGGTTGTTTCACAGGCAGCCCCTGCTGGAAACTCCAAAAGCGGCTTCCGTTCCTGGACTCACTGTGGGCGGTGGCATTTGATGACACTCAGGGTCTCGCGCCATGAAGACAGAATTCTGTGTTTACAGTCAGAGAGGGAGGAACTTTCCTTCAACTTGAGGCTTGAGAGAGAGATCCCGGGGGATTGGTTGGGAGGAAACCCCAGGTTAACAGTGGGAGGAGAAACTCACTCAATGTTTTTGCGAGGCAGGAAAAAGGGACATAAAGAAATCAGAGAACTGAGCCTGAACGTGGGGATATCTGGGCTTGAATCATGCCGAGCCAAGTGTGTGTGACTTTGGTTAAACTATACCACCTCCCTAAGCCTCAACTTCCCCATTGGTGACAGGTGAAGGGGGTTGATGTAAGATTCAAATAGTACAAAAGCCCCTAGCACAATACCTAGCACATAGTAAGTGCTCAATACGTATTCATTAAACCATAATCTGAATAGATAAGTATGGAATTATTGATATCATTCATTAACCAACGGGCAGAAGTTCATTTATTGAATGCACACCCTATGTCAAGGACAGCACTAAACGGTGGGAACAGAGAGGCGAAAAGAACAGATTACGATGCTCGTCCTCAGGATAAGACAGTGGAAATGGGCAGGACTAGATAAGGAGACTGGTTGTCTCTAGATATGAGGACCAGGTGTAACGTGGGCAGAACACTGCAGATGTGGAGCCTGCAGGGCAGGCACGCCACACCCAGGCTGGAGGAACTGTGTAATTATCACACCATTCCTTGCCCAGTGTGGCTGGTTACATTCTGGTTTCCTGCAATTTCTGGACTAACACCTGTGCTCATTTGCTCAGGGAATGCAAATTCTTCTTAATATTAGCTGCAAATAAGTTGATAGGAAGGTAAATCTGCAAATATAAAAGCCTAAGCATGGATTGGCTTAGGATTATCTGAGCTTTTAGATTTTTCTGACCATATCCAAGGAGAGATACAGGAGAGATACACAGGTGTCATCCTGAAAAGCTGAAGGTAAATTAAAATGCCATCTACAGTATTAAACTCTTTTTCCCATTGAATTGCAACAGGCATTTGCATTTTGGGGTCATGGGCTCTTTGAATTCTGTCCTCATGCACAATAAAAAAAAGGAGGTGGGAAGAGGCAAAAGAAGAGAAAAGAAGGAAGAGGAAGGAGAAGGGATGAGGAAAGAGGAGGAGGAAAAAACTAAATAACTTCGAAATAGCACAGGTCTCAGGCTGGCCATTCAGAAATCCAGGTCAAGGGGAGGTTTTTGCCCCTTTGCAATAGAATGCAGGAAATGGGAGAGAACTCACTCATCAAGCTACAGTCTTTCCTTCCCTAAGCCTCCTACCCTACAATAGACCTACTGGCTTCTCCCTCAGAATGTAAAGGATTTCTTGTTGTTGTTTCACACAACAATTATTTGGAGGCAGTAGTCTCCCATGGTAGCCCCAATCTATCCTTGCCGCTGTCTTCCACTGTCCCAGAATTTCCCAGGCCAAACTCATCTAGGGAACACCTACAGGATTTTTGTCATATTTGATGACATGACCACTATTATTCATTGTATATGATTTATTTTAAATCAAGTTACTTTTTAAAACTTTACTGTTATTCTGGGCAACAATATCTGTAAAAATCATTGTTTTCCTGTGCTAGTTATAGCTTCCGAGTACACACTAATTAGCATAAGTCATTATTATTAAAATAGCCTAGCATAGTTATTAGCAATACAGATGCTGAATGTGTTCAAATCCTGGCTGTGCCACTACTAGCTGTGTGATCTTGGGCAAGTCACTTAACTTCTCTGTGCCTTAGCCTTCATGGTCTGTTAAATAAACAATACCTACTTCATAGAGTCACTGTGAAGATTACATTAGTTAATATTTATAAAATACTTGTACCACCTAGAATCTTCTACATGAACAACACTTTGGATACACTGAACTATGCACAAAAGCATAAATCATCCCTTACCTCAAGGTTTGCTTATGCTGTCCCGCTTTTTCGGGGTACTATTTTGCCTCCCTTTTCCTGCCTAAACCAAAACTAATAAACAACACACTGTCATCCCCACTCTTCTTGAAAGCCTACCTATCTGAAGGTCCTTCTTAAATAAATATAATCACAGCCATTTATTTTAATGACAGCCACTTGAGCATCTATCATCTTACTGCCCCATGCTCAGTACTTTTCACACATCATCTAATTTAATCTTTATTTGGACTTTATGAAGAAGACCCAGCTTAAAGAGATTAGGTCGTTTTTCTGAGATCCTACAACAGGAGGGTCAGGATTCAAACCCAGGCCTGTCTGACTCCACAGCCTGTGAATATGCCATTAAGCCACGCAGTACCACGAGGAAGCTCCCTCTTCCAAGAGTTCATTACAGTGTACAACCAGACACAGCGCCCTCTCGGCTCCCTTGGTGTGTACCTCTCTTATCAGACTTAGTAAACCCACACTGTAATGTGACTATTACATTTGTCTGTCTTTCATTACTATATTACTAATAGTACTTTATTGCTATTACTATTGTCTGTCTTTTCCCCCCGTTATTTGCGATAACTCTCTATTTTAAGCTTTTTGGAAGGAAATCATTCTAAAATTTCCCGAATTTAAAAAAGGGTTACATTCTATGAAACTGAATTTAATATTTTCTTTGCACCTCTGATCATCTTTATCAACACCAACTACGGTAATGTTCTATGATGTAAACACGACTTTAGGGCAATTTTTTTCTGTGCAGCCTAGGGTGACTTAAAAAAAAAACCAGACTCCTGAGCCCCTCCCCAGATCTACTGAATGAGAATGTCTGGATTAAGGACCAAGAATCACTGGAGCTTAGGAACCACGGCCTTAGGGTATGTATGGGTGTTTGATCCTGCTTGCTACCCCCAGATGTTTTTTCAGTTGTGTTTCTGCCTTTCGTGGTTTTTCTGACCTCTCCCACCCTTTGAGTTGACAGCTTTCACTTCTCACTGCCAACCAAGATTGCTGGATAAATGTTTCCTATTTCTCTTCTACTCACTAATGCTATGGTTTCCAAACTATTTCTTTTTAGCTTTAGAACACTTTCATGAAAACTGATTCTTAGACAGATGCCCAATATAAAGCACATCATTTCAGAGCTATTCCCATGGAATATGAGTGCACTCACTGGATTTCCAATGCTCTTCTCGTTCCCCGAACTCCCATCTCCACCCACTGTGATGGCCCTGAGGCCCCTCCTCAGATTCCCTGGGCTTCCATAGAGAACATTCCTAATACCACTGAAATAATACAACCTTCTGTCAAATGTTATCATCGTTTTGTAGGACAGATACCTTATTTTTTAGAAACATTTCAGATTATCAGAAAGTTTTTTTTCCTGGTAAGTTTGTCAGTGTAGCCCAAAATCAAGTGTGTAATTCTTTCTATTTGAGGACATATCACCAAATTTATAATATAGCCTCTATATTATATTTGTAAAATCACCCCTTATAGTGAATATTCCTAACTTGGAAAATATGATCTCATTGTGTTCGTAATTGGACTCCCATTTACTTTTGAAAGGATCTCAGAAAAATAATGGTCAAGGGAATTTATCTTTTTAAAAAAGTCTCTCCTCTGCAAAAGAATGTGTCAGATCATGCAGGAAAACTTTTTAACCTTTAAGATTTTGGTCATTTTATATTGAGGGTATTCTAAATAGGTTAGTATGTTAATAGTCTAAAAACAAGATTCAAGCAGCAGTTTTAAAACTTGAAAAACAAACTTAAGCAGAGTTCTTTTAGTGCTCTTTTTGTTCTTTTTCTTCCAAATTCATAATTTTGAGACTCAGAATTTAGGAAGCCTATCTAACGTTATGAGCACTAGAGGCAAGGGAATGAGAATGTTGTATCGAGGTTACAACAAGATTTCTATGGTGAATTAGGACAAAGTTTGAATTCATATACACGGAAAGAGATATAGTAAATGTGGCAAAGTATTAGCTATCGATAATCATAAGTAAAAGGTATGCAAGCAGAGTATTGCTTGTACTATTATTTCAACTCTTCCGTAGGTTTGAAATTTTTCAAAATAAAATTGAGGGGGAATTTCAAACACAGGTAGAAATCAAGCATAGTCATACATGTAAGATTAATACCTTCAACAGGGCCTGGGCCGTGGTGACAAAAGTGAGACATCTAGGACACAAAATTTAAGGAAGCACTTGTGCAACGCTGAGAGTGAGTGCCTCTTTACATTTGTCACCATACACATCTCACTTGCCTAGTGCCAGCCCTAGGGTTCAACAAAAGCAAATGCATCTACGTTCGTAAACAGACCATAGTAAACTCTTCTAACTCCTAAAAAGAAGAAGGTTAAAACCAATTTTATCCATGCATTCATTCACTCATTTATTCTCCCAGCATGTATGGAATCCACGCTATGTTAAGTAGCTATCCGTTATGTATTCATGGGTGTGTTAGATGCTGGGGATACCAATGATGGACCAGTTCCTGCTAAAATATCTTACTATCTGCCAAACACTGATTTAATAATATTTTTATCATCATCATCATCATGTATTCAATAAATATTTCTTGAATGAGCAAAACCATAAGTCTACTTATTTGTTCTTACTCAAAGATTTGTCACGTTCAGATGAACGTGAAGCTTTTCTCTGGATTGCCTGATAACATAGCTAACATTTACTGGATGGTTACGAACCAACTGGTATCTTCTAAGTTCTTTCCATATATTACCTCAATTATGCCTTGCACCAACACGAAGATGTAGGTGCTAAGATTCTCCTTTGACAGGTAAGAAAATATGTGAGATATTGGGTACCTTTTCCAGAAATACAGAAAGAGGCCACACCAGGTTTGAACCCAAGTAACCCAGCTCTGAAGCCTGTCTTTGCAGAGGCTACACAAAGCAATCTCACATTTACTAACCCAGAGAGGCACTCCCCAGTTCCATAAAGCTCTTTTCTTCAGGTTGCCATTCAACCATTACTACATAGAAAGATCTAGATAGCACTTTTAGCAAAATGATCCTCAACTTCCATGGCCTGGGCAGATAAGTCAGACTTTGGGGGACATCCTGCTTAATTTCACCTTGTCTAAATACAACCAACTAAAAATAACCTGAAAGGGAAGTGTTTCAGAACCGCAACAGGAGCTGCAGAAGGCTGCAGAGGGCGTGACGTGAAAGAAGGATCCTGGCCTCCGGATAACACTGCTGATGCTTTTCAACATCAGCAAGCTGCATATTGTGATGAGAACACAAAGTTTCCCATTATTGAAATTCCATAGTGTATTTAATTATGCAATTATCTCATTGTATTAACAAGTGCTAGAGCACAGCAGCAATTGCTGAGATTTTTACAATTAGGAAGAGCAGAATTTATTCTTTCCCTCAGCTGATTACTTCTCATAAATCTGTCCATTTTTCAGGGATTATGGAAATGATCCTATTTTTGGAATGCTTCATTCAGAAATCCAAAGCAAGTCAGCACCCCCACTCTTGCCACTCCAATTTTTAAGTATGATCCTTGTAAAGACTGAGCATATTTCAGGGGAAAATGTCTGCAAATTCACATCATTTTTGTTTCCATTAATCACTTAAGACTCTTTCCTCTTTTGAAATTCAAATAAATATAGTGTAAATATACATTTAAAGAGCAGTTGTACAAATTACATATTTTCAGTGATGCAAACACAAATACATTCTTCTTCATTTGCTTAATAAGGATTTATCCCAAAGAGTTCATGTATCAGACTGTAAAACCTGAGTATTCCATCAAAACACCTCAAATAGGTATGCTGTGATACTATTATGCATTTCTATTTGCCTCAGTTACTTTGGCAAATATGAAATATAATCATGCAAATTAAACATTCCATACATTTTCTATTCATTCTCTAACACTCTCCCTATATTCTGAAATAGGCGATCACATTTTCAAGTTTAAGGGGACAAAAAGTGAATCAAATTTCTTGTTTCTGAAAGCATTACAAGTAGTAGGTCTTTTTACTTACGGCTTTTCATCTAAGAATCACCACGCTCTTCACCCATAAAACATAATTAATCCATACAGTCTGCTACATACCTACCCAGTGGGAACCCTCCTTGCTGATGAGAAGCCATACCTGTATTTTCTCAACGTAAATTTGGCCCGGGCTTTTAGGAATGATGTTTCATTTACTTGTGCATGGTCAAGAGGCATAATCATATATGTGGAAACCTGGCTTCTTCTCCCAAATAAGTAAGAGTTAGGAAAATAAACCCTGGACCCAATTGCCTGGTATTTAGATATCAGTTTTGCAAACTTTAAGCTATCAGATGATGGAGCAGGTCGCTCCACTGCCATGTGCTTCTGTTTTTGTAGTGAAAAAATTGGGCTAACAATAGTACCTATCCCATAGGGTTGTTGGGTGAATGAGTTAATACATGTAAATCCTTGAGAGGACAGCCTTAATAGCATTAACTGTTGTTATCTTGACTTGTCCTGCCCACATATGACACCTGATGCCTTTCAAAGTCATCTCCCCACAATTACCTCATTGGGGTCTCACCATCTTCCTGCAAAGCAGTGGAAGTAGATGCTATTATTTCCATTTTACAGATGAAGAAAGTAAGATTCAGAGAAGGTTGCCAGCAGTCGAGACTGGAACTAGACTAGTATATATTTCCACTATTCCTCTTTATATCCAGAACAAACTGACTCAGTGACCCAGACAGTTCCCTACTTATTTTGTGGGGAAGGGAGGGAGTCTTGTTTCAAAGGAGACATGGAAAGCACTCTGTTGCCAAGGTTTGTCTTGCATACCAAAAAAGATCCAGATCGGCAGCAGACATGTCAACAAGTCTGCCGTCATCATGATTTCTGCTAACTATGAAATGAAAGTTAATTTCATGCCTCGCATTCGCAGACAAAAAGGTTCAGAGCTGTTTAAATTCTCTTCAGCCCAATGACAGTTAGTAAACAGGAGACTTCGTGTTCTAATGCTTGAAATCACCCTTCTTATCTCAATATATTATTTATGCACTCAGCTTAAAATAAACAGCAACTCCGAAGTATGTGAGTGGTCTCATTTAGTACAAACTTTTTTTCACTCTGACAGTTACTTTAAAACATGGGTAAACAACCTTAATTCACTTCTAACGAATTAGTAGGCTACTGCTGTGTCTACAGGAGGCAAGCAGATTGTATTATTAACCAGAACAACTTTCTTCCTGTCAATCATCTGCACCTCACAGAGGGATGTGGGCTTTGCTGTCTCGTTACTCAAACCAATCCATGGGTGCACGTGATTCCAGACGATTTCTTCAGAGGTCATTGTCTTCCAAAACTTTGATTAGATCTCTGGACTCTGAGATGCAGAATGGGGCCTGGAGAAGATAGATTCTCAGTGCTGCTTGTTAAGAAAGATATAGACAGATAAGAACTTTTCCAGAGGGGTAAAGAGTTTTGGAAATCATGGAAATGAGCTCTAGTTGTTGAAAGAACTGAAGGTGACAAAAAGAGCACTGTAGGGAGACTCAGTAAGTGTCACTAAATATTTGAAACGGTGTCATTTTGTAGGAGGAACACTTGTTCATTGTAGGGATGAATAGGAAAAGTAGAACCCAAGGGCAGAGATACATAGAGGTTGGATTTATGTTTAACTTGAGAAGGAATTCTCTAACTGTCAGAGTTGCCTTTTTAGGTTGTAGACTTTCTGCCTCTAGAGGTTCTCAGGCTCCAGTCAGATGGAACCCTTAGAACTGGCCAACAAATAGGGCTAGATGAGACATATAAGACCCTTGCAGACTTAGATCTTTCAGCCGCATGAATCCAAGGATTACTCACTAAAATAGGCTTCAATAAGCAGTGCTAATCTTAAACTTCTCTATGATCGATTTTAAAGGGTGACAGCCACCTTTTAAAAGAAAACAAAAATCAAACCATGGGTTAAGCACTGGGCATATAGCTGGCCAATCTATGGTAGCACACACAATTCCAGGGCATTGGTTGTCCTGGCAAAATAAAAAGATGCACCATTCAGTGGAGAAAATGTATCGAAGCAGTTGCTTTGGGATTGCACAGTCTCCTCCTGCCCTTTTGCAGCCTTTGCCGCTGCATGGGTAGGAAGCAATTCCCAGGTTCCCCTGGACTGTAACCTGGTTAAGGAGGGGTGATCCACACTTAGCTCACCATTCTGGTTGGCCTCCTCCCCCTGCCCCATGTCTGCAAACACAATAATTAGCAAACTGTCTAATCAACTTTCATCCTTAACAAAATATCATTCACCTCATGGAAACATTCATTCTCTCCCTGAAATCACCATTTCTTTGAGACATAAACTGACTGCTCAAAACACAAGTTAAATACAATTTTAAAAGAAAGGGAGAGTTGAGAGAAGAGAAATAAAGACACCTTACATTTATATCCATGGTTCATATCAACATTTTTACATATAATAATATACAGACATATTTTGTCCAAATTATCTAGTAAGCATTGCTTGAATTTATATTTATGGAGGGTGGCAGGGGGAGGTGGCTTTTCAACATCCAACATATTGTCAAAACATTACAGTTCAGAAACATTAAATGCCTCAATAGAAGTCAGATTATCAATATCTGGGTGTGAAACTTGGTGTTACAGATTTCCTGATATGGCAAGAGCAGACATTTGGTATTCACACTTTGGAATAACAGAAAATAACATGACAATAATGTATTATACTTACAAAGTACCCTTCATCCATGGGGCTCCAATTTTACCAATATTAGTTCACTGATTTTCGCAAAAAACCTGAAAGGCAGAGGGTAAGTTTGTGTTACCCCCACTTTGCAGATGGGGATACTGAAAGGCAATAAGGTTTTAAATTATTGGTCCATTATGGTGAGAATTCAGTAATGGGAGAACAAGAATTACCATTTTGACCTTCCCCATCACAATGCATCTTGACCACCCATCTTGCCCGAGGGGACTGATGTTTCCTATGTCATTTTCACCACAATCTCAACATATTAAACACATTTTAGGGTAAGACAGTGACGAGTGTAACCCCTTGTTTTTATGAGCCCAGACACCAATATTCTTTTAATACTAGAGATAAGATTGGAAAAATTCCCATATCCAGTTTAAAACATGGAAGAAAAAATTGGATTGACAAAATGCAACCATCCAACTAAAATTTGGCCTGAAAATAATGTTACTACTGTTCAGTTTGTTATATACTTATGTTCACATTTCAGCATATGGACTTGTCTTTTAAAAAGATTGCAAGGAAGTCAGAATACTTCAGAAGTAATTTCGTTAACAACATTTTTAGAGGGGTGTATTTTTAACAGTCCTTTCTAGGACATCCCATCCTTTCTACCACTCTCAGACCATTTATTCCTGCATTGAAAAAATAATCAGTATTTATTGAGTTCTTACCATGTGTAAGTTTAGAACTGTGCATGGCTTCTTGGAGGACACAAAAATGTGTATGACATGGGTCCTACCGTCAAGAAACTTATAATCCTATGGTTCAATAATTTTATTACTGTGACAACCACTCTAACCAAAAGCTCTACAGAAAGATCTGATAGTTTCTAGACATTCCTGGCAAGTCACAGACACCAATCCCAGAAAGACAGCACCTTCAGAAAATATTCCAAAAAAAGGATGAGTTTTGGTTCTGTGTATGCGCCATACTATTTGGGATTACAGAAATACTAAAAGATGGGTCTCAAAATGACTGGCCCTGAGTTTTCCCAAAGCCCATAATGTGAGGGTCACAGTCTCTCACTGTCTTCTCCTTTTGCACCTCTGCAACAGCACTGATCCCTTCACTCATCCTCAAATACCCAAGCACAATCCCACATCAGGAACTTTTTGCTTGGGCCAATATTGTTGCAGTATTTCTATGGCTTACTCCTTCCCTTTCATCAGATCTCTGCTTAAATACCTGCTCAGTGATGTCTCCCTGACCATCCTGTTTAAAATACATTCACATGCCACAGAACGACATTTCAGCCAACAACCAACCACATATATGAGGTGGTCCCATACCAATATAATATAGTGATATCATATTTATACTGTAACTTTTCTATGTTTAGATACAAATACTTACCATTGTGTTACAATTGCCTAAAGTATTTAGTACAGTTACATCCTAGCCTACAGGTTTGTAACCTGGGAGCAATAGTATATGCAGGGAATTTTTTTGTTTACTGCTAAATTCTAGTGTGAAGGCACTCCACGAATATTGATTGAATTCATGAATCACAGCATTAAACTAGGTGCTCTTCCTTTTTTCTATCTTTTTACTCTCACTGAGATACTGTTATAATTACTAATAAATGAATTTCAATACTGAATCATCATAGATTTTTTCCACCCAAAGGAAAAAATTTAAACCCCACAAAGACTCAGTGAAATGCTTCTAGAAAATATAATAAACACCTGTTGTTATCATTTTCTGTTATCTCGAGTGCCAGGGTGCGAGTTGGTTGACGTGGCTTCTTGGCCAGCTCTGCTGTGAGCCCTTACCTTCTCCTCTCCCTATGCCTTTGTTTCTTGAGTAAAATAAAGCTTAAGAAGCTTATTTCTGAAGTTCCTTGTAGTTCAGAAACTAGGTGATAGGCCAAATTATATTCATATTTTTACATCTTCTGATTTAATAGCACTAAGTATAAGCTTCTCTCAAAGGTAGCAAGGTCATCATTTCTTACTAAGCAAAGTAGGAATCCCAGAGGCAAGAATGTGCATGTCTGTCTACATCTACAAGCACACTGATTTTGGACACACAACACAGTGATCACTGAAATCCTCTTCCCCAATCCTCACTCTCACACCACCAACATATGATAGACATGCAAAGAAAGATGCCACATCAGCTGTTTACGGCATCTTGAGTCACAGACACTCCACTTGGGTCTCTAAACAGATTTCTTGTTTACTTGCACATTAATAAAACTCACACCTTCACCCGTCAGAATTTTTTCCCCAAGCATCTGAACATCCAAAGAGATTTGGAAGCAATTAACATTCACGAGTAACAGAGCAATCAACATGGGAATCGCTAATGGGACTGGACAGGATCCAAGAGCTGATATGAGGATAATAGTGAGTCCCTGACATAGGTTATGGTGTTAATTCTGGAGGGCAGAGTCGTGGTATGTTTTCAATAGCTTTGTGGGGCTGCTGTCACAATCACATATGCCTCTCCTATACATGGATCCTCACCCCCTACGACATGCCTTTTTTTTTAACTGCTATCAAAAAGATGGCAATTTTGCAATGATGTAACAGAACCTCTAGCATTAATAGTACATATTGAATCCAAGTTTATTTTTAAATTGCCTACCTGACAAAATGTTGAAATGTCATTTATTTTCCCAGTTTGGGTCTCCAGACAATCTTCACCTGTTAGCCCTTGTAGCTAGAGGCCACAAAAGTAACAGCTATGAATTTCCACCTTGATGCTTCCCCAATAAGTTTTGCCAGTTACTTGTGTGCACATGGGTTCATCCATCCCTTGTAAATAGGAAGACATGGGTATTCCCATTCCAACCAGCTCTATGCTTGCTTCCTTGTCAGTTTCCCTGACCTGTTTTCATGAAGATCACTCCAGAAATCAGCACACCACATCACCCCACCCCTTTCTACCCTACTGGGAGAGTCTCTGGGTAATAGAGAATGTTTCCATTGTTCCTCTTTCTGCCTTCCATTTTCTAGCCTTCATCTCTCATCACTACAATCCATCAAAAATGCCAATGCCAGGCAAATCTATCTCTCCCTCCCCTTGGACCACATTCTTGAATCCCTGCCCTGGCACTCCTTCTCCCTCAGCCTACAGAGAAAATGGCTCAACCTTCAGAGCCTCCGACCTCTCCAGACCCACACACACTTCTGAATCCTCAGGACTGCTCCCCGGCCTTCTCCTCCTCCTCCTGCATCATCTGGTTTCCCTTGGAACCAAGATACTCACCTCTGGTTACAGGACACCTTCTCTTTCTATACGAACTATAGGTCCCCTGCAGGCAGACTACCTGCTGTATTTCCATTTTTCACTTTGGATGTAATTCATCACAGCCAATTATGATTTGCTTTATTCTGTGTGGTCCAAAAAAATAAATTTGTTCCTAGGAAGAGCTTTTAATTTTTTCAGCTATTTTCACATTAGACACGAGAATGTAATTGAGTAAACACCATTTTTGTGAATTGTAATATATTTCTGGTTATTCTATTTCATTCATGCTTTCTTCCGTTCCTTTCTCCTATGTTCCTATTTCTGGCTATTAAAGGGCCCCTTCTTACTTAAAGATCCAGCATGTCAATTTTTTTTCCTCCACCTCCCCACCTCCAACACACAGCCATTATGAAAGTGTATCTCCTTTTAAAGCTTCAGTTTATTCTCTGAATACAGTCGGATACAGATGCACAGTCTGCCTCCACCAAGCTGTGTGTGCTAAAAGCCTGTTTTGACAAAGATTTTATACAACATAATCCAAATGAAAGGTAAGTTATCAACAGTCCCATACTTAAGAATCCCTCACTGTTATCTCTGGGGCAAGCAGTTTAATATTCCCAGCGGCAGTCTCAAAGCCAGGAGATGCATGCCTAAGACCCACCCTCCCAACCCCCACCAAGTCACCACGTACCGCCCCGCCGTCCCATGACTCCCTTCCCACCCCTAGCAGCAGCAGTGGAGGATAAAGTGCTTCTGGGCCCGTGGTAATCCAATCAGGGCTGGGTGTGCTTCAATCTCTACCCGTCCTCAGAAAACATTTTGGCAGAATGCCTTTCAACTACACTTTGCATTCCACACCGGGTTGTGCTCATTCTGGTGGTTCTGCAGAAGTGAAAGTGGCCCTGCCCAAGGAGTGGACTTCACCTGCCTTCCCAAACTGCAGGATATCAGAAGCACTTCTGCCATGAAGGTGTGGGGCTGGGGGATGAGGCTCTGACCGTACCCACCCCACACAAGGAGTGAAAACGGCAAAGGAAAACATGAAATGAACACATCAATTTTTTTTTAACTTCAAAGAGCAAAGGAAACCATTTTTCAATCCTTTGCCCTTACCTACACACCAGTGAAAATATTCCACCCAGTCTATTTATTAGTCAGGGCTTTTCAGGGGTCTGTAAACTTTCCAGATCCCTTTGGCTATCTGACGAAATCTATGGACCCCTTCCAAGAATGGTTTATAAAAGATTGCAAAGGAGGTTAATTTTATTGAAATACCTTTACTTCTCAAGTTAAGCAGCCCAGCAGGATGTGGTTTTAGTGGATGAAAAGATAGCTGCTCCCTGGATTTTTTTTTTTAACTTGGGATTTCCACAGAATAGATTTGTGCTGGGCAAGTGATGGCTGTGGTAAAAAGCACGAAGTGGTGACTGTCTACACTGTCCTCAGGGCTGTACAACTTCCTGTACATCAGACTTGGTAGCTGGCTGTGCCTTGCAGACGGCTCCGCGCACATTAACACAGGGCACTTCAATATTTGCTACACTGGAATAGCTGAGATTTGGACTTCTTTTATTTACAGTCCTACGTAGATTTTAACTACTCCTGAGAGAGAAGAGTCGACAAGTACAGAAAACAATGTGAAGAAATTTTGGAAAAGAGAAGTCATGGTAGAAAACTTGAATCTAACCATTTACTCTTTTTCTAAATATGTGCTGAGCACTTACTGTAGGTTCACAGTAGTAAACAAGTGACCTAAAGACCTTTCCCCAAAAAAAGTTCAAGCCCAAATGTGGGTAGACACCCTGTAAGCAAATAAACAAGTAAATGTAAAACAAACACTATATATATGTCCAATGGTGAAAAAACAAAGCAGAAGAGATGAGAGAGTGCATGGACAGTTGTCATATTTCATGCAGAGTTTACTTCCCATTTCACGTCAATAAATATTCATCAAGTTCCTACTGTGTTTCAGGCCCTGCAGTGGATTCAAGGAAACTGACATATATATACATATATGTGAGTGTATACACACACACACACAGACACAGACACACAGGGTTGACCCTTTAACAGCACAGATTTGAACTGCATGGGTCCAATTATACAGAGGTCTTTTTCAATAAAAGTTATACCAAGTATGCCTGTCTCTCCTGCCTCCCCTTCCACCTTGTCCATCTCCACTTCTGCCATACCTGAGAAAGCAAGACCAACCTCTCCTCTTCTTCCTCCTCAGTCCACCAAATGTGAAGACGGTGAGGATGAAGACCTTTGTGATGATCCACTTCCACTTAATGAATAGTAAAGATATTTTCTCTTCCTTATGATTTTTATTTTTTTGAGACAGGGTCTCACTCTGTCACCCAGGCTGGAGTGCAGTGGTGCCATCTTGGCTCACTGCAGCCTCGACCTCCAGGAATCAAGGCATCCTCCCACCTCAGCCTCCTGAGTAGCTGGGATTACAGGTGTACCCTACCATGCCCAGCTAATTTTTTATGTTTTTGTAGAGATGGGGTCTCACCATTTTTCCCAGGCTGGTCTTGAACTCCTGGGCTCAAGTGATCTGCTTGCCTCAGCCTCCCAAAGTGCTGGGATTACAGGTATGAGCCACGTTGCCCAGCTGTTATGGTTATCTTAACATTTTCTTGTCTCTAGCTTATCTTATTATAAGAATACAGTATAGAATACACATAACATATAAAATATTTATTAATTGACTGTTTATGTTGTCAATAAAGCTTCCAGTCAATAGTAGACTGTCAGTAGTTAAGTTCTGGGAGAATCAAAACTTATACCCAGATTTTCAATGGTGTGGAGGGTTGGCACACCTCATACCCATGTTGTTCAAGGTTCAACTGCATGTATGTGTACACACACAACACACACTCAATTTCCAGTTACTTGCATGTGAAGGGTTCACAGAGTCTTCACCAAGAGAGGTCTGTGATGCCACACTGCTGAACAGTTGCTTTTCAGAAAGGTGACCAGTGAATACCACCAAGGGCCCACAAGAGTAGAAAAGGTGCCATGAGGATTGCATTTGCTGTGCTGAAGGGCATGAGCTTTGGAAGCATCAAGAGCCTTGGCAGAAGGTCAGCCACCGTGATCCTATGCTCAACTCTACCACCTATCTCACTAAGTGCCCCAAGGCAAGTTACATACATCACCTCTTACGGCTTTAGAACCTTCATCAGCAACATGCGGAACCCAGGCTGCTGTGGAGTTCAAATGCAGTAATGCAAGAAAGCACCCAGAACAGTGCCTGCTACTAAGAATTAGAGAGATGAGTTCTTGTCTCACACATCTTCTTATCGAGGAATAAGAAGCACAACAGGAATGAAAAAGCCCCAAACAAAGACCATGCACCCAGAGCAGGTGTACAAGAACTGCTTTTGCCTATTTGTTTACTCTGTTTTTGTTTATGTGGCCAAATGGATCTGGGGAATACTTGCAGGTGTTACTTTAAAAAAAGAGAGAGACTTCATGGTGAAATAAGTTTTAGAAACAACAAAGAAATGAGGTAGCACCGTTCTCTTTGCTTCAGGCTTTCTCATAGTTTAATATGCTAATGCACATCACATATCTCCAAGAAGTGTCAACAATGTATGACATTGTATATGTCATACAACGTATGTTTCCCCAATGTATGTGACCATGGAACCCTTTGGCATGGAAAAATCCCATGCGACAGTTATTCTATGGAAAAGACTTTCGGAAATGTGGGTTTGTTAAAAGAACAAATAAATCAAAAGATAAGAAATATATACCCTATTTGGTTCTGATGTAGTCTGGTGGCTTTCGTTGAAAAGGCAGACTTGGGCATATTTTTGTGCACACCAAGAAAGCCTGGTACCAGTGTTTCCTATTCACTGAACCAAGGCAACTTCTCCTGCTTTTCCTATAAAAAGAAGTCATTATTCTGGGACCACAGTGCATTTGGGGGAAATGTTGGCAACATCTGAACACTTCTCATTCCCTTGGACAGGTAATTCCACTATTTTCTGCAATAAATGGGTCCTTAAAACGAGTTTTGTTAATTATTCTCTTGAAAGCCAAATCCTCTTCTGACTACACAGGGGAAGCCTCTGCTTAAAGTCACCCTGGGTTTTCTTTATTATCCGAATGCTTCACAGTGAGCAATGCATTACTTTCATAAATAGAAAATCAATGCCGGGGGACAGAAAAAAAAGAAAAGAAATTCCATAGAGATGTGTTGATACACCTATGATTAGTCCAAAAATTGCTTACTTGTACATGAAGATTTTATATATGGGGCTTTCCATGAAGACCTTACTTAATGTTAGAATACTAGATACATTTGAAGTGGAAGAGGTGGTCAAAGAGAAAACTAGGGCGAAAATTGTTCCTCACGTGCTTAGAATTCAATTGCAGAAAGAAAGAATCCTTAAGACTTACCCACATTCTAGGAGGCAAGAGAATAGAGAGAAAGAGAGAGAGAGAAGGAAGAAGGGGAGGGAGGGAGGAAAAGGGGAGAAGGAGAGAGGAAAGGACTAAAAAGAGGGGGAGCATATGTGCAAAAGAGGGGAGTAAGGGAGTCATTGAAAAGCCTAAGTTTGGGGGAGAGGAGCCTACAAATGCACAGATTTAAATTAACCCAAGCCCGTAAAAAGGCTTTGTACAAGGGCTCTGGCGTTAATGGGATTTGGATTGCTACAGCCTGCAAATCAAGAACAGAACATAACGAGAGACACTGGAGTTATTTTTGAAATGTATGTCTTAAGTAATGCAAAGCTTAACTAACAGGGACACTGCAGCATTTTGCATGACTGCTGGCTTGTGGCCTGGCTGGGAACCGGAGCTGCCCAGTGAATAAGTTGCGGCCTCCCACCTGGGACCAGATGGACTTGGGTGTGCCTTGACCCTAAGGTGTGCCGCTGAGGAGTTGCTTCGTGTTGTAGGAGGAAAAGTGCAGCTGCTCTGTTAGATTGCTTAGTGATGTAGATGATGCAGGTGGAGAGTAACCCTCTGAGCCCCAGGATCTTGGGGCCACGGGTTTAGCATTCATTCATTCAGTCAGTCAGTAGGTGCCTCCATCAGTGCCTCTCATCATTGCCTCCAAGGTGCCCGGAATTGTTTGGGATCTTGTGAATGCCATGATGAGCAACACCAAGTCTCTGCTGTCAAGGAACTTACATTATCCCAGAGAAGGGTAAGTGAGCAAATAAGTAAGAATTTCGGTTGGTGATAAGGGCCTTGAAGAAAATAAAAAAAGGAAAAGGAGATGAGGTAGAGTGTCGCTTAAGGACAGGGGAAACGTGCTCAGGGAAAGCATCCCTGTAGCAAGAACATTTAAGCTGAGCCTTGAATAATGAGGACTCCAGGCTGCAAAGATCTAGGGAAGGAACAACAGAGGCGAAGGGAGCGCCATCATCAGATTTAGAATAAGCGGCCATCTTCCCATTCCTCACTACCAGCTAACTCAGCTTTCCACAACACTAAATTCAAAAGCACACAGACATGTTTAATTTTAAAATCTTAAATTGAATACTATGCCACTAGGAAAATATATCCTGAAACTTAGGTATTTTTAGAATGGTCCACTTCAGTTTCCTCAAGTACTTTTTTCTCTTGTTCAACCAGAAGACCCACATAGTTTAGGTACATCAGCTTCCTCTAAATACCTGAAACTGCATTCATCAGCCACTTTCTAAAAATTGGATCTTACTTCAAAGCTGAATGACTTGATAACTCCCATAACAGAATACATTACACTGATTATGGGATTATTCATGTGCCATTTGCAAGAGGTTGGGCAACATTTCTCAACATTCCACCCACCAACAAACAGAGTAGCGACAGTGGAATGCTAATATGCAAATGCCCTCCATGTCCTGATACCATGATAAAATTCCTCTTCACTCTTTTTTTTTTTTAACTAATGTTAAAAAAGAGAGAGGGATGGTTATTTCGGTACAATGTAGCCCACAGAGAATAAAAGGCATAAGCCCCAGCAGGGAACCAAAGAGGAGATTGTTTCCATGACCTGGCACTCACTAAGCACTCAGTAAATGTACGTTCCTTCCCCTTCCCTTTCTCCTTCACCCTTAAATGCCAAAACGCTGAGGGTTCATTTTTATATCAATAAGTTTTGAATAACATATTCATTGGCTCCCTCTTTTGTGACTATCAATCCGGCGTTGTGTTTTCATCTTCTGGCAATTGTTTCAGCTTCATCAATTTATGCCAGGAAGAATGACTTGGGGTGAGAAGAGGGTGAGGATGTGGAAGCTTCATAGGCATGGGTCACTGTCCACCAATGATTAGCATTTTATACTCAAGACAATCAAACTCATACTTTACTCTTAAAGTTTTAGAAGGAACAAATATTAAAAACCAAAATGAAAACAGGGCATCGTAAGTTCAAGGAAGACATGAAGTAGACCAAGAAGCATAATTCTACTAAGCACCATTTTATTAGCTAATCAACGTGTCATTTTTTTTTCCTATGGGCACCTACTTACTGTCTTGTAATTTCCATAAGGGTACCATCTGTATTTATAAAAGAATTATCTTTGTGGTGATCTAGCAATCTACAAACAACGGTGATATTTAACTTTTCTTAGGGGATCAATTGTAGAATTAAGTTAAAGGATTTATAAGTCTCTTTTTCAGGATGAACCTTAAAAGGACTTATTCATACATCTCTGTGATGTTGGAAGCACTTGAAACAACAAAAAATGTAATTTTGATTTATTAAAATATAAAGTTCTGGATCTTGACATGTACATTTTTAATCAAGCATAATGAGCCTCTACTATAAAGTTCAGTAAAACAATAATAAGTAAAATATTTTCTTTTTTCCATTTTAGCTGAAAGGGTGGGTTAATTTTCAATGTGATCTGGTTTGGTGCCCTATGGCTCAGACAGAACCCAGTATTAACCAAGGTCACTGCTATGAGTTCAATCAGCATCCAGTCAGCTAACTCAGTTATAACACATGGTAAAACCCTCTCTTGTCCAGTGTTTAATGATGGCCTTGCACATGCATGTTGCTGGTCCAGTGATGGCTAATCATGTGAGTGGAGATCAGCCAGCAAACCCCCTACCACTGATGGAATCAGAAACTCATAATAGATGCTCTTATATTGGGCACAGATTTCATAGATAAGTAACACAAGGTGCATGCAGGAACAAATTTGTTTAAAGGGTTTCTATGGCTACCAAACAGGACCTCAGCGAGAACAATCTTTGGTTTTACAAAGGTATATAGTTTCAGTTTTGCATAAATCCAAAAAAGTAAAATGCATGTCAAGAGAATCAATCATAGACAAAAATGTCACTGTTTGTCAAGATGCAAATTTCTTCACTAATAATTGCTTTGTATACTTAATTTTAAGCAATATTTAAAATAATTCTGATTAAAATATATGGATGTATTAACAAAATTAAAAAGCGAAACACAAGCTAATATTTATACTTCATTGATTCATTATTTAATCTGTACATATTTATGGAGTTCCTACTATATCAAGTACTCTCGTAAGAACCAGGTATAGTGAAGAACAGAATACACATAGTCAGCCCCTTCCCTCATGGAGCTTCGTTTTTTTAAAACAAAGTATGTGTAAATGAACAAGTGAGTGGAAATTTATGAAGTTATATTTGTGATTGAATTAAGATATGTAACTACTCTCTCTCTCTAATATAGTTTTATTGCTTTTAAAATCTAAATTATGTATTTCTTTTAAATAATTTGATAATGTACCAGCACCAGGAAGTAATTTTTCTGGATTTGGGGTTTTGTATGTTTTGCTTGTTTTGATGCTTGTTTTTGGTCATTGAAATGTCAATATTTGACATAATGAATTTAATGAATTTTTACGACCAAATCTTTGGAATGTATTGATAAAATGGAGAATTTTCAGGGAAGTGTTAAAACAAGAATATTTGAGAGTGGAAAAATGGGTCTTCTTGGGGAAGGATAAGGAATCAGAGTCATTTATCTCAAGAAGTGACTTGATTATTATCTCTATAGAATGAACACATAAGAGAATGAACTCTGGTATTCATGTCAGATATAAGATGGTGATTTGTTCTGAAATGTATTTGAAATCATTGTACTGTATGATAATTTGAGTTCTACATTCAAATCTTAGCTCTACTACTGTGTAGAGAGAACCTCTCCACATCTCAGTCACTTTATTTATAAAAGGGACATTTTACATAGACTACGTGAGTATAATAAAAGTGTATTACTTAGCATGTAGTCTTTAGTCACTGTTAGCTGCCTTCATCATCACACTTTATTATCATCATCATCGTTGTCACACAAAAAAACTCAAGGCTGTTGTAATAAAGGGCAGCTTTGGTCTCCTGCTGACAATCACAAAGGAAGCTGGTAACAGTCTATACTGAGCAAACAGGAATTTAATTCAAAAGTCCTCAGTTCAAGGCCTAGCTCTTCCAGTGTTAGCTTGTACAAACCTGTATAAAGCTCTTAAACTTCTGAGTGTCAGTTTTTCCAGCTCTAAAATGGACATAATAGAACTTAACTATGAGATAATATATGTAATAATTAATTTTGAGTGTCAACTTGACTGGGCCATGAGGTAGGTACCCAGCTCTATGGTTAAAAATTATTCTGGGTGTATTTATGAGAGTGTTTCTGGATAAGGTTAACATTTGAATCAGTAGACTGAGTACAGTGTATTGCCCTCCTCAATGCGGGCTGTGCTCCCATCCAATCCCTTGAAGACTTGAATAGAACAAATAGCTTCTCCTGCCTTCAGATTCAGACTGGAATTTACACCATCTGCTATCTTGATCCTTCTGCGTTGTCCTTCGCTGGAACTTACACGACTGGATCTCCTGGCTCTCAGGCCTTCAGACTGCAGCTCTTGGGACTTCTCAGCCTTGATAATCACATAAGTCAATCCCTTATAATAAACCAACCTCTCTCTCTCTCTCTCTCTGTGTGTGGTGTGTGTGTATGTGCGTAAAATCAGCTCTTGGCTGTTTCTCTAGAGAACCCTGAGGAATATAATATATTTAAAAAGAACCAGCATATAAATTATTTCATTAAATGTAGGGCACTACTAATTTTATAGAAATACATATTGTGGCAATAGTCTATCATAAATGATCTCTTATTTTAACCACCCAGGATAAAAATTCCCAGAAAGATTATGAACACGAATTTCAGCTTAACCATTCACTACATAGATAAAATCTCTTTAATTCTCTGTGTGCCAATTACCTGGTCAGGAAAAAGGAAAGTAGTATAACTTGTGAGGATTACAAATGTAATGTGCAAAGTGTCCAGAAAAGGGTCTAGCATGCCGAAGATATCCACTGATTGGCAGCTCCTATTCCTTTTGGTCAAACCATGATTTAGTAAATTCCATTTTTGGTATGTCTAAACTCTTAAAATGAAGAGTTTTACAGTTTAAAAGTTTACAGTTCAAAACTCTTAAAATGAAAACCATTACAAATAATCTTTGGATTATCTCTAAATAATTCTTTATGGTTTGGAGGAAAAAAATCTATAAAAACATAAAATACCCAGGGTGTCAAATATACAGTATAATCATTTTGTATGATCATGGCTAATACGGTTCAATCTAAATTGCAGTCTCATATTTGACATAATTATACATAACCAAACACTAATAAAAATCACTGCCTTATATTTCAAATTGGTAATTATGGTAGTAAACATTAACAACATGTCAGATATAAGATGGTGATTTGTTCTGAAATGTATTAGAAATCATTATACTGTATAATAATTTTAATTACAGTTTGGTAGCAAGACAGCATGCAGTGGTCTACTGCTCTAGTGCATCATGGGAACTGGCAGCCCTTCCATGCAGCCCTCGCTCTTACTCCTGTTGTTCAAGTTCAAGAAATGTACAATGCCTCCTCCACCTTTAAATGGCGGACTGAGTTTCCTCTGCACAATCAGCATATCATGAGATTTGGAGTCATTCTTCCAGGATTAAATCCTTGTCCTTTTTTTTTTTTTTTTTGAGACAGAGTCTCACTCTGTGGCCCTGGCTGGAGTGCAGTGGTGCAATCTCAGCTCCGCCACCCAGGTTCACGCCATTCTCCTGCCTCAGCCTCCCGAGTAGCTGGGACTACAGGCACCCGCCACCACTCCAGCTAATTTTTTTGTATTTTTAGTAGAAACAGGGTTTCACCATGTTAGCCAGGATGGTCTCAATCTCCTGACCTCGTGATCCGCCCACCTCAGCTTCCCAAAGTACTGGGATTACAGGTGTGAGCTGAGTTCAAATCTCGGTGGGTCCTTTTACTTTCTAGTCATACGAACTGGGCTAAAGGTAAGTTCTCTGTGCCTTAGATTCCTGTTCTTTAAAATGGAACACATAGTAGTACCCACCTCGGAGGGGTATTGTTACAACAAAAGCAGATTATTCCGTGTGTAGTACTTAGCCTAGCACCTGGAACGTGGTAAGTCCTCAATACATCTATGTATTGAGATAGACATGTACGTATATACATGTATGGTATACGTACTTGTTATTATATTATACTAACACTCAGATCATTCATTTTCCTAAACTTTTAAGATCTTGGTCTTCATAAAAGTGACCACGTGTTCTGTTCAAGGTGGAGGTGTGCTGACTGTTAGCTTCTGTCTCTCAGGGACTGCATTCTTCAAAACGCATTGGGTTTTCTCCTCTATTGACTCCTTCCATGTTTTCTCCATCTCCTTTTTCTCACTCAGTGCTGAGTCCATGGGATGATGCTATGTTCTTCCTACATATTTTCACCTCTGTCTTTAGCTCATGTGGGATATGATGAGGTTTCTCTTCAAATAATCTGATCAATCTTTTATTCTTTAATTCACAGTACCTTAGGATTTTGAGCATTATTCCTAACACTTATCCTCTCTTGAGCCCTTCCTATTGTCTCTAACGATCGCCTTTAAGTATGGATCCAGGATACACCCCGTGCTCTACCCATAATGCTGGAGAACCACTGAGGAGGCTTCATTCCCTAACGGGTGAGTACAAGTGCCATGAAATTCCCACCTCCACCCACATCATACCTCCCTGACTTACCTGATCACTAGGCCCCAATTTAGAAATTTAATACCCTTCCCCCACAACAAAAAGAAAAAAAAATCTTGTGTGAAATTCATTATTCTAACATAAGAACCAATTGTTTATTCAGAATTACCCATTTCCACCCCTTTTTAAAATTCTCTGGGCCTTACTACATATTTGCACAACTTTTCCAGTTCCAAGGTCCTCACACAACGTCATCATAAAGCATCTTTCCTTTCTACATTTCCATACTGTTTCAGGTAAAATATTCAGGGGAACAGACCAGACTGCTAATTAAGGAATTGTCTGAAACCACCATGAACCACATTTCCACTGGTGCAATAAGCAAAGACTCTTCATTAAAATCACTGTCCTCTGTAAGGGAAAGCTGTTTCCAGCGCAATAGATCTAATTCACAGGTGTGATCATGCAGACCCAGGTACAGTATTCATTATTAACTTAAAAAGTATGCCAAATCAATTAAAAACCATTTTAAAGGGAAGGAATAAAATTTAGTTCTACCTAACTGCAGCTCAGCTCTAATTTATCTTCCAGCCACTTTCAAGGGATTTTACTTGGTTCTTAATCTAACATTCATTGGAAAGGGTAATTCTCGTGAAATTACAATGGCATCTCTTGCATCGTTTAATGCAAATGTTCCCATTCTTCGGAAATGGAGAGCAGCTTCTCCAATAAAGACTCCCTTCGAAGAGTAAAGTGGGAGAGCTTGGGGAGCTGCTTGAGAAGAATAAAACATTGCATTTCAGAAGCTGCTCAAATTTAAAACTCTGCCCGCATCACTATGACGAATTGTATTCCAAATATAGGTTATTCACCACATGTTTGTTATAAGGCGATGCATATGAATTCCTGCCGTGTCTTTCTTTACAAACATATCAAGACTTGTGAACCCTTAATGAAATGCAGCATTTTAGAGGCAAGGGAAGCTACAAAGACATCAGAAAGAAGAGGCTCTCTTTCCTGGGACTGGGACCTTCTTATGCTAGTGATGGTTCCCATTATCAGAGACACTGTATCATCTCAGAAACAAGTGGGGCTTTAGAGTCATTGAGTCCAGCCACTACAGCTTATAGATGAAGAGACCGAGACCTGAAAGAGAATGAGAATTTTCCTAAGTGTCAGGGCTGGTTAGAGACAAAAATAACCAGGCCCAGGTCTCACCTGCCCAGTCCAAGGCACCTTCCAATAGTGTTGTATGGACGAGACTCTAAAATAGCTTTTGCCCCCTTGAGGCTCTTTTTTTTCGTTTTTTCTTTGTTTGTTTGTTTGTTTGTTTGTTTTTGAGACAGAGTTTCACTCTTGTTGCCCAGGCTGGAGTGCAATGGCATGATCTCGGCTCACTGCAACCTTCGCCTTCCAGGTTGAAGCGATTCTCCTGCCTCAGCTTCCTGAGTAGGTGGGATTACGGGCACCCGCCACCACGTCTGGCTAATTTTATTTTTTTTTTTTTATGTATTTTTAGTAGAGATGGTGTTTCACCATGTTGGCCAGGCTGGTCTCAAACTCCCGACCTCAGGTGATCCACCGCCTCAACCTCCCAAAGTGCTGGGATTACAGGCATGAGCCACCGTGCCTGGCTGGGGCACTTTTTTAAAGTCCTGTGGGGCACGAACTTCTTGATAATCAGATAAAAGTTCCATAAACTTGGAAATGAATTTATCCCAGTATCATATTTCTACTCATGCTACAGAAGTTAGTTGGACTGATTTTACATTCCTCAACTTTTTTAACCAAGAAGTACAATCCTTCTCATTTGTTAATTCATATTCTCTCTTTTAGGTAAAGTGTCATTGTTCACTGGTCACCGAAGTCCCAAGCAGAGGATATCCTACTGCTTGGTTAGAGACAAAGTACAAAGGGATAGAGTACTTCCTACTCTATCCCTTCCTAGTATAGGGCTTGCTGATATGGCCAGAACACAGAAGTCTACCCTGGTTTTACTGTAAAGCAGAGGCCAGCAAACATTTTCTGTAAAGGGCCAGATAGTGATGATGATTCTAGGCTCTGTGGGCCACCTGGTCTCCTTCGTAGCTACTCAATTCTGCTGCTGTAGTAGAGAAGCAGCCATAGACAATATATAAACAAATGAGCATGGCTGAGTTCCAATAAAACTTTATTTATCTACACTGAAATTGAATTTCATATCATTTTCATGTGTCATGAAGCATTACTCCTCCTTTGATTTTTATTCAACCATTTAAACATGCAAAAACCATTCTTAACTGAGTTATACAAAAATTGGCAGCAGCCAGATTGGTCTTATCTGCCATAGCTTGCCAACCGTTGGTTTAGGGAGATGAAAGAGACCACCAAAAAGACAAATTCCTTTTGCTACCCAGTTGCTCCCTTTTTAAGCTGCTATTGGCCCTCACCTAGCAAATCCACATTTTTTTTTAATTAAATGTGCATGTTTTCCATTTGTGTCCCATGGGTAATGGTTCACTAAGGTTATACCCTCCTTGCTAACGACTTCAATAACCACACAGGTTTCCTGGGTAGAGTATCTTCCTCCATGTGAAATATAACTAAAAGGACCAAGAAACTTTGCCACTAAGAAATAGTTGTGATACCATTGTTACACCAATCAGATGAAAGAGAAACATCTATTCAGAGGATAGTCTTATGCTTTCTACAACCCGGATTCTTAGCCCTCACACGGGAAGCACTGCTTCAGTTTTGGAAAAAAAATTTTAGTTTCACATATGGCCAATATCAGCACCAACAAATCAATCATTTGAAATTATTATCAATCTTTTGTCTGTACAATCAAGTAAGTAGGAGCGTGCTATTTAAATACGTTTACACACAGCACAACTCTACTGGCATCAGCACATTACAAAAACCAATTTTCTTACATCAACTTCTATCTACTTCTAATTCTGTAGCATAGCTCTGGGGAGTTGCTACAAGGTCTGTGTAAACTGAAAATCTAAATAACATTATGACGCCTATTACAGAACTAATTTATAATCTAATACCCCAGTTGAATTTAATATCCTATTTATTTATTCAAGCAAGATATCTGGAAAAATATGTCACATCATAATGTAGTTGTTATGAAAATGGAAAAATAAGGCAGAATTTTAGAGAAAGCATGATAATTGCTAGGGACAGGTATGAGCAAGAATTTCAGAGCCCCTCACATGAGGAAGAGGTAGGAACCCTTTAATAAATAGGATTTTTGCTTTATAATGCAATTATTGTCAAATTTAGTATTTTACATCAAATTTACAACTTTAAAATGTGATTCCTATTAATGTTATCTGCTCAGAGCTAGTGCAGCATAAAACTGTTGGCCAAGAGATGCCACCTCATCAACTGTCTTTAACAACTCCATTCCCATCCTGGATGGAAGAACTGAGCTTTATGGCAGCATTTATAAGCATGCACTGCCAATACAAATGCACAAGTGATATGCATATATATAATACACACAGGCTAATGGGAAGAACTATAGAGCTGCTTCTCTGAATACTAAGTTTCATACTGATTTCTGCACCTAAGATAAAAGGAGGGAAGGGAGAAAGAATTGAAGGAAAGAAGGGAAGGAAAACATGACATTTGACATTGCAAAGCTATGGAAAGCATAAATATAAAAACACTACAAAGTGGTCATTACACCCTATAGATGGATGCTTTTAGCCATCCAGGAAGCAGAGGGAGGACTTAATGAAAGTTTAGTGGGGCTCAACAGTACATTTACACTAGAGTTCCCAAGACTCAAAGAAAGGGCAGCAGCCACCTTCAATCACCTGAATCCCTCCAGTAAACAAGGAAAATGCCTACCACTTGTTTTCTCTTGAGATAGAAGCCATGATTACAGCTGGGGGAGTAGCTCAAAGTCACATTTTCAGAAAAGGAACTAAGACTCAAAGCTCCAGGTCCTGTAAGTCCACATGTATCCAGGTGCACAACCACACAAATGCATGCGTGCCTACCCTCACACTGGTGACTTCCATCCCTACACAACTGCAGAACAAGTATCTGTCTCCACACGAGGTCTCAGACATAGAAGTCCTTGAGTCCTATTCTAAACCTGCGTGTCTGGATTGCCAGTCCTACTCTTGACCGCCTGTATTTTTAATGCGTTCCCCAGGTTATTCTTCAAAGTTTAGGAACCAATGGACTTTGTGATCATATTTGAGAGGCATCTGAGAAGAGCTCTTTGCTCCCGAAATTATTACAACACTACTTTCTCAATACCCTGGAATCCCATAATTAGCAATTCATTCTTTGCCTCTTAAAGGTTTTCTGGTCTCCAAGGGTACGAAAATTAAACTCAAATATACCTAAGAGAAGAAATAGCTTAAGTCCTCTTATCAGATGATGTCTTGTTAGATACTGAAGCCCTGCAGAAATTAAACAAGGCAAGCCCAAAAGGGCAAGAAAAAGACTCATAAAAGGAAAGTATCGAACACATGTGAGTAGACCCAGTCCTGCACAGACACATACGTGGAGTCTAGGATCACATATAACCCCTGAGCAAAATGATGAATATCAAGCGTCAGGCACCTCAGCTCCATGTAGCTCTTCTGAGTACAGACCGCCCTCAAATTCAGGCTCCTAAGGTGTTCCAGGATGTACTCAGCTCCAAACAGGGATACCTTCAAAGATATCCATTTGTAAAAACATACACACGTAGACTTTAGGGATTTTTGGATTTTGCTTTTTGTTTGTTTTGAGGCAGGGTCTTGCTCTGTTGCCCAGGCTGGAGTGCAGTGGTGTGCTCACAGCTCACTGCAGCCTCAACCTCCTGGGCTCAAGCAATCCTCTCACCTCAGCCTCCTACAAGCACACACTACCATGTACAGCTAATTTTTGTATTTTTTATAGAGATGGGGTTTCACCATGTTGCCCAGGCTGCACATGTAGACTTTGATATAAGAGCCATGCCCTCTCCTGACAGATGAGCCTCCTCTGGTGGCTTACTTTCTCCAAATATACAGTTGGCCCCCAACTGTTTCCCAAGCAGCCCTCCAAGTGTAGACTCTGTCTCACTCCTCTTCTTGCCCCCACCCCTCCAACAGTGTCAGCTCAATTAGGATGCTGCGTGGGAACTATGAAGACTGTCTCTTCCTTGACCATTTTAGTTGCTCTCTGTGAAGCTATACATATGCAACAGAAACCCAGCTCAGCACTCTATTGATTATTACCTATAAATCTAGCTACTCATAAAAAGACTCCATGAAATACAATCCAGGGACATAAATCTCTCTAGGCGAGATGAAATCTGATGGGAAATAAAATTCCCTCATTTCATTTATTTCCTTGTTTAAAAGACTAACTTTCTAATCAGCTACAAACATTAACATGAGCTGGCAGTGGGGGTTGAGGACAGAGTACCAATTTGGGGGTCAGGACAGGAGAGCAAATGCTGCTCCTGTCACTCATGGGTTATGTGTCATCAGTAAGTAATTTACCCTCTCTGAGCTTCAGTTTTGTCATCTCTAAAAGAAGGATAATAAGGGGTGGGTGTGGTGGCTCATACCCGTAACCCCAGGGCTTTGGGAGGCTGAGGCTGGAGGAACGCTTGAGGCCAGGAGTTTGAGACCAGCCTGGGCTACACAGCAAGATCTTTGCTCTAAAAAAATTTTGAAAATAAGACCGGCATGGTGGCTCATGCTTGTAGTCCCAGTTACTCAAGAGTCTGGGCTCACTTGAGCCCAGGAGTTTGAAGCTGCCATAAGTTATGATTACACCACTGCACTCCAGCCTGGGTGACAGAGCAAGACCCTGTCTCAGAAAAAAAATAAAAATAAAAATTGAAATAAAATAAAATAAGATGAAAAATAAAAGAAAGACAATAAATTCTTTTGCATGGCTTGAGATTAAATTAGATATACTACAATGTACCAAGCATAATTTAGGAGCTCAAGATGGTAGCTGTTATAAGCACCCCATCTATACCTTTAAAAGGAACTTATTATCTAGAAAAATAATCCATACTTTCTTGTCTCAAGTCCAAGTGATGGCAAATAAGATGTATTTATTTATTCAACTAACATTTATTGAGCACCAACTATGTTTCAGACTTTGTCCTAGGTACTGGGAATTTGTCCACCTCTTGTTATAAAAGGTTATGTGCAACACTTAAGGCTACACATAAGAAAAAACAGACAGTGGACAAATTTTTTTTTTGCAAAAAGTTATGTACTGCACACAGGCTCAGTCCCTTCTGTTTTTCATGATTTTTGAAAAAGCATGCCCATTCTCTTGAAGCCTCAGAGACCTTCACCCCAACTCCTTCCCTTTGTTCTCGTGGCTCCAAGCAAAGGTCAGCTTTGATTTTCCACACCATGTTGCTATTTTGACTTAACAAACTGACAAATCCCTACACTGTGAGCTTTGTAAGGAAAACAACAAAGTCGTATGATTTTTTTTTACTTCCCCCTCACCAGAAGTGTGTCTGCACACAGTAGTCAAACCACACGACTGAACCTCTGTTTCCAGAACAGAAAGCGTCCACATCAACACCCTCCTCTAGGTCACTCTTACTCACCAGAAAGTCAGCCCCTGAACTGAAGCAGCTGAGTCCCAGATACGTATTCCCACAGCAAAAATATTAAATAGAAACTGTTTGTTCCTGGACCAAGAAGGAAAGCTTACAAGGCTGAGGAAAAGGTTGGTGTTAGCATTGTCACTTCAGCGGGCCAGCAAAATTTGCCACCACTTTTTTCCATCTAACCTTTTTGGCCTTCCAATTCTATACTTCCATGGTCCAACCGCATGGTACAAAAACACATTCCACTCTGTTCCGACCTGCTTGAACAATCAAAGGGTATTTGGCTTGAGTGAATCCAAAGCCTCTCCGTTTTGCTTTTTCCTGCTACAAATATGTGGTGCAGATAAATGAGAAGCCTTGAGTTGACCAAATGCTGGGAAAAGAGCAATGCAAGATTTAGGAGTCATGAGAAAGAAGGAATATGAACCTATTAACTGATCCTTGTACAATCCCAATCTTGGGTCACATGTAGGGAAGTTTGGAGCTGGAGAAATAGAACATGGGAGTGTTCAAGATGATGGAGAAAGAAGTAACGGGGGGAGAAAAAAAAAGATCCTTCTATCTTGAATTCTGTAGAGAGGCAAGCATTTGTTATCGTTGTGTCTAGCTCTCAAACCAAAAAAAGTAAAATCAAACAAACAAAGAATTCACCAGCCAGAACCAGGCAGACTCTCCCGCGTTGATTCACACATGGTCTTCTCACTCCCCACTCCTGCCACAGATGGTGACAAAGCTCCACTGACACACGCAGCACCCTCAGGCACTGAAACTTCCTCCGCAGTCCCCCTGCAAGGGTGACTGACTGTCACGCTCTCGGCTGGCATGGGGCAATCTCTGCCACCCCCCTTCTTGTCTCTGCTCCCATCAAAATGGCACATTGTTAGAAATGTGCTCAGGATGTGCAATTTGGGGCAGATAGTTGCTGGAGTTCCCATATGCTTAAGGTACATAACTGGGCCACTGAGAAAAGGGAATTTAAGCATTCTAGAAAACAGCAGGAGAGCAAATTGGCCTTTCCCTCTGAGAGCTATTATTAGAGAGGCCCAGCCCAATTCAGCCAGAAAGCCAATATCTAGCCCATCCGCTCTTTCTCGCAACAATACCCCACACAACCCGCCCCCTTTCAAATAGAACTGCCCTGATGCATCCTAGCCAGACACACATCTCATCTTTAATGTTAACCACTGGCTTGCAGAGATCAGTGGAAGCGTCCCTTCTCATAGAGCAACTCGACAGTCCAAAGTTTAATTCCACATAATACGGAGAACTCACGGAACATGGCATTACATTTGATTTGTACTCGTGGAATTTGGCAGCCTGCTAGCTCTTCTCTCTGTGTACCTGCTGAAGTCACAGCTGCTGCCTAAACTTTGTAAATAAATGCTAAACAAATGCCAAATAAAGAAACCAACTTCCCAGGAAGCAGAAAGGGCAGGAGATCACAGTTTTTGTTCTCAGAAATATGCTGTGACCTGCTTCAGAGCTGCATCCTGAAAGCTTGGGTGTGTCTCTGCTGTCCTGTGTCTCGGAAGCTCTTTTCCCTCTGGAAAGAGGGAGAGAAGAAGAAAGGAAGGAAGGGAGGGAGGAAGGAAGGGAAAGAAGGCAGAGAAAGAGAAGGGAAGGAGAGAGGAAAGAAAAAAACTTCTATTATCTGTCTCCCTGCTAATGAGTAGAAAATAGTGGTCGGGAAGATAACACACAGCTTTATTATTTCTTAGAGCACACGTATCTATGAAAAGTAGAGATTTTGTAGTCAATTTTTTTAGTGGACTTAATCTCCAATGGTGCAATGAAAGTTAATGAGAAAATGGGTTTCATTCCATTTGATCCCCAAGTTTTCAGGCATGTATCCACTGAAAATGTGAAGACACTTTTGTTGTTCCTTGTCTTTGGCATTCTGGGACACATTTCTCAAAAGCAACTTCTTGCTGAAGCCTTATAAAGTTAATAACTCAAGACACTCTGGCATGTGGCAGTCCATGTTCTCTTGGGTACAAGTAATGAACAACCGAATCAACCAACCAAAGCTGGAGAAGCCCCAGCATGTTTCATCATGGGTAGAAATATGCTTTATGAGTGAGCTGTCAGGCAGCCACCTCCATTTCCCGGCCTATCTCAAAGGATACATCTATTCCATATAAAAGATTAGGAACTAGAAGGAGGTATAGGCTTGACATGTGGCATATACATGACTTAACAGCTCACCTCTGCCATTCAGATTCTGGCTTCTTGTGACTTAAGCCAAGGAAATTCAGTAACAATGATGAAACTTACAGCTACCTGTCTCAGTCTGTTTTGTGTTGCTATGTAGGAATACCTGAGGATGGGTAAATTAAAAAGAGGTTTATTTGGCTCACAGTTCAGCAGACTGTACAGGAAGCATGGCATCAGCATCTACATCTGGTGAGAGCCTCAAGCTCTTTCCACTCACGGTGGAAGATGAAGAGGAGACAGCATGTGTAGAGATCACACAGTGCGAGAGGATCTCACAGAGACAGGAGTGAGGCGCCAGGCTCTTTGTGACTTCCAGTTCTCATGGGAACCAATACAGCAAGAACTCACCCCAGAGAGAGGGCATTAATCTACTTATGAAGGATCCACCCCCATGACCACAACACCTCCCATTAGGCCCCACCTCCAACATTGAAGATCAAATTTCAATATGAGGTTTGAAGGGGACAAAGACCGAAATCATAACACAACCATTTATTGATACTTACTATACAGCAGGCTCTGTGCAATAGCACTTTATTTCTTGTCTTCCCCCAACAAACCAGAATTTCCATGAAGGGCAGAGATCATGACTCTGTTTCCCCACACCCTTTTGTTTTTCTTTTGGCTTGCTGTTGTCCTTACCACATAATAATGACTAACACTTACATAGCACTAACTAGGTGCCAGACACATTCTAAGGACTTTACATAGAGAAACTTAGCAAATTCCCACAACAAGCCTATAAGGTAGATACTCTTATCTCTGATGCAACAACTGAGGCTCAAAGGGCTTCAGCAACTTGTCCAAGGAAGCATTGAAACCAGAATTCTAACACAGATCTTCTGGTTCCAGAATCTATGCTTTTAACCTCTTGCTATTATAGGATGTTTATTATATCAATAAACATTTTTTGAATGAAAGAAAGATTTCATGTGAACATTACAGCAACTGAACGGGGCAAATAAGATGATTCCTATCTACCAATTAGGAAACTGAGACTCAGGGTGGTTAAGCAACTTGCCCTAGGTCACATAGCTGTACAGAATGAGGACTCCACACAGGTCTTTCTGGCATGGAAGCCCATGATCTTGAAATAACTATGGTATTATATAACTATGTAACCAAGCAATTCCCTAACCTACACTTTGAGTCAGTGGCTCCACTTCTCCATCTTGTCAATAACAGCGTCTATTTCTGCACACAAAGAAACTTGTTTAATAAAGCAGATATAACTCTTTAGGGGTTGGAGTGTGTGGTTTTTGTTGCCCCCAAATCAGCTGTATAACAAAAAGAAAGGCTGTATTTTAGGTGACGAGTGAAAAATGGGTCAGGCAGCTCTCTGATTTCATAGGAACCTGTCCATCAGAGCGTGTCACTGATGAGGACTTTATCTGTATGGTTAATTCTGTAAGGAACATCTCCATGGGTAGCTCTGAACATTTCTTACTCAGTATTGGAAACACTTGGTGCCAAGCAGCACAGGGCCTAGTGACGTTGATGACACATTGCGGCTAAATCAAGCACCTCGTCCCTCTCTTTCATCCAGGCACAGTCGTGTGAGTCAGTGAGGTCTTCCTCAGCCATGGAAAACTTTTACCCTTTTTTCCAGCACTTGCTCTGGCTGCTTGCTCCTAAATTACTGTTCTTCCATCTGATTATTTTTCTTCCATACACACCTGTCACCCAACTTTTCATTTTTTAAAAAGTTTTAAAAATTTATTATTCCTGAAGCGAGAACCTGAGAATAAGCGGGCGATTAACGGAATCATTTGACTGACCTTCAGGGGACCCAACCGTAGGTGATTGATGAAATGGCTACAGGTTTAAGCAGAAGGTCAGCTTCAATAATACGGTGGTTACTTCCCATGCTCCTTACAAACCAACTCAGTCGCTGGCCTTCACTTCTCCTTTGCAAGATTTTTAAGGTGAAGACATATGACTGATTCCTCTACAAGCCACCTCCTTGTGAGGCTCACTATGTAGTGACAAAGACATGGTGGTGGTATTTGATCCAAAAAGATCATGATCTAACATCAGACATGATTGTTCTCGACCACCAAGGTTCACTGTCAGTTACTTTTCCACCCTATCTATGTCGACCTCCCACTGGGTTATGGCAGGAGGTTACTTGGATGGTAGTACTCACTGCACCACCAACTAGCCATGCTGTGGGATTTATCCCTGCTTCCCCTTTCTCACATTTAAAGTGGGGGGTCATACCACCTACCCTACCCACCTTCAGGTATTTAATACATGAAAGTTCTAATTGGTAGCATTTGAACTTGAAAGAGGGAACAAAAGAAGGAAAAGGCTTCATTTACATTTTTTTCAGCAACTTTTAAGCGTTAGTAATAGGGAACTCTTTAACCTGATGAACATTTAAGAGGATAGTTCAGCTTTTCTTTAGAAAGTAGACCAATAAATAGAAAGAATGATAACAACCACCAAGGGGCCACTGCATGATTTTGCCTGCATCATCTCAGTGAGTCCCCAAAGGAATCCTATAAAATCAAGGCAGTGGAGAGTGGTTAGATGCAGGGGCCCTGGGCCCATACCACCTAGACGGAAATGCTGGTTCACCCACTGACTGGCTGTGTGACCTTGGGCAAGTCATTTAATTCACCTTGCTTCAGCTCTGTACACACAGAAAGGGGATAATGACACTCAGCTCTCAGACTGCTGAAAGGATTAAACAAGTCAAGATGTATAAAGTATTTGAACGGGTCTTGGCCCATGACTAGGGCTCAAATAAGCATTGCATATCAGTATGACTGTCATTAATCCAGCTTTACAGATGGGGAAACTGAGGATTGGGGAGGCTACTTAAAAGGCATACTCAGGCTGGTCACAGTGGCTCATGCCTGTAATCCCAGCAGCACTTTGGGAGGCTGAGACTGGTGGATCGCTTGAGGTCAGGAGTTCAAAACCAGCTGGCCAACATGGTGAAACCCCGCCTCTACTAAAAATACAAAAAAAAAAAAAAAAAAAAATAGCCGGGCGTGGTAGGGGGGGCACCTGTAATCCCAGCTATTTACTCAGGAAGCTGAGGCAGGAGAATTGCTTGAACCCAGGAGGCGGAGGTTGCAATGAGCCAAGATCACGCCACTGCACTCCAGCCTGGGCGACAGAGCGAGACTCCGTCTCAAAACAAACAAACAAACAAACAAAAAACAAAACATGCGTACTCAAAGTCATGACTACTGAGTGGAAAGCAACATGGGGATTTGAACTAGGCAGTCTAACTGCAGAGCCCAAGTTCTTAATCACTCCATTCACTTCTTCCTAGGGTCAATGTTTACTTGTGAGTTCCTTAGCCTTATGAAATCAATTTAAAATGGACATTTTGAAGGGAAAAGGGCTTCAAAGGGGCAGTCCAGTGTCAAGTCAGGAATACAGGGAGGTGTGCGCCCCATTGTTTCCAGAATGCCAGTGGGGAAGGAGTTACCCAAAGCTTCACAGACTTAGGGACAGCTCTGCCCCTCACCCCAGACCCTCTACAAAGAAATGAACTTTCCCAATATGTCTCTGCCCTGAAGCAGGATATAAAAGAAGAGTATTCATTCCTTAGAAAAGAAAGAAGAAGCCCGGGTGCGGTGGCTCACGCCTGTAATCCCTGCACTTTGGGAGGCCGAGGCAGACGGATCATGAGGTCAGGAGTTGGAGACCAGCCTGGCCAGCATGGTGAAACCCTGTCTTTACTAAAAATACAAAAAATTAGGTGGGCATGGTGGCAGGTGCCTGTAATCCCAGCTACTTGGGAGGCTGAGGCAGGGGAATCATTTGAACCCAGGAGGCGGAGGTTGCAGTGAGACGAGATCGTGCCACTGCACTACAGCCTGGGCAATAGGGCGAGACTCTGTCTCAAAAAAACGTAAAAAAGAAAGAAGAAGTTAAAAAAAATCATGCATTGAGGCAAAGAGGGCATGAGCTAGGGTTGTAGGCAGCCCTTTTGTTCTCGTGAGAACTTTGCATTGATAAAGTTAGTCTTGGACAGAGGAAGGAGATGCTGTTGCCTATACAAAGCTTCCCAAACAAATGTTTCCCCGCTGATGTCTTACTAGTCATGGTTTATGCTTTTGCATTAAGCCTGTATCCATCAAGTCCTCCTCTTTCAAACTACAAATATGTTCTAGGTAAGTAAGAAATTAAATTCTGGCCCCTGGTACTGCCTGTGTTCCTCAGATCCTTTTTCCACATGGCGAGATACACAAGCACATGGATGTCCTCAGAAAGGAACGAGGAATAAGAAGGTGAAAGGGGGCTGTAAAAAAAACAGGTAGGGGGAAAGCCTTCAAGATTCTGCCAAACAGAAGTGACATGACTTGATGTTTCATGGTAGAGAAGAAAACGTGGTGCTTACTATGGGGAGTGTTCTCATGTACTACAGATTATGAAATTGAGCTTCAGAGAGGTTAAATGACTTGCTCAAGATAACACAGCTAATAAGGAACAGAGATGAGATTTGAACATGTTTCTCTCCAAATCCCATAATCTTATCCCCATAGCCTCTGC
This sequence comes from Hylobates moloch, assembly GCF_009828535.3. NCBI lineage: Eukaryota > Metazoa > Chordata > Mammalia > Primates > Hylobatidae > Hylobates > Hylobates moloch. The sequence continues at coordinate 61,485,376 of NW_026652292.1, read as the reverse complement.
CTCTCTCTGTTAAACTACCTACTCTTGCAACTCAGGTATCACCTTGGGTCTCCCTGTTTCTAAATCAGAATCTGTGCTCAACCATTTCTCTGCAGGTCATTGGGTTTGCAAACTTTTCTCCCTCATATATATTCTTCATTTCCCCACCACTTCCAATGCAGTCATAAGGATAAAATATGTGATTTCGTTTCTCCCCATAATTTCTCTTCTAGAAGGCTATGGCCACAGTCAGCAGCAGCAGCGGTTGCACTGAAGCTTAAGAAAAAGCGAAACTATTAAGCCACAGTTCATCCCTCTTCAACTACTCTGCCCAAACTTTCAGAGAAAACAATGCTCATATTACAGCAGCAATCCCCTGAGGTTCAACCAGCAGCCAAGAGCAAAATCCCTGAACCCATGCAGGCTTTCCCTCTCTCCCTCTTTTACCAATTCTCTGAGTGCAAGCATGTCTCAGTGGGAAAATATCTGCTACGAAAGAGAACAGGTGAATGATACGTTCAATTGTCCAAGCAGTCAGTGCCCAGAGAACAAAATAGAGTCTTAAAGTCATGATATGGCTTTTGCTACTGGGGGAAAGTTGTCCAAAGCTACAGGCTTCTACTCACAGAGGGAAAGGTATAGAATTATCTACTCCTTAGTCTTGGTCTTCTCTCCTGATAACAGCAACCACTTCCCATGATAGAGACTGAAAATACCTAATATTTATTTTCCCAGCCTGCCTTACAACTAAGATATCATTACGTGTCTTAATCATGACCACAAAGATCTGAGGGGAAAGTCCTGTAGGTGGCTCCCAAGAGAAGCTTACCTCCCTGATCAACAGATGCCTAGGAAGAAACTCTCTTTCCTAGAAGCCTTTGGATTTGAGTGTGTGATGCCAGAGCAGCCATCCAAGCCCAAGGACCAGCCAACACACAGAAGATGGCTGAGTGAAGGCACAGAGAGAACCTGGGCCCGGATGCCATCGTTGAATCTCTGATTCAATTCTGAAACCACCTTTCCTCCACACTCCTTATGTATTAGTTGTCTATTGTTGTGTAACAAATCACCCCAAACTTTGGCAGCTTAAAATAGCAAACATTATCTCACAGCTTCAGTGAACCAGGAATAAGAGTAGCGTAGGTGAGGAATTCGGACACAAGGTCTCCCACAAGGCTACAAGCAGGATGCTGGCGAGGGCTGCAGTCATCTCAAGGCTGAGCTGGGGCAGGATCCAGTCCCAGGCTTCCTCACACAGGCCACTCTACAGCATGGCAACTGGCTTCCCCAAGAGAAAGAGATCTTAAGAAATCAAGAGAGAGTGACACAAAGAACCCCAGGATGGAGGTCACAGTCTTTATAACCCAATCCTATTTTTCCTGCTACATTCTATTCTTTTAACTGAGAGGTTCTCAACCACGGTACCACTGACATTCATTTTAGGTTGGATAATTCTTTGTTGCCAGGGCTGTTCTGTGCATTACAGAATAGCTAGCAGCATCCCTGAGCTCTACCTACTAGATGCCAGTATTACCACCACCAGCCCCAGTCGTGACCAAAAAAAAATGTATCAAGACATTGCCAAATGTCCTACAGGGACAAATCATTCCCAGTCAAGAATCACTGGTTTATAATGAGTCACAAAATCCCACACTCAAAGGCATGAATACCAGGAAGCAGCGATGGTTGGGCGCCCTCTTAGAGGCTGCATACTTCAACTTGTTTTATAAGATAATCAACTCCTTTAATGCTTAAGCCACTTAATATTGACCCTTTGGTTATTTGAAGCCAAGAGCACCCTAAATGATATAAAGGGACTAGCCACTTATTTTTATCTATTAATAAGGTTACTTTTTCCATCTTTCAGGAGTGCTGAGTAAAAAAACATCAAGCAAAGTACCATTCTTACCAAGAAAGTGGCCCTCTAGTGCCCTGATACAGAACCAATAGCTCCCATTTCAGACCAATAAAATGCTCAACACCACATGCACACATACACACACACACACACACGCACACACACACACACGTTTCTAAAGGAAAGACATCAACTGCACTCATCTGGTGCATTTCCCCTGGATGGAGAAGACACGATAGTCAGAATACAAAGGAAGACAGCAGTAAAAAATGCTACCACTTCCAAAAAGAAATGGTCATATTATATCTGTTGGAAGTCTTTAGGCTTTTAATAAAGGTTATATGCTCAGAAAAAGATGGCTCCTGACCTGTCTGGTTCTAGAGTGGAAATGGAGAAGAGTCACCTACCATTTAGCAGCCTTAAACGTTGACTGTGAGGCAAAGGAGAACGCCAGCCAGCTGATCCAGCAGCTCCTTCTCTCATATTTCTGCCTGCTCACACCCTCTCTCCCTCCCCCTCACCCACCCTGGCAACTTTTCTGGGTGCCCTCCAAGTAAACCCTCTTTAGAAACCTAGCAACTCTTGGATTTTCCCTCAACATCTATATTCATTCTTCAAGCTTTCAACCCATTCCTGTTCTCTGAGTAGCTTTACTGTTATACCCCAGACCTGAATTACAGGAGCCTGTGCAATTTACCAACAACCCTGGTTTTCATTTATCAGATCCTTCAGCAGCTGACCACTCCTCAGTCTCCCAGGGGCAAAGAGCTTCTTTCTACCTTATTATGACCCTAGCTGGGTTTCTCAACCTTCCAGGCTTTGAACACATGGTCCTAGGGAAAGGCCATATGGTGATTTTTGTTCAAAAACTAAGGGTCTTTTTATCAGCCTAACCCATGCCTTTACAGAGCTCCCTCAGGAGATTACAAAGTCTGTAACAGGCATCTGAAACCAATTATCAACTAAGGGGAAGTAGTCCCAGGAATAACTATGGAGTTCAAGATGAAAGGCTCAAAATGAAAGCTATTTCCAATACAAATATCTCTTAGAATGGTAGAAATAAACCTTGGAGGAAAATGACATTTTTGTAAAATGTGTTTTATGACACTGTAATGATTAATGGCATTTCACACTAATAAAGTTGACAGGAAGAGGATGCGAAAGACTAACAAAAGTGCAAATACAAATTTCCTTTTAATATCACCAGCATTTTTCTACAAGAACAAGACATGCACCAACAGGATAAGAGGAATGGCTATTTAAAAAATCCAAAATAAATAAATAAACAGAAGTAGACATCAACAACACAACCAAGTGAATAGTAAGTTTCATTTGATGGATGCCTCAGAGAGATGACTGCAAATATTCCTCGCTCTTTTTAGTTACCAGTGCTTTTTGCTGACCAAGACTTGTACCTGATGACATGGGATCTTACTGCTCAAAGAAAAAGTTAGGACCAGGTGTGGTGGCTCACGCCTGTAATCCCAGCACTTTGGGAAGCCAAGGTGGGTGGATCACGAGGTCAGGAGTTCCAGACCAGCCTGGCCAATATGGTGAAACCCCATCTCTAGTAAAAATACAAAAATTAGCCAGGCGTAGTGGTGCATACCTGTAATCCCAGCTACTCGGGAGGCTGAGGCAGAAGAATCACTTGAAACCAGGAGGTGGAGGTTGCGGTGAGCCAAGATCACGCCACTGCACTCCAGCCTGGGTGACAGAGTGAGACTCTTTCTCAAAAAAAAAAAAAAGAGAGAGAAGAAAAAGTTAGCTGTTCAAAGCAAGAATCCCACTTAGCCCATTATATTGCTCCATTTCAGCAAATCCATGCCTTACCTCTCTTCTCTGATACTTCACTGCACTCTCAGGGGAGAGCTGAACCTTCCTACCCAAGGTTGGCCCCTCCACCATGGCCATCAATCCTGCCTCCTCCAGCCCTCTGGGACATTTCTTCTTCTCTACTTCACCAACATCTCATTCTCCCCTCGACACTTGCCCTCACGGGAAGTTTTCTCCACATAGAAAATAACTTCACGTGTTCATGTTTGTTAACTGTTATTTTATGTCACTTCTTTCTCTCCCTAACTCCTGGGAGGAGAGGTCTCTGTCCATCTTCTCACTAGTGATTCCTCAATCTGGGGAGGAATCTGAAATCCGGCATCTATTTTTACTACTTGGGGAGACTGACCATGCAACATCATCAGGAGATCTTTCCAGCCAATTCCTGAGACCTTATCTCATTTCTTATTCTGCTGAACTTCCTGGGGCACTTGACATTGATCACCACTTCCAGCTTTTTTTAAATTTATCTCCCATGTCTCTGACTCCTCCTTTACCTTCTGTATTAGTCTGTTCTCACACTGCTAATAAAGGCATACCCAAGACTGGGTAATTTATAAAGGAAAGAGGTTTAATGGACTCACAGTTCCACATGGCTGGGGAGGCCGCCCAATCATGGAGGAAGATGGATGAGGAGCAAAGTCACATCTTACATGGTGGCAGGCAAAAAAGCTTGTGTAGGGGAACTCCCATTTATAAAACCATCAGATCTCATAAGACTTATTCACTATCATGAGTACAGCACGGGGAAAAACCCACCCCCATGATTCAATTATCTCCCATAGGATCCCTCCCACGACATGTGGGAATTATGGGAGCTACAATTCAAGATGAGATTTGGGTGGGGACACAGTCGAACCATATCACCTTCTTTCTTTTTTTTAAATTTATTTTTATTTTTTCCATAGGTTGTTGGGGTACAGGCAGTATTTGGTTACATGAGTAAGTTCGTTAGTGGTGATTTGTGAGATTTTGGTGCACCCATCACCTGAGCAGTATACACTGAACCCAATTTATAGTCTTTTAATTTTTTATACTTATTTCTCCCTCCCAGCTTCATCAGTGAATATCCTGCAAAGCTCAGTCTTAAGCCTTCTGCTTTTCCTCCTGCATTAGCCTCTCTGAGCCTCCATTTCCTCATCTATAAAATGGAGATTATAATATCTATCTCACTAGGTTGTCAAAAAAACAAATAACATAAATAATCCAAATAAAGTGCTGAACATGGGGCCATCCCAAAGTCAATGTGACTGACCATCATGATTTCCTTGAATGCCCAGTCAGTCTTACACTTGAATGTAAACTCCAGGAGGGCGGGGACTTCAGTTGATTCACTCCTATATCTCTAGCTCGTAGAATGATGCCTGGCACATAGTAGGCACTTGATAACCTTGTGATAAACTAATAAAGTAAAAAAAAAATTCAGTTAATGACTCAGTGCTGATGATTCCTGTATACAGCCCCTCACTTCTGACTCGATTTGGTTTTGATTTTGAAATCCATCCTAGGTGACATTAGAGTCATCATCTGCCTAAAATTTGCTTCAGTGTTTCTTTTCCTACCGATTCCTTTTTGCAAAATCCTCATTTGTATTAATTTGAAGCAGCCACTTCCCTGATATCTTACAGAAAAAATCTTGGTTCCATTCTATTTTCTCCACCCTCCATTGCTCCTCTACTGTCTTATGCACCCCATTCACCCCTCCTCTCTTGTTAGCCCTTAATCTGGCACTTTCTATCCCTCAGATCATCACTGAGGCCCCTAAATGGTTTCCTGATCTCCAATCTCGCTAAAGCATTCCACCCAATTGCCGAACGAGTCTCCAGGAATTAGGTGCCCAGTGTCACTTCTTTAAGAAGTCAGTCTCCTTTGCTTTTTAAAACAAATCCAAACCCCTGGGCCTGACAAAACTGCCTATTTAACACTCTCTCTCTTAGTATCGCTTAATGATATAATAAATTAGCTTCTTCCCACCATGTCCCTCATTTTGGTTTTGTAGTGGACAAGAGGTCACGTGCAGCCATTCTATGTAAATACATGCAAGATGTAAATGTTAAAAAGTACTCCTTGAGCTTGAACTAGGATGGCACTGAACAATGAATCATAGCTCATGGCTGCCATTCATTGGGCTCTTGTTCTCTGCCAGGCAAGGCACTGAGTAGCACACGCAGTCTGCAGTACCCCATTTAATCTTCACAAAAATCCCAAGGGGTAGGTGGTTTTATCCTCAAGTGTGGGAACACCGAGGCTCAATGAGCTCAATAACATGTCTCCAAATACACAGCTATTGAAGCAGTAGAACCGCCTTCCATCCGAAGTCCAGCTGATCCCGAAGCCCATGCTCTTCTTGACCAGCCTGAACACTGAAGCTGAACTTAGCGGCTCAGAGGCCCAGAATGGAGACCAGCAAAATGAAGACTAAATTAATTGAGTAAAAGAGAAAAAGAGCGGGAAGAAAACCATAAGTCAGAGATAAACGTCTGGTACAAAACCAGTGAAGAGTGGAAGAGTTAGAGAGAGAATTCACTGGAGAATGTGAGAAATGAATACAAGTGAATTCGAAGAGAAAACAGCTATAGTAGCTGGGAGAAAACCAGGACACCCACAAATGCAAAAGAAAACAAAGGTTATCATTTTGGATGTTGAGCAGCACAGAAAACCTGTGAGAGTGACGTGGCTTCTCCAAAGACAAAAAGAAGTGAGTGAAGCAGAAGAAGGTGGAGAGACAGACCTAAAGATGGACACAGGCTGAGATGCTGTGGGAGATTCAGCCATGCTGAAGTTTCCCTAAGACTCGCCTCCGCCACGGAGGTTGTCCTGCTCTCACCTCTGCATGTGGATGAACCCAGGAGAACACATATGAATCTCCAGGTACAAAATAGCCACTCAACAAACACTCCCTGCACTGCAAGAGAGAACTTTCGTGGGTTGCTTCAAAGGGCTTGATTATGTGGATCCTGGTCACTTTTGAGAAAAGAAGGCCATGAGAGATAAGTCAGGACTGCTGTCCACTGGTCTAAAGAAATTGTCAATTATGAATAAGCTGGTACCCAAGACCCAATGCTCCAACTCCTAAACACATCCTTTCCTGGAGAAGCATCAGGAAGGTTTCCTTCATGCCTGGCTTTCTGCCTCCCGTATGTGCACTCCTCCCTAACCCCTTACCCCCACCCCTTCCTGTGCTGTTCCCTAACCCCCACCCCATCCCTTCCTGTCCTCCTCACTACTCCCTCACCCCCACCCCTTCCTGTGCTCATCCATACCCCCTCACCCTCATCCCTGCCTGTACTTCTCCATACCCCCTCACCCCCACCCCTTCCTGTGCTCCTCCCTACCCCCTCACCCCCACTCCTGCCTATGCTCCCCCTACCCC
>NW_026652292.1:61281453-61468330 GCF_009828535.3 Hylobates moloch | reverse complement strand
AGCAGTGGTTTGTAGTTCTCCTTGAAGAGGTCCTTCACATCCCTTGTAAGTTGGATTCCTAGGTATTTTATTCTCTTTGAAGCAATTGTGAATGGGAGTTCGCTCATGATTTGGCTCTCTGTTTGTCTGTTATTGGTGTACAAGAATGCTTGTGATTTTTGTACATTAATTTTGTATCCTGAGACTTTGCTGAAGTTGCTAATCAGCTTAAGGAGATTTCGGGCTGAGACAATGGGGTTTTCTAGATATACAATCATGTCATCTGCAAACAGGGACAATTTGACTTCCTCTTTTCCTAATTGAATACCCTTTATTTCCTTCTCCTGCCTGATTGCTCTGGCCAGAACTTCCAGCACTATGTTGAAAAGGAGCGGTGAGAGAGGGCATCCCTGTCTTGTGCCAGTTTTCAGAGGGAATGCTTCCAGTTTTTGCCCATTCAGTATGATATTGGCTGTGGGTTTGTCATAGATAGCTCTTATTATTTTGAGATACGTCCCATCAATACCTAATTTATTGAGAGTTTTTAGCATGAAGAGATGTTGAATTTTGTCAAAGGCCTTTTCTGCATCTATTGAGATAATCATGTGGTTTTTGTCTTTGGTTCTGTTTATATGCTGGATTACATTTATTGATTTGCGTATGTTGAACCAGCCTTGCATCCCAGGGATGAAGCCCACTTGATCATGGTGGATAAGCTTTTTGATGTGCTGCTGGATTCGGTTTGCCAGTATTTTATTGAGGATTTTTGCATCAATGTTCATCAAGGATATTGGTCTGAAATTCTCTTTTTTGGTTATGTCTCTGCCAGGTTTTGGTATCAGGATGATGCTGGCTTCATAAAATGTGTTAGGGAGGATTCCCTCTTTTTCTATCGATCGGAATAGTTTCAGAAAGAATGGTACTAGTTCCTCCTTGTACCTCTGGTAGAATTCAGCTGTGAATCCGTCAGGTCCTGGACTCTTTTTGGTTGGTAAGCTATTGATTATTGCCACAATTTCAGAACCTGTTATTGGTCTATTCAGAGATTCAACTTCTTCCTGGTTTAGTCTTGGGAGGGTGTATTTGTCGAGGAATTTATCCATTTCTTCTAGATTTTCTAGCTTATTTGCATAGAGGTGTTTGTAGTATTCTCTGATGGTAGATTGTATTTCTGTGGGATCGGTGGTGATATCCCCTTTTTCGTTTTTTATTGCATCTATTTTATTCTTCTCTCTTTTCTTCTTTATTAGTCTTGCTAGCAGTCCATCAATTTTGTTGATCTTTTCAAAAAACCAGCTCCTGGATTCATTAATTTTTTGAAGGGTTTTTTGTGTCTCTATTTCCTTCAGTTCTGCTCTGATTTTAGTTATTTCTAGCCTTCTGCTAGCTTTTGAATGTGTTTGCTCTTGCTTTTCTAGTTCTTTTAATTGTGATGTTAGGGTGTCAATTTTGGATCTTTCCTGCTTTCTCTTGTGGGCATTTAGTGCTATAAATTTCCCTCTACACACTGCTTTGAATGTGTCCCAGAGATTCTGGTATGTTGTGTCTTTGTTCTCGTTGGTTTCAAAGAACATCTTTATTTCTGCCTTCATTTCATTATGTACCCAATAGTCATTCAGGAGCAGGTTGTTCAGTTTCCATGTAGTTGAGCGGTTTTGAGTGAGTTTCTTAATCCTGAGTTCTAGTTTGATTGCACTGTGGTCTGAGAGACAGTTTGTTATAATTTCTGTTCTTTTACATTTGCTGAGGAGAGCTTTACTTCCAACTATGTGGTCAATTTTGGAATAGGTGTGGTGTGGTGCTGAAAAAAATGTATATTCTGTTGACTTGGGGTGGAGAGTTCTGTAGATGTCTATTAGGTCCACTTTATGTAGAGCTGAGTTCAATTCTTGGATATCCTTGTTAACTTTCTGTCTCGTTGATCTGTCTAATGCTGACAGTGGGGTGTTAAAATCTCCCATTATTATTGTGTGGGAGTTTAAGTCCCTTTGTAGGTCACTGAGGACTTGCTTTATGAATCTGGGTGCTCCTGTGTTGGGTGCATATATATTTAGGATAGTTAGCTCTTCTTGTTGAATTGATCCCTTTACCATTATGTAATGGCCTTCTTTGTCTCTTATGATCTTTGTTGGTTTAAAGTCTATTTTATCAGAGACTAGGATTGCAACCCCTGCCTTTTTTTGTTTTCCAGTTGCTTGATAGATCTTCCTCCATCCCTTTATTTTGAGTCTATGTGTGTCTCTGCACGTGAGATGGGTTTCCTGAATACAGCACACTGATGGGTCCTGACTCCTTATCCAGTTTGCCAGTCTGTGTCTTTTGATTGGAGCATTTAGCCCATTTACATTTAACGTTAATATTGTTATGTGTGAATCTGATCCTGTCATTATGATGTTAGTTGGTTATTTTGCTCGTTAGTTGCTATAGTTTCTTCCTAGCCTCGATGGTCTTTATAATTTGGCATGTTTTTGCAGTGGCTGGAACCGGTTGTTCCTTTCCATGTTTAGTGCTTCCTTCAGGAGCTCTTTTAGGGCAGGCCTGGTGGTGACAAAATCACTCAGCGTTTGCTTGTCTGTAAAGTATTTTATTTCTCCTTCACTTATGAAGCTTAGTTTGGCGGGATAGCAAATTCTGGGTTGAAAATTCTTTTCTTTAAGAATGTTGAATATCGGCCCCCACTCTCTTCTGGCTTGTAGAGTTTCTGCCGAGAGATCAGCTGTTAGTCTGATGGGCTTCCCTTTGTGGGTAACCCGACCTTTCTCTCTGGCTGCCCTTAACATTTTTTCCTTCATTTCAACTTTGGTGAATCTGACAATTATGTGTCTTGGAGTTGCCCTTCTCGAGGAGTATCTTTGTGGCGTTCTCTGTATTTCCTGAATCTGAATGCTGGCCTGCCTTGCTAGATTGGGGAAGTTCTCCTGGATAATATCTTGCAGAGTGTTTTCCAACTTGGTTCCATTCTCCCCATCATTTTCAGGTACACCAATCAGACGTAGGTTTGGTCTTTTCACATAGTCCCAAATTTCTTGGAGGCTTTGTTCATTTCTTTTTATTCTTTTTTCTCTAAACTTCCCTTCTCTCTTCATTTCATTCATTTCATCTTCCATCAGTGATACCCTTTCTTCCAGTTGATCGCATCTGCTACTGAGGCTTCTGCAATCTTCGCGTAGTTCTCGAAACTTGGCTTTCAGCTCCATCAGCTCCTTTAAGCCCTTCTCTCCATTGGTTATTCTAGTTATCCATCCTTCTAATTTTTTTTCAAAGTTTTTAACTTCTTTGCTATTGTTTTGAATTTCCTCTCGTAGCTCAGAGTAGTTTGATCGTCTGAAGCCTTCTTCTCTCAACTCATCAAAGTCATCCTCCATCCAGCTTTGTTCCGTTGCTGGTGAGGAACTGCGTTCCTTTGGAGGAGGAGAGGTGCTCTGTTGTTTAGAGTTTCCAGTTTTTCTGCTCTGTTTTTTCCCCATCTTTGTGGTTTTATCTACTTTTTGTCTTTGGTGATGGTGATGTACAGATGGGTTTTTGGTGTTGAAGTCCTTTCTGTTTGTTAGTTTTCCTTCTACCAGACAGGACCCTCAGCTGCAGGTCTGTTGGAGTTTACTAGAGGTCCACTCCAGACCCTGTTTGGCTGGGTGTCAGCAGCGGTGGCTGCAGAACAGCGGATTTTCGTGAGACCACAAATTCAGCTGTCTGATAGTTCCTCTGAAAGTTTTGTCTCAGAGGAGTACCCGGTTGAATGAGGTGTCAGTCTGACCCTACTGGGGGGGGTGCCTCCCAGTTAGGCTGCTCAGGGGTGAGGGACCCACTTTAGGAGGCAGTCTGTCTGTTCTCAGATCTCCAGCTGCGTGCTGGGAGAACCACTACTCTCTTCAAAGCTGTCAGTCAGACAGGGGCATTTAAGTCTGTGGAGGTTCTTTGCTGAGTTTTTGTTTGTCTGTGCCCTGCCCCCAGAGGTGGAGCCTACAGAGGCAGGCAGGCCTCCTTGAGCTATGGTGGGCTCCACCCAGTTCGAGCTTCCTGGCTGCTTTGTTTACCTAAGCAAGCCTGGGCAATGGCGGGCGCCCCTCCCCCAGCCTCGCTGCCGCCTTGCAGCTTGATCTCAGACTGCTGTGCTAGCAATCAGCGAGACTCCGTGGGCATAGGACCCTCCGAGCCAGGTGCGGGACACAATCTCCTAGTGTGCCGTTTTCCAGGCCCGTTGGAGAAGCGCAGTATTAGGATGGGACTGACCCGATATTCCAGGTGCCGTCTGTTTCCCCTTTCTTTGACTAGGAAAGGGAACTCCCTGACCCCTTGCACTTCCCGAGTGAGGCAATGCCTCGCCCTGCTTCGGCTCGCGCACAGTGCGCTTCACCGTCTGTCCTGCACCCACTGTTAGGCACTCCCTAGTGAGATGAAACCGGTACCTCAAGCAGAAATGCAGAAATCACCAGTCTTCTGTGTCGCTGGGGCTGGGAGCTGGAGACCGGAGCTGTTCCTATTCGGCCATCTTGGCTCCACCGACCCCGGAATTTTTGTAAGCACTTTGCACAGTTATTTAATTTAATTTCATCCCCACCAGCAATCCTATGAGGCAGGTCTTAGTCTTATCACCAAGAGGGAATGGAGACACAGAAAGGTTAAATTACTTGACCAACTCGCACAGCAAATGCATGGCTGAGCTGGGATTCAAACCCAGGTGGTCTGGCTCCAGAGTCTATACGTGTAACCACCTCTCCACCAGACCTCCAAATTCAACCCTCCTGTGCTCAGCAACAGTTTCAGTGTCACACTTGGAATGACCACTTGGTTCACTGACCAAATCAGGACACTTTTGGGGATGAGGGGGATCTTATTAAAAAGTATACCAAAACAACAGAAGCAGACTGAAACTATCCCTGGCAAATGGAGAAACACGGCCTCCTTCATTATAAGGAAGGTATATATCTTATAAAGAGCTCACGTGATAAAGGAAGGTCTAAGGCAAACTCATGGGTTACTGGCTTTTAAGAAAGAGTAAAGAAGGACAGAAAGCCAACTTGCTCATTCAATAAAATATTGCTAAGCATCTTCTATGTGCCAAACCCTGCGTCAGGTATGAAGTTATTATGGCTGAAGATGGATAAGTCAGACAAAGTCCCTGCCCTCTTGAAACTTACAGTCAAGTAGGTTGTTGTGAGGATCAAAATCAATTAAATGAGATAATATACATAAGAATGGTGGTTGTTTGGGGCACTGTAAATCAGAATACATATATTATATACATATATGTGTGTGTGTGTGTGTGTGTATTTATATACTCCCAAAGTCATGTGGGGTTTTTTTGCCATAACACCCTGCTTCTTAGTGATAGCATGATCATATATATAATATATGTATGATATCTAAGAAGCAGGGTGTATGGCCGAAAAACAAACAAACAAAACAAAAAAAAACATGACTTTGAGAGTGAAACAGATCTGTATTTTAACTTGGCTTTTCCATTCACTATCTGTGTGACTTTGGGCACATTAATTAACCACTCAGTCTCCATTTCCTGATCTATGAAATTTGAATACTAACATCTACATTGCAAAGTGTTAGTCAGAACTGTAATAATGGAAATTACATGACTAGCATGAGATCTGCTACTGCTTAAAAGATGGTGGCCATTGCCGGGTGCGGTGGCTCATGCCTGTAATCCCAGCACTTTGGGAAGCTGAGGCAGGTGGATCACCTGAAGTTGGGAGTTCGAGACCAGCCTGACCAACATGGAGAAACCCTATCTCTACTAAAAATACAAAATTAGCTGCACGTGGTGGTGCATGTCTGTAATCCCAACTAATTAGAAGGCTGAGGCAGGAGAATCACTTCAACCCGGGAAGCAGAGGTTGCAGTGAGCCAAGATCATGCCACTGCACTCCAGCCTCAGCAACAATAGCGAAACTCCACCTCAAAAAAAAATTTTAAAAAGAGGGTGGCCATTATCATTATTGGGATGCCTGGGTCCTCATGCCCTGGGTAGTTTCACAATCCCACAGGTACATACAATTGAAAGGATATCTAGCTGGCTAGGTTTGTACAACATCTGAAGATGGCCTGAAGGAGATGAGCACATTAAAGCAGGATGTACCCTCATCCTATGGAAGAAATCTGAATGACACCAAAAACAGAAGACCTAGGGAGCAGTCAGTATCTATGAGTTATGAGAACACAATTCACAGAAGCAGATTCCACAGAATTCCAGAAGCAGATTCCAGATGCACAATCCACAGTCACAGACAAAAACAACTGGGTCCCAAGAAGACGAGAGACTTACCCAGAGTCATCCAGCTAATTAGCAATGGGATGGGGGTAAAATCTCAAAAGAAACTGATACAAATAAGGAAAATCATGGTCACATCAGTGATATTTTTTTCAACATTTGAGCACAAGATGTTAGAAAAGAGAAAGAATTTAGAAAGCTAAGGAGTTCATACATTGAAGAAGGAAACAGTTCAGTACTCTGGGTTTCATTCATTCATTCAATAGGTATTATCAAGACAATAGAAGAACAGCAATCAAGACAGAAGCGATGACTAAAAAGAGGACAAAATCAGTAGGCCCATTGGGATTATGACTGGGTCATAGGTTTACTCCAAGACCTTGGACAACATAGTGAACATCCAGCATAGTAGTACCTTACCTGCAAATTCTGAGCAAAGTACCTTATCTGCAAATTCTGAGCAATTATCTACACCAGAGGATGGCAACCTTGGTGATATAGGGCTTGATTGAAAATATTTTAGGCTTTGCAGGTTATACTGTTGCAACTACTCAAATCTGCATTTTAGTACAAAAGCAATTAAAGACAATATATACACAAATGAACATGGCAGCATGGTAATAAAATGTTATTTACAGAAACAGGTGGCAGGCCAGATTTGACCTGCAGGTCATAGCTTGCTAACCCTTGATCTAGACTCTCTACAAAGTAGTAATAGGAAGGAGGCAGGTGGAACAGGTAAATATTGTCCACAAAACACTGGGAAACCACAAAGGGCTTTTATAGAGTGTACTTCTTGCTAACATTTCAAACAAAATGTTACCACTGTCACTAAACATACTTTTAAGGGGATCCAGGGTATTGAAAAATTGAATCACTTTCATTATTACTATTCAATAACTAGCTACTTAAATCTCTAGAATTGTACTACTTTTTTGTCTTAAGATTGATGGGATATTCACTGGTTTGTAGAATTTCCAAAATCCAGTTAATTCTTCTATTTAAAAATTTAAGTCATCTATAAATTTCCAGTCCACTGGCCTGGCTCCCCTTTTATGGGCTATGCCTATAATCACTAGCAGTGGTCCTGCAATACATACCCAAGTCTCTACAGCAGTACCATGGAAAGGGGATCAGGGTTCCACAGGTTTTGAAACACAGATTTCACACATCTTATCAAGACATTTGGGGCAGCTCTCCCCCAAGTGACCCTTGGAATACAAAAATTGTATTCTGGTATTTTTCACATCCTTTGGATGTAAAATCTACACTGTAATATAGATTGCAAAAATTAAATTTTCTGCAATGTATATTACTATTATAAAGAGAAAAACACACTTTTGTACATATTTGTGTGAACTGAACAATATCAAAGGCACATGGTATATGCCTGGCATTGTGTTGAGCACTCTTGGGAATTTGAGGCAACTCTATTACCCTTCCTTGGCCTCAAGAAGCTTAGCTCTCCCCAAAATAAGAGGAGGCAAGGAAGAAACTGAAAACAATTCTATTTTGCTACTGGACATGGTTCAAAAGAATTAGGAGAGTTAAGAGTCCTTGTGAAGCACTTAAAAGACTAAAAAGCTACCATGAGTCTATAAAGGCAGATTCTCTGAGGACCACAGGTATATAAGAAGAAAAGGAAGTCTTGATTTAGTACCAGCAGAGGATCTGGTTCGGAAGATGAAGTGTGTTTGAGACGTTAATTAACAGGAACCAGAGTCCCAGCTGACTCTCAAGCCCACCCTCATTTCTAGTCCTGGCTTTTTCCACTAACCTGCCCTGCTTTTTAAATGAATACCCAAGACAGTCTCATAGCAGTGATATTCTTTCCATCACCCTTTGCGGAATGGGGAGAGACACAGACCCTTGCTCCAAAGCCATGATACCTAAACTCCTGCCTTTCCCAGCTAACAAGGAGCACAACTATAACCTCAGGAAATTTAAGTTTTAAAAAGAAATCAGATCGGGCTGGGTGCGGTGGCTCATGCGTGTAACCCCAGAACTTTGAGAGGCCAAGGCAGGTGGGTCACTTGAGGTCAGGAGTTTGAGACCAGCCTGGCTAACATGATTAAACCCCGTCCCTACTAAAAATACAAAAATTAGCCAGGTGTGGTGGCACATGCTTGTAATCTCAGCTACTGGGAAGGCTGAGTCAGGAGAATCTCTTGAACCTGGGAGGTGGAAGTTGCAGTGAGCAGAGATCACACCACTGTACTCCAGACTGGGTGACAGAGTGAGACTCTGTCACCAAAAAAAAAAAAAAAAAAAAAAGATAAAAGAAAAGAAAAAAGAAAGAAAAGAAATCAGTTTGGAAAGAATGTCTTCTTAGAGATACATTTGAATCAGGTTAACTTTTATTTAGTTTTGCTGAGTTAGAGGCTATATTTCTTGCCTTAATTTTTTTAACAAGCACAAATATTTTTCAATGTATGTTGCACAGAGGAATTAATCATACCCTTTACCACAGTGGACAGCATGGGATTTATTTACCTAGAGTTCATCTCAGAAATATTGATCATGTTATGAAGCCAGAGGCTGCTCAGGCTGAAAGGGCAACAGCTTCCAGGCTGCATTCAGAGATTCTCGGGTCTTCCAGAGGTGTCTCATGGGTCAAGTGTGAGGGTGAGAGGAAGGGCTCTAGGCCTCCCGCCTTGCTTTAAATGGAACAATTTGAGGTTGTGCATAAGACTTCATTTGAAATAAAAGAGAGGGAGGTTTCCTACTGCTTAAAAAATTGAAAACTGCTAGTTTTCATTTTACTTCTTTGTGTCACAGATAAAAACAACTGGGTCCCAAGAAGATGAGAGACTTACCCAGAGTCATCCAGCTAATAGCAATGGGATGGGGGTAAAATCTCAAAGGAGATTGATACAAATAGGGAAAAATCACTGTCATATCGGTGATTTTTTTTTTCAACATTTGAGTACAAGGTGTTAGAAAAGAGAAAGAATTTAGAAAGCTTGGGAGTTCATACATTAAAGAAGGAAATAGTTCAGTACTCTGGATTTCATTCATTCATTCGGTAGGTATTATCAAGACAATGGAAGAACAGCAGTCAAGACAGAAAAGGACTCTGCTTTTCACAAGATTCATATTTTAGTGTGGAAAGAAAAAAAGATGTCAAAGGAGTAAATAGGCAAAACAATTACAAATATGACAAACACCTTGAGGCAAAAAAACAAGGTGATGAGATAGAAAGTAACTCTCCTGATTGATTAGGCAAGGTTGCCTTAAGAAGGTGATATTTAATTTTAAAAAGGAGGAGGAGAAGGAGTCAGTAATGCAAAAGGGGTAATGCAAAGATGCATCCAAATCCCAAGTGTAAAATCCTGGAAGTGAGAAAGATTGGAACCTGTTCAACATCAAGGGGGATAGTGTGACTGGAGCCTCATGGGAAAAGTGGCCAGGGTGAGGTTGCAGAGGTAGGCAGGAACTAGATCACACATGGCGATGTGGACCATGGTATGAAACTTGGATTTTATCCTAAGAGCAAGGAATCTATCTAGATCACTGAAAGGTTTCTACCCAGAAAGTCCCATAATCTTTTTATTTAGTTAGTTTTTTAGAGACAGGGTTTCACTCTGTCACCCAGGCTGGAGTGCAGTGGCATGATCATAGCCCACTGCAGCATTGAACTCCTGGGCTCAAGGGATCCTCCTGCCTCAGCCTCCTGAGCAGCTAGAACTATAGGCATGTGCCACCACGCCCAGCTACATAATCTGATTTATATTTGAAAAACACCCTGGCTGCTGCGTGATTAATAGTTTGAAGGGGAGATGGGATAAACGCAAGGAAGACCAATGCTGAGAGAGTATTGTATGTGTCAACAAAAGAAATAATGGTGGTAAAAGTAATAGTAACAGAGGTAAAGAAAAGTAAATGTATTCAATGTATATGAAGTATGTAAAGAATTGAACAGGATTTTCTGATGGGTCAAATAGTGAAAATTAATAAGGAAAAATGTGTCAAGAGTGACTCCTAGTTGAACATCCAGAAGGATGGTATTCCATTTATTGAGAATGAGGGTGGAGAAAGATATTTCGCAAAGAGAAATTTTAAAATGCATTTTAGGCATACTGTGTTCAAGATGCCTGTTAGAAATGATGAGTAGGTCCCTTGGCTGTATACACGAGGAGCTCAAGACAGTGTTCCGGGTTGGAGTTGAAAATGTGGCATGTAACATCATAAAGATGGTATTTTAAAACATGGGGTTGAAGAGATCCATTTCTAAGTTTCTTACCTAGGATCAACGAAAAACCACAAAAACGGGAAAGTCACAATGCGACAGTATCTTTCTCCAAGTATCAATTCCTCTCTAGAATCTACCTGGTTTTATTTACTTTCTAGGTCCTTCTTATAGTTGTTTTTGGTATTTTGTCTAGAATATATTATAGTTGTTAACCTGCAGGATGGTAAATAGGAGCAATTTTGTGGTTCGTAGCTGATTTTAGAAGAGAGAAAAAAAAAAAAAAAAACTGTTTTTCTGGTCTGAAGAATCAGAGGACAGCAAATCTCTAGTACCCTGAACTACAACTGCATGGGGCCAACTGAAAGCCCATCACCTAAGGATAAAATAACAGAACCGAAATTTCAGCAGGCATCCAAAAAAAAAATTTTCTATCTGAGTTCAACTGAGTTAATTGCCCACTAAAACTGAGTTCAACTGAGTTAATTGCCTACTAAAACAAAAAAAATCAACACTCTTTGAAAAATATAACAGAATCCAGAATCTCTACAACAGAAAATTCACAATATCTGAGATACGATGTTAATTAGTCAACACACAAAAAACTAGAAAAGTGTGACCTAGTATTAAGAGAAAAACAATCCATGGAAATCAACCTTACAGCTGGCTTAGATGTTGGAACAGACTTTGATTTTAAAGCAACTATTACAGCTTGACTCAATGAGGTAAAAGAATGCATGCTTGTAATGAATGAGTAGATGTGATCTCTCACAAGGAAGAGTAAATACTACAAAGAAGAACCAAATAGAATTTCTACAACTAAAATGAGAATATTAAGATATACAACATAGAATAGTAAGTTATATAATAATTCTTTTTTTTTTTTTTTTGAGACAGAGTCTCGCTTTGTCGCCCAGTCTGGAGTGCAGTGGCGCGATCTCGGCTCACTGCAAGCTCGGCCTCCTGGGTTCATGCCATTCTCCTGCCTCAGCCTCTGGAGTAGCTGGGACTACAGGTGCCCACCACCACGCCCGGCTAATTTTTTTTGTATTTTTAGTAGAGACGGGGTTTCACCACATTAGCCAGGATGGTCTCGATCTCCTGATCTCGTGATCCGCCCACCTCGGCCTCCCAACGTGCTGGGATTACAGGTGTT
Source organism: Hylobates moloch (assembly GCF_009828535.3). Taxonomy (NCBI): domain Eukaryota; kingdom Metazoa; phylum Chordata; class Mammalia; order Primates; family Hylobatidae; genus Hylobates; species Hylobates moloch. Next base: position 61,456,783 of record NW_026652292.1, on the reverse strand, counting down.
AGCCACTGGGCCAAGAAAAGAATTATTATAGGCTGGGCGCAGTGGCTCACACCTGTAGTCCCAGCACTTTGGGAGGCCAAGGCAGGTGGATCACGAGGTCAGGAGATCGAGACCATCCTGGCTAACACGGTGAAACCCCATCTCTACTAAAAAAAAATACAAAAAATTAGCTGGCTGCGGTGGCGGGTGCCTATAATCCCAGCTACTCGGGAGGCTGAGGCAGGAGAATTGCTTGAGCCCAGAAGGCGGGGCTGGCAGTGAGCCAAGATTGCACCACTGCACTCCAGCCTGGGCAACAGAGCAAGACTCCATCTCAAAAAAATAATAATAATTCTTTTCTTAAAAGAATGGATAGGTTTAACAGCAGAATAAAGATGACAGGGGAATGATTCAGTAAGCTTGAATATAGATCAATACATGTTGTACAAACTGAACAGAGAAAAAGACTGAAAAAATTTAACAGAGTCTCCGTGCCATGTGGAACAATATCAGAAGTTCTAATATATATGATTACAAACGTTAGATAAAATCACTGTGAAAGTTGCAGATACCAGGATGAAATCGTTTTTGTCAGACCCAGATAAAACAGGGTTAGGAAGCCAGGAAGAAGAGGGGGCTCATCTGTACATGTCTGAGATAAAAACTGTTTCCAAGGACCTTCCACAATCCCCCACAGGAACCCACAGGAAATCCCTTTGCATCCTTCATTCATCTCCTGCTTTGCGCAGCTTGAACGTTTTGCACCTATACATGTATCTCTATAACAAGTTGTATCACTAGACATTCTTTAAGCCTCACTAATTCAGATAAGACACTCTCAAAAGAACTCTTGCCCAGTAATGACATCCCCACCAACGAACTGATGACAACTCTGGCTTTGAGCCTCTGGACCACCAAACTCTGTTTCTGTGCAGTTTACCTAAACTTCTCCCTTTTTGCCAATAAAACTTCTCTTTAGCCTCCATCACCAAACGCACTTGTCGCTTGCCATTCCATTCATCCTGGACTATAATCCTCATTTTTCATTCCCAAATTCACTCAACATATTTAGGGATATTTTTCCCTATTTTTTTTTAGGTTTGAATCACTTAGGTGAATGAAGAAGAGAAAGGACCCCAGGACTGCGCTCTGAGGCAATATTCAGGGTATTCTGTAGAAGAATCAACAAAGAAGACAGAGAAACTCTTTAATTTTCTTATTTATCAGAAAATCAGCTTTCATGTTTTGCTTTCCTCTTTGTCTTAATTCTATAAATATAGTTACCCCAAAAAATGTGGGGTGGGTGGGGGAGAAGGATTTCATCAACTAACAACAACAAAAAAAGATTGCAACTTACTGACTCACTGTGACGTTCTTTCTCTCTACTCTGTAACTAGGACCTAACAAGTGGTACAAAGTACAGTGGTTAGCTAAAGCAAATTTACTTTCTTAGAAGTTTTTTATTTGTTTACTGCCTTGTTCCACAACATAACAGTATACACTATTCTTCCAGTAATTTTATCATGAAGAATCCCTTGAAAGAGAAAGATTTCAAATTTTAAGTCTCTAATAGAAACAAAAGTCACATCAGAACAAAAATTAAAACAGTTACCATAAAGAAAAAAAAAAAACAGCAAGGTTCAGAAGCTTATTGAGACCAAAGAAAAAGGATATTTCAAAAAATTGAAATCCATTCCAGTGTGAGGCTTATAGAAGAATAAACTTTAGCAGGTGAGATGTAAAGTGTAGATTAGAAGGGATTAAAAATGGTGTTTGAAAACAAACAGCGAAAGATAACACAACAAATAATATTAAATTCTTTAAGTACATCAGAAATAAGACTGCTGCAAAGGGATCAGTGAATCGGCTAGACAAGCAGTGCACAAAGGAGATAGTCAAAGGGATAAGGAGATTGCAGGGAAACTAAATAATGTATTTGCATCAGTTTTCACACTGGAGAATAAGGCAATAAGAGGAAAGGGAGGAAAAACCTTATTATGTGAAAGAGAGGCCCAGCTCAGATTGAGACATCAAAAGGAACCACGAGGCATGAAACGGTGATAGAAGATATTTGCCATGTTCCAGCCAAAGCAGGAGGCATCTGTCAGAGTCCAGAAGCACAAAATGCCTGTAATCTCTGATTCCTTATAGCCTCATCACTTGCCATGTAAAAGGCTTCACACTGTGGTATACTGCAAGGCAAGTTACATTTCTACCGTGGTTGGAAAGTTTATTCAGTTTCTATGGTAGACTGATCTCCAAACTGCAAAACCTCCAGCCAGTATATTACAACCCAACAGACTGGTTGATCAAAAGTCAAACAAGAAAAGGGAGCTTTCATCCAGCCCATCTGAGAATGTATGCAATTGGAAATTCTCATATACGGCTAGCAGGAATTTAAACTGGAGCCACCAGCGTTATGGAACATCTATATTATCTAGTAAAGTTTAAAATGTGTATGTCAAATGAACCACCAATTTCACTGCTAGGTACATATGCTAAAGAAACTATAGGAGAAATTATAAGATTGCTCACTGCAAGATTATTTGTAAAAGTGAAAAATGGATAACAACATAAATGTCCATAAATAGAGGAATGGATAATAAAATATGTTCATGCAATGAATTACAAGAAGTTGTAAACTTCTAACTAGCTAGATATATATGTATCAACTTGGATAGGCTTCAAAATCATAACATTTTGAATGCAATGCAATTGAAGAAAAAATAAACAGCATGAAAAACTGCATGTGAAAAGTGTTTAAAGAACACCTGAAACGATAATTCAAAGATTCATATATATGTCAACAAAAGAGTAAAAAATGCACTAGTGAGATACACAATAAATGTGTAATATGGGATGGCTCTAGAGAGATTCGGCAGTCATGTGGAACTGGGAATGGACTGAGCATTTCACTTTATCTGTGAAGTCTGTGCTATGGTTTGAATGTTCATGTCCCCTCCAAAATTCATGTTGAAATGTAACCCCCATCACAGTGGTATTAAGAAGTGGGACCTTTTGGGAAGTGATTAAGTCATGAGGGTTCTGCCCTCATGAGTGAATTAGTGCTTTATAAAAGGGCTGGAGGGAACTAACTTAGTCCCTCTTTGTCCTTCTGTCCTTTCTGTCATGGGAGGACACTTATACAATGCCATCTATAAGGAATGGGCTCTTACCAGGCCAAATTTGCCAGCCCCTTGCTCTTGGACTTCCCAGCCTCCGGAGCAACTTCTACTATTTACAAATCACCCAGTTTCAGATATTTTGTCATAGCAGCACAAATGGACTAAGACAATCTATTTCTTTAATTAAAAGAAAGATTTGAGGTAAGTATGACAAAATGTTAACAATGATCAATTCTGGATGGTGATAATAGAGTTTTGATCATAGAATTTACTGTATTTTATTGTTTGTTTTTAATTTGCAAAAATAAAAATGTGTTCTGTCCATAACCTGGAGACAAAGCTTAACTTTATTAAGTTGATTATTGTTGAATGTACCAAGAGCTATAATTAGCTCAAGATTTGCCTTGGAAGCCCAGAGTAGTGCCAGAAATAGTCTCTTCTGCTCACTTAGACAGATGTCTTCAGTTCCTTAGGCTCTCAGCTTTCCACTACCTAAAAACCCAAAAAGGTTAATTAATAACTCTTATGGCATCCCTGTTTCTTCCAGTAAAGTTTGGCTCCATTCTGTAGAACAAATAACTGAGACATACAGACCTTGACAAAAAAGAAAGAAAGAAATCGAAAGAGACTAAACATCAAGGATCAGACCAAAAGCCTTTGGTCAGAAGGCTTTTCCACACCCATCTTAATGTTTGACATTTCTCTTTGAATTGATTTCATAGAGTCAAGTCCAGAGATGATAAACAGCTTCTACCTTGCTTACTAATTCTAAACAATGACAGCTTCCTGCAACCTATGTTGGAAGGAGGCTGAAGCCACTAGTGTCAGTAGAAAAGAATGTTAAGATGGATTCATAATGTCTTCCATAAGCACGAGAGTAGCTGTGGGGTGATGCATGGGGAAGTCATAAGCCATGTATCTGCTATCTAAGAAGTATAGCCACATGAAGGAAATGGCCTTTCTTGATATGCAGAAGCTGGGAATTCATGGTGTTTTATGCATAGCGTTAGGTGCCAAACATCTTCCAGAATTCAGTCCATAAGGAATAGACTCTGCATTAGTTGCACAGCATTCAGAAGTGCACTTGAGAGGTGAGATGTGTCCACAAACCAAGTCTTCCCTGACTAGCTCTGCCCAAGCCAAGGTTTCACAAGCCAGTGACCCTATAGCAGTGGTTTTCCACCAGGGCCAATTTTGTCCCACCCCAGAGGACATTTAGCAATAACTAGAGATCTTTCCATTGTCACAACTGAGGAAACGCTACTGGCATCTAGTGGGTAGAAGCCAGGGATGCTGGTAAACATCCTACATTGGAATGCACAGGACACCCTCCCACAACAAGGAGTAATCTGGCCCCAAATGTCAATATTGCAACAGTTGAGAAACTCTTTTCTAAGGCTCACATCATTTGTAGATTAGACTGCCAGGTCCTTCCTGGGCATTCAAGGCCAGACCCAAACTGGAGTGCATGGGACAGATCTAAACGTTCTATTCTAGATCTGCTCTTCATAAAGGATATTTCCTATCCAAGAGTTTTGGCCTGCTTGAAGAGCCACAGTCCAACATGCACCCAATGCCCATATAAGCCAGGCCAAGAGGGCAGCTTCTGGACCCAGGACTTTTCATTTTGACCTTTGTGGGATGACGGTTCTGCTTAATTTCTTTCTTCTCTTGGATTCCAGAATGATTTTCAGGACCATGAATGTTTTCATCTATGTTGGTCTATCTGAAAGATCACCAACCTCTCCCGATGCAAGGGTCCAGCCAAAGTGATGCTGAATTGTCATGACCATATGTGTCTGCCACAGTGAGTTCTATCTTAGATGGGCAGAGACAGCTAAACCAGGATAGATAGGCATGGACCAAATGATTAGCCACATCTCACAAGCTGCTGGCTCAGTATAGGGTCCACATCAAGATTCTAAACCAGACTTTCTGACTCCATTAGCACAATGTCCAAATACTTGGCTTTGCATTGTTATTTAATGAACTGTTTGTTATTCGATAACCTGCAGTCTTTTGAAGCAAAAGTGAAGAGGCAGGATTAAGCTGCTGAGGAGCCTTAGCTACAAATGAACTTTTCCTAGATATTAATATAAGAATACGGTTTTTAAAACCCTCCACATTAGCTTTGTAATCGCATCTTTAAAATCAGACAAAGCCTATTGTACCATCCCACAGGAAGAATGGCAAGACCCTAAACCCACTCTTGGCTGTGCCATTTACTCATGCAAGACCTTTGACTTCTCTCAGCTTCCACGTCATCATCTGCAGAATGGGAAAAATAATGCTTACCCTTAAAGATTTGTTTTGAGGAATAAATGACATCGTATATGTAACTTGCCTGGCACATTGTAAGAACTATGAAAATGGTAACTAGTTTTTAAATGTCATCTAAGAAGCTCGGGCATTCTTGAAGCCACCATGTCTTGGCTAATTCAGAACAGTTATGACTACAAATCTCCCTACCTCCCACAGCCCTACAGCAGGATCCATGTTCATTTCTGCTATGGGTGTAGGTGGAGGGGAGAGGAAATTTACATCATTTTGATTCAGAAAATAAAATAATATCAAACTGTAACTGAGAACTGTTCTAAGAATTTTATGGCTTAATCCTCACCATCACCCTATCAGGTAGGTAATATTATTATTATCCCCATTATACAGATGAGGAAGATGAGGCTTAAAAAGGTTGGGTAAGCAGCTCACTCACGGTTACTCAGCTAGGAGTGGGCATGCTACCCTTAACCATCGCAACTCAACTCCATTCATTCATGTGTTCATTCAAACACTCTATATTGCAACCCTACACTAAGCACTGGAGATACACAGTTCACTCCCTAGGCAGACATTGATTGAGCCTGACTATATGGCAGTCACTCTCCTAGGCATTGGCATATAGCAGGGAAAGTGTGACCAGTCCAGTGAAACCCACAGGTAAATAAAGAAATGTCAAAGGTGCTACAGTTCCATGATAGACATTTGTACAATAACCAGGAAATCTCAAGGAACAAAGACATCCTCCTACATGCTTTAGGGACTGAGCAGGGACTGGGATGAAAGAATGGAAGTCCAAAAGCCCTCACAGCAGAGGTGACTTTGAGGAGCCCAGTGTTCAGAGGACTTAAAAAAAAAAAAAAACCAACAACACCAAAAGGGCTGGCCCTAAAAAATGTGCAGTGGAACTGGCCACCCGGCATCTTGTAGACAGAGAAATCAGTTGTAGAGCTGGATTTTTTTTCACTTCGGAGCTGCGGCTGCTGTTCTCCACAGCCCCAGCCCTGAACCCAGACAAGCATCCACCTATACGCAAGCACCAGAAAAGAATAAATTCCACAGCAAGGCATTTCAAAGCACCTACCAAGACGAACGTGCCCTCTGGCCTGGTTTTTTGTTTGGGAAAATTGTGTGCTAAAAACAGCAGATAAAAAGGAATCTGTGGGCATAATTTATTTAGACTTTTTAAAGGCTGTTGAGAAGGTCCCTCTCATAGGAGGCTATTAAGGCCAGGCAGGCAAGTCGGTAACTATAGGGTAAAAGGTGAAGTTCTGTCGTGATTAAAGCCTTCTTAACCGAGAGCAACTAAAGCCCGGGAATAAATAGCCAGTTCTCCACATGGGAAGCTAAAAATAATGGGGCCGCTCAAAGATTAGTCCTGAAGCCAGTGTTGTGCTATCTATTTTTAATGATTTGTCAAATGAAGTACAGTAAATAGAAAAATGCAGGTAGCTAATGACAGGCGACCACTTGGTATAGTGAAGAAAGCACTGAGATGGCAGGGCACTAGGAAGCCGAGCCCAGCCTGCACATGTGACTACGTTTCTCTGTGCCTCAATTTCTCTATCTGTGAAATGATGGAATGTGAAATGACACAAGCTTTTCTAAGGTCTCTGAGACCATCTGTGAAAACATTTAAAATTCTTTGGCTTGAAGTTCATTCAGGTAGGACTAGAAGGAACAAAATGAATTAACCAAATTGAGCAATCCAAGATCCAAAGGAACATCAGAAAAGGCAAAGTAAATACTTTCACTCTGCTATTTTGGGGTGACTTGCTTAGTTCAGAGTGAGTGATAACTTCTCCAAAGAAATCTATAAGCATTCCTGCGGACAGTTTCGTAAGAATGCCTATTCTTAGTTGGGCATCATCAAAGTGCCAATAAACCGTATGCAGCATTTTTTTAAGCACTGAAAAAAGCACAGAAAAGTATTATCAGGCTATCACCTAAATCAGCCTTATGTCCTATCTTTGTCTCTGATATTGTCAGAATAGACTTTTTATAAATTGAATGGCAAATACTGATAAAGCCAAGGATGTATAATTTTGGGGCCCCCGAATGCTTGCTCTCAAGAACCTCCAATCTGGTTGGTGATTTTACAAACAAAAAAGAGATAACAAAATACAATTGGCTGTGCCAACCCAGCCAGTAAAGTTTGAAGAACTTCCCAGACAAGGTAGGATGTGAACCTCACCTTCTAGAATGAATACTATTTCTGTAGTTGGAGGATAACAGGAAGATCTCCAGGACCAAAAAGAGAAACAAACAAACAAACAAAAAATGAATTGGGAGCAGAAAAGTAACAAGAAGAGATCAAAAATAAAGAAACTAGGCTGAGTGCGGTGGCTTATGGTTGTAATCCCACACTTCAGGAGGCAGAGGCAGGAGGATCACTTGAGGCCAGGAGTTCCAGACCAGCCTGGGCACCATAGCAAGACCTCGTCTCTACAAACAGTTAAAAAATTAGCTGTGTGTGGTACATGCCCGTCGTCCCAGCTACTCAGAGGCTGAGGTGGAGGGATCCCTTGAGCCAAGGAGTTTGAGGCTACAGTGAGCCATGGTTGTACAATTCAACTGTACTCCAGCCTGGGCGACAGAATGAGACCCTACCTCAAAAAATAAAAATAAAGAAACTCATTCATTTGAGAAAAGACCAAATTTGTCCTGAGATGAGAGTTGCTTCATTATGAAAACAGAGAAGTGTCAAGAAAGATAGAGTATGAACAAAGTATGAATAAATGAGGGTTCATGAAATGCCACATGGATCTCCTTAGTTAGTTTGGGCCATAAGGCAAGACCCAGGAAACACTCCATGAAATTAAAAAGAAAAAAAACAATAAATGGGTTGAACATGGGCTTTTAACATAACACAGTGAGTTTTGGGGACTCACTACTGTAGACACTGTTTTCCCCAAGTAGCTTAGTGAGCTTTACTTTTTAATAGAATTATATGTTCATACAACTAACAGTTCTCTCTGCAGTTCTGGCTAATATTATTGATACTCATAACTCAAGGCAGACATGTGGGGTCTCCAAGAAATTTTTTCCTCCTATTACACTGTTGCAGAACGAGTTGAATTCACTATAAGAGGGATATGTTACTTTTCTCTAAAGTACCTCTTTCTGTCCACAGAAATGTTTCTGATTTCATAGTCATTTTTTTCCTTCTTCTTCATATTTGTTGCTCAAAAAGCTGGCTCATTAAAAAGAAAGACAATTGCCTTCTAAGAGTCATACTAGACACAGGTGTGCCTCACATTACAGAAGACAAGGACTGCAGAAAATACCAACATCAGACAACCAGAATAGCTAACATTGAATTGAATGGTGCAAGAGGAGAAGGGACCATTTAAAAGAATACTAGAGAGATTTCTTCATTTATTTTGTAAACTTAAATTTCTAACTAGTAGATTTCCTTTGAAAATCTTTACCTGCTGTGAATCGCTGCCACAATGCTCTTAAACTTTCCTGAGACATTTTGTTTCCTGGAGGTTTAAGCAATGTTTTCTAAAATTACCATCTATCTTCTGTTTCACATCACAAGAAGGAAGAAAAGTTTGTAGCTCCTTTTTTATTCTAGAATAAATAACATAGTTTCTTCACAGGAAATAAACACCACACCATTAATTATATGCCTCATGGATTCTATTCTACCAGACTTATATTTACTTGGCCAAGTCCAAAGGAAAGTAAACAACCTTAGCATTCAATATTAATCATGATATACACACTCCTTCTCTTACTCCCCCTTTTCTCCATAAAGCAATGCATTTAAAATGAAGACTTGGTTTTTGCTCTTTTTGACATTTCCTAAATAGTTTAAGCATCAGGAACTTGAAAATACAGTATTTCAATGGATAATGAATGTCCTTTGAAAACAAAGACCATCCTTATATAAAAACAGAGAGATGAATTTTGATGCCGAAGCCAGTAAACAGGTGTCTCTCTTGCAAAAAGTTCAGTGAAGCTCTTCTTGGGTGTGTGTGCAAAAGCTTTACATAAAAACACCACTCCGAGGAGACCCTCTTACAGATTCGATTCAAGAGAAACGTACACAGATGACCATAGGAAGCCGGGTAATAAACTTCTGAATACCTGTTCATTATTTTGAAAATAATCGAACTTGTGCAAACAAGGTCAAGAGCCAGAAAATGGCTCCCAGAAAGCCTGCCCTTACGGTCCTCTGAAATGACAACACTATTTTGGCAGTTTCCAAAAATTAGCCTTACAAGGCCAGGACGATATCCAGGTCCCCGTTTTCTCTCACCGAGTCCCAGCTGCACTAATGAAGAGTTGCAAAGTGTAGGGTCTGACTCCTCTTTGTGCAAGCCTGAATTATCTAAGCAGCGCCTAAGAAGAGGAAATTTATTTCTCTGCTAAGTCATCATGTAAAGCTTCCAAAATAGAGGTGCCCTTCAAATTAAATTTGCCAGTGTCGATTCCCTCATCCTCAATGATACCGTGTAAGAAGGATCAAGTGATTAAAATGAAGCAAAAAGAAACAAAGGTCACCCAACACCTGGCTTTTAAAAACTAGGTAGATTCCAGGCCTCAGGATGTTTGGAAAAATAAAACGTGTGTGACGCAACTAACACACGCCCAAAGGCCTGCGAACTTGTGTCCTATTAAAATGCATAATCCTATAATGATGAAGCTGGCAGTCTCTCAATAGTTTGACTCATTTCCCTGCTAAATATAACTGAAGACAGGTTTTCCACTAGGAGCTACTGTATTATTTTCTCCCAAGTGGGAATCAGAAACTAATTTTGATATGTAAAGAAATCAAAGCAAAAAAGGATGATACAAGTATTTCTCTAATTTCTTCGCAGCACTACCTTGCTGGGACTACTTTTCCAGAACCCAGAGAGGCACCAATAGAGATGTTTATGGATGGATAAGGCAATATTTGTCAGAAGCTGCAGAATGTGAAAATCACCATCTATCTGCTACATGCAACTTGACTGAAATGATTTAGTCATAATGCGGGATGATGGACGTTGGTTGCTATTGTTTAGCTCTGCAAAGGGCACTGCCAGAGACCAGTATTTCAGCTGACTGCTATTTCTTTCCAATTCAAATGAAAAGAGACTTAAGAACAGACAACAACTCAGCAGGATGCCTATTAGAATTCTTTGTAAGGACTTCACTTGCAAGGAGCAACTCTGGACTTGTTCGTAGAAAAGAAATAATCGGCCTCTGACCGATGTGCTCCAATCAAAAATCTCACGGGCTACATGGGATTGTTTTTTCTTCTAAAATAGATCATGGATTAATGGAGAACACTGACCTAATAGAAGCATCAACCATTTTTAGAACATAGCTTCCCCAAGAAGGCTTGCAAGGAATTATTCCAGCTATAATGCTGTAGAATTCGTTACCCACCGAGTTAAAATCGCCTCAAATCCATTTGCTCTTATGCAGAATTTCCTGATTATAGCCTCCGCTTATTTTGCCCACATACCAAATCTGAAAATGGTTTTTTAAATTAGTGACTTTTGAGCTAGCTTCACTGGTAGCTGGGGTACAAAATTATTTTCCCCCTGAGTTGAAGTGTATTTTTTAAAAAGAAAAGAAAAGAAAAGCATTGGGTGAGAAATGCATTTTGAAAACGAAGCTTGAGTTGTAGCTTCGCTACAATGGAGAAGCAGAAAATAGTCAAACTGCAGCTTTTCTCTTGACAACCCTGATGGTTCATCTGGTAACACCTCAGACACTTTATTCCTAGCTGAGTTGTTTCTATATGTCATTTATAACTTCACATTTTTCAGAGAGAGAAAAGTACCTCTTGGATGTATCTGTGTATCCATGTGTATGTGAGTGTGTGTGTGCAGGGATGATGTTAAGCTGGTATGTTCCTGCTACAGACGGTGTTGTGCTGGAACTGGCTTACACAGGCTTTGCAAGAGCCGATTGTTAAATTTGCAGAAAATTTGCAAGCCAACTGACATCACATTGGTGGCTTGAAGCTGGCAGTGGTGGGAGTGTTTCTGCCTCAGAAATCAGCATGCACTATGACTCAGGGCTTCATGATTTTTGGGAGAGTCAGGTTTTTAGCACCTACTAGCCCACCACTGGTTACTGGGACACCAGCTGTTTGCACAGCCATCCACACTGATTGGCTGCACTCTCCACTTTGGTCATGCTCATGTTGTAAGCACTGTACAATATTTTGAATAGCAACTTTATCATGTATAGTCAAATTATATCATTGTACTATCTATGTTGTCTTTGGTATAATAATGGAAAAGCAGCATATACTATCACATCATCCATCATAAAAAAACAATTTTTTTGAGCATGGGTTTGGACCTAAGGTACTCTGCTGAATAAATTCTGGTGGCTCAACTGCTGGTGGATCCCAAATAGATCATTTGGGAAGGAAGAAACCATGCCCAGCCTCAGAGAAAAACAAAATGAGTCAGTTCTCTCTGCTGCCTTTGGCCACCCCAAACCCTGAAGTCATACAGCATGGGGGAGATTTTCTAGTCAAAAAAGTCACTTATCTGTCCAAGCACATCTGAAGATAAATGATGAGAAGCTTCTGGGAACACCGAAGGCCACCCCCTCCCCACAAAACAGAAATTAGCAGGCCCCCCAATCAGAGCATTAAAACAAAGATCAACCAACATGTCATTTTAGTAAACAGAGTAATTTGGGCTTTTGGAGAGCATGAAAATTCTGTCAGGATTATAATGTCTTCTACCACAGACCTTAATTTCTTCTGTCATGGACAATATGATTAGGCTCAGTTCCATTTGATTGTAGGGAATGTCAGTTCCCATTAACAAAAGAAAAGAGGCACTCAAAAACATGTTCCACATTTTTAACCCTTTAGGCTAGGAGGATTTTTCCAGCTCAAACTGCTCCTAGGAAATATTTGAAGCATTTAAGCACAACCAGCCCATCCAGCAGATAGTTAAAGGGGTTTAACTAACTAACATCATCTCCCTTCCCAACATAGGCTATTTTTGATTCAACACTGGCACTAAAAAGTGAAGGCCATGTGTATTTTTGTTTTATTTTGCAACTTGAGGGGTTTTTTCCACCCCACCCCACCCCACCCCATCCCAATCTCTAGGAAATCCCACCCCTTGCATGAATGGAATTTGCTTTAAATGGTCTGATTCTTTGAGGGCAGTGGAGGCGAAGCAATGTCCTTTTTGGCTGCATGCACTGCTTGGCCATTCAGTCCATGAACTGGTTAGTGCAGGTGGCTTTCACGGGTGCTGGAAAATTATAGTCTCAGACCCAAACTTGTATCAGTAAACACACTGCCTCAGACTGGCCACTTCAATTCCATTGAACCTTCCACAGTTCAAACAGGGCACCTGGGTCAGTCTGAGAGCTTAGCAGGCACAGCTGACCCTGGCTGCCCAGCAAACAGTTTATGTTGGGGAGCAATCTAGAGATTTCCTGAGATAAGGATGCTATTACGGGCTGACAAATATGGAAGGGAGTAGAGTGGGCAGCTTTTGTCCAGACTGACCCAGGGTGAGAATGCTGGGATTATTGCTGATTGGGGATAAATGGCAACCGGTGATTTATTTGTTCAAGTGAAACCAGCCAAGTTCATCCCTCAACACCATCTCCCATCTCTTTAAGTTTTTTGTTGTTGTTGTTCCTCTTCAAGCAAAAAGACTTAGCAATTTTGGGAACTCTTCAAATACCAACATTCCAGTGAACCCCATTACCCTTAGGATAAAATCTGCAATCCTTCACAAGCCTTTGAGGCCCTGCGTGATGGGGTCCTCCCTGCCTCTGCAGCTCTGGCTCCTGCCACTGGCCCCCAAACCTCCTGCACTCAACCACAATGGCCGCCACTCTGGCTTCTGACTGCCCCAATTTCCTCTCCACCTTCAGCCTTTGCTTGTGCTGCGCCCTCCCCCTGGGGCTTTTCCTCTCTCTTTACCTGGCAATCCTCCTTATTCTTGTTCCAGGTTGAATGTCATCGGCAAAGACCAGGCAAGCTCCTCCATTATGATTTTCTGGGATCATAAGATCATTAAGAACTTCATCACAGGTCTTAGCACAACCATGAATAATTACTATTGCTTTAAAATTGTGCTCCCCCACTGACAGGGACTTTGTCTATCGTATACACCTAGCACTTAGTGCAATGCCGAATATTTCGTAGATCAAATGCACAAATGAATGAAGTAGGTGCACAAAAGATATTGACTGCCTATGAGAGAATCTAAAAAAGCAAACCCAGTAAAACAAAATCTTCATCTTAAATGTGCACAAACTAGGGAGCGAGTTTTCTCTCCTACGTCTCCTCTCCGATCATTCTGGCACAAGGATTTCAGATGGTCCTGCCATCCCATCAGGGCTGTAACATCAAATCTACTGCCTGGCTTTCAGGACCGTCCCTTATCATCATCATCATCATGAACATTAGTGAACATGTACTATGTTCCATGTGCATTACTCAGTATTCTCTACTAATCTATTTGATCCTCACTGCAATCCATAAAAGAGTGCAGTGTATTAAAGATGGGCACAGATGCATAAATTCTTTGACATTTCTCCCATTGAGAGGTGGGGTCTTTGTCTCCTCTCCTTGAATCTGAGCTATCATGTGACTGCTTTGACCAATAGAGTGCACAGGAAATGATGTCATGCCTTTTCCAGTTTCTGTGTCAGAATGCTCACTCTGGGGGAAGCCAGCTTACAACTAACAACTAACACCTAATTGGCACAAAGCATGTAAGAAGTCTGACTCCTTGAGACTGCAGGGAGGAAACTCAAGCTGGTTGCAGGGAGAGGTCCTGGGGAAAGAATGCCCTTCCAGCCCCCAGCTGTTGCAACCATGCCAGCCTGGGTGCCAGGCATGTACATGAAGGCACTATCCTGCACATCCAGCCCAGTCGAGCCTACAGCTGACTCCAGCCCCAGCCACAGGAGAAGCTCCATGACAGACCACTCAGCTGACCCCAGTTAACCCCCAAAATTGTAAGAGAGAATAACAAATTAGTATTTTAAGCCACTAAACTGTGGGGAGGATTATTAGGCAGCAATAAATAGCCAAAACTCATAGGCACTATTATGACCCTGACTTTATAAATGAGAAACTGAGACCCAGCACACTCAAACCACACAGTTGGGAAGGGGGGGAGCTGGGAGCCCAATCCAGGCAGGCTGGCTTCAGAACTCAGGCTTTCATCATCCATGCAGCCACACCACTCTTTGGCAGGCAACTTTCTCCATTTAACTCCTCCAAGACGTAGTCTCTACTGCTGTTGTCCCTCTAAAAGGGTCCCCTTCTCTTTCCTTCTGCCCATGTGCCTAATCCCCTACCTCTATCATGATCCCCTCTCTGAATTCTCTACTGATGTCCCCTTCCTCCAAATTCCTGGGTACATTTAAAGATAGGCATCTAGCCTTACCATTAATTGTTCTAGTAATATTCTTCATGCTGTTTTTTGCTTCATAACTATATGTTATCTCCTTAAAGGTCAAGACTAAACCTTCTATTTTGACTTTGCCCACCTCTCCAGAAAACCTTGCCCATCCCCACTTTGCCCAGCACAATGCTGTGCCCTCAATAAATGCACCCTCCAGCCATACTGGCCAAGCTCATTCCCTTTTCAGAGCCTTTATGTTTGCAGTTCCCTTTCCCTGGAATACGCTTTCTTAGCTTTCAACCTGAGCTGCTCCTTCGCAGCACTCAGATCTCAGAAAATATCTCCCCTCCACCAACAGGCCTATCCTGACCACCCTGTCTAAAGGAGCCACCCCTCCCCACCCCTAGTCAGCCACTCACCATCTCCTTATCCTGCATTGTATTAATTAGTTGTCAGTTTCTTAATTCCCTTAGGTAGAAAACAAGTTCCAGAAGGACAGAACATGCCCATCTTGTTTATTGCTATAGTCTTAATCCCCAGGACAGTTTCTGGCCTATAGTAGCATCTCAAAAAATATTGTTAAATAATTGAATGCATATTTGTTTATTGAATCTTCACTTCATAAGATCTGCCACCATGGAGAAGTTGTGCTCAGGTACACAAAACATTTTCCCCTATCATGTCAGTTGCATCTTCAGCATAATGTGCAACCTTCCATTTCTCATGCAGAAAGCCTATACTTGCCTCTAGGATGAACTCTGTGTTTATTTTTTTCTAATATATATATATTTTTTTTAAGTTCTGGGATACGTGTGCAGAACATGCAGGTTTGTTACATAGGTATACATGTGCCATGGTGGTTTGCTGCACCTGTCAACCCATCGTCTAGGTTTTAAGCCCAGCATGCATTAGGTATTTGTCCTAATGCTCTCCTTCCCCTTGTCCCCCACCCCTCGACAGGCCCCGGTGTGTGATGTTCCCCTCCCTGTGTCCATGTGTTGTCATTGAGGTGAACTCTGTGTTTATTTAGCCAGTTGTTGATGTTAGGCAGTAGTCTACATGTTGCTTTGGTTGTCCAAACCATTTTTTACAACTGAGTTCTCGGAAGAACAGTGTTTTTTTGTTTTGTTGTTGTTTTGTTTTGTTTTCATTTTTCTTTTATACAGACAGGGTCTCATTGTGTTGCCCAGGCTGATCTCAAACTCCTGGGCTCAAGCAATCCATTCACCTCGGCCTCTCAAAGTGCTGGGATTACAGGCACGAACCACTGCACCTGGCCTGGAAGAGTGCGAACCACTGCACCTGGCCTAGAAGAGTGCATTTAAAGCTGGTCGAGGAGCCTCTAGGATGACCCCAAGAAGAGAGGGTGGCCAAGCAGGCTTAGTATGACATGCATTAATAAAGGCCACATTGCAGGGATGATGAAATGAAAATATCAAATCCAATGGAGGTCCATTTTGCTCACTATGGTAAACACAGAAATTCATCCCGGTATCTAGAACAGAGTAAATCCTCAATAAACACTTGTTGAATGCACAAAGGAACAAACCAATGAATTGTGTCTCATTTCTTATCACTTATCATTTCAATATGTGCAAGAACTCAGAGTAAATTTTTCATTTTGTGTATGTGAAACTTACCAACAAAATAGTAGCTAAAAAGTTGTAAAACTTACAACTTTTCAACAACAAAGTTGAAATGTAAATGAACATCTGTGCTCCCCGAAATACATAATAGGCAAGTAGAAAAATCTAGAAAGGAAAGGCCACAGGCTGAGGGAGTTAACAGATGCGATAGTCTATTAACATTAATTAATTTTCTGAAGTGTATATTTCAGAAATTTGCTCAGCCTCGCTGAGTCTCAGTTTCCTCAACTGTATACTGAAGACAATTTCTTTCTTATTTACCAACCTGAAATATTCATAGTGAGTCTAAGATGGAAGAACATATGAGTAAATACTTTAAAAGTGTAATAAGAGGCCGGGTGTTGTGGCTCACACCTGTAATCCCAGCACTTTGGGTGGCCAAGGAGGGCAGATCACTTGAGGTCAGGAGTTCCAGACCAGACTGACCAACATAGCGAAACCCTGTCTCTACAAAAACTACAAAAATTAGCTGGGTGTGGTGACACGCACCTGTAATCCCAGCTACTCAGGAGGCTGAGAGGCACGAGAATCACTTGAACCCAGGAGGTGGTGGCTGCACTGAGCTGAGATTGTGCTGCTGCACTCCAGCCTGGGCAACAGAGCAAGACTCCATCTCAAAAAAAAAAAAAAAAAAAAAGTGTAATAGGAATATGAGCTAATTGACAGTTTCCATCTTCCTCTCTTTCTGACATTTCAAACACTTAAAAATACATTTAAAAATTTTTTAATCGATGTAATATTTTTTTACTATTTCTGAGTTTCATGATTCGTTCACAAATGACTATTACCTGTTTGTTCCAAATATTCATCTGCAAAGTTTTTCCTAATCATTTTATAATTCTTCACTCATGTTTTTATTCTGTTCTCTCTGCTTTTCAGCAAAGGATCTCATGGCACAGAGAGCTTCTCCATCTTACCAGAGGCAGAGAGCAAGTTAGAAACAGCAAAGAAAAAATCAAACTTTTGAGCCTCTAGTCTGTGGTTTATAGTATAGAGCCCAAACAACTGGACCTATAAAATCGTCACTAGTGGCGGCGTGCAGTGGCTCACACCTGTAATCCCAGCACTTTGGGAGGCCAAGAAGGGAGGATCACCTGAGGTCAGGAGTTCAAGACCAGCCTGGTCAACATGGTAAAACCCTGACTCTACTAAAAGTACAGAAATTAGCCAGGTGTAGTGGCGGGTGCCTGTAACCCCAGCTACTCAGGAGGTTGAGGCAGGAGAATCTCTTAAACCTGGGAGGTGCTGGTTGCAGTGAGCTGAGTTAGTGCCACTGTACTCCAGCCTGTGCAACAGAGGAAGACTCCAACAACAACAACAAAAAAAGGCACTAAGAGAAAAGTCAGAACATAGAAACTACTCCATTGGCTCTCAAATTTAGGGTGGCATCAGAATCACTTGAAAGCCTTGTTAAAACACAGACTGTTACATCCTCACACCCCACCCCAAAGTTTTAGGAGTTCTGGGGTGGTGCCTGGGATCCTGTATTTCTAACAGGAATTTTGTATTTCTAACAGGAAAATTGGCATTACATTCCCATGTAATGCCAATGCTGCTGGTCTGCCAGTCACACCGTGAGAACCAAGTAGCTCGCCTTTTCATACACTAACTCCTTTGATTCTCCCCAACAATCCTTTCCATTTTATAGATGAGAAAACTGAAGCCCAAAGAATAAGCTCTACTCGCATTCCAGCTTGATGATCAACCAAATCACTATGATCTTCAGAAAGTGAATTAACCTTTCTGTGGCTCATTTTCTTCATCTACTGAAAAAATATTGTCAGGCACCTTGTGAGGATCAAAAAGACAGTGGTGTCTAAGAAGTGCTCCGCAAAGTCAAAAACAAGGCGGAATTCTAGGAGTCTCACTTAGCGCATGGTTGTGTTTTTGTCACTTTTTTATTTGCATGGGAAATTTTTAACCACAGTCTTGGCAAAGTACTCCATCCCATTGTCCAAACATCAGTATCCATAGATTCTGTTTTCCGAGGTTTTGTTTTGTTTGTTAATTACTGAGTTTGTTTTTCCAAGAAATTCCCTTATGTACTATATATAAGTGGAGGATGTTGGGGGGCATATGAAGGTGGGTAGCTGTTTCAGACAGTTTGAACATTTCATTTCTAAGACAATGTTCGACTGGATAGACAGTGTTCCCTATGATGTGATACATAGTTACGTTGGAGAGTAGTGCGAGCATAGCCTCCTTTGGTATAAGGTTCTCTGATTTGGCTTTCAGAGGATTCAGTGTATTTTGATTTCTATATTTAGAAACCCAAGGCTTTTTGGTATGCTACGAACACATCGAGGCAAGACTAATTTTAAGCACTTGTACTTAAATATTAGTTTCAATAATAAGAACCTTCAGAGGTTTCCATATTGTATTCCACTGGAGTATCATTAAGGGAAGCAATTACTTATCAAGATATACTCAAAACAACTTTATTGCATTCGGAGGAAATAATGGGAGTTGTCTGTCTAAATTAGTAGGCAGGGGCCCTGGAAATCACTTAGCATAATTCTTGGCATAAGGTAAGCAGTCAATAAATGGAACAGAGATTCACACAAATGAGCACATAGTATGTGTTAGGATTTTACACATAGCATGTCATTGAGTCTTTATAATGTCCCCTGATTTAGGTGTGGCTGTTCATTTATAGATGAGGAAACCGAAATTCATAGAAGTTAGGTGGTGTTTATCAGGTCCTTAGGGAAGTAGGTGAGGGCTGAAGTTATGATGGCAGCCCATACGTGCTTGATGTCAAAAGCAATTTTCTTTCCACTACACTAGGCTATTTCCTTCCTTGCCTCTTTCCTTTTTGTCTTCCATCCTCTATCGGGTTCCTTCCACAAATATCAGAAGTCTTTGTGAATGCCAGCCAACAACCAATGTCAGCAAGGTATTCCCATTTTATGGATTGGTTCATAGTAGCAAAAAGTGATCCCTCAAAGCCACCCCTGAAAAGTTTCAGTATAAAATACATAACTTCTTTCTGAATCCTATTCCTCAGCCCTCAAATATAAGTGCGAGGGTACATTACAGAGGATCCTTTATTTAGGAAAACAAAGTGTTTGGGTCTAGACAACAGGCCCATGACAGTCCCTCACCCAGGGCCAAGGCTCCCAGCTGCCCAAGGTGGCTGAGATACATGGGAGGAAAAACTGGTCTTGCTTCCGATTTGAATTACAAATGCTTCCTGGAGACAGAAGTCATGCGGATATGCCCATTTATTTATTGCCTAGTGCTACAATTGCTAAATAAAAATAAATAAATAAAAGTAAAGCACCTACTGATTTATTATTCAGAATATAATAAAGGCCTAGAGCAATAAAAAGGGCTAATTGAGGGCTTTCTTTGCATTTTCCCCCAAATACCAGTTGTCTTTCTCTTCTATTTCTTCACTTTTTTTTCCCCTGTTTTTGTGCCTCATGCCTCTTTTAATTTTTTCTGTTTTCCACATCCTTTCTCTCTATCTTTCTGTCCCTCTCTTCAAGAGCCGTTCCCCTTCATCTCCTGAGCACCTCCTCTCTGGTATTTTGTGTCTGGTTCCAAGAGGAAATAGCAGAGTAGTAGACTTTTCACCTCCCTGTTGGCAAGTGCTTTGTGTCACACTGTCACTTAGGACACACTGATCTATAGGTCTCTTCTGCTGCTGGGAAGAGACAGGGATGGTGAAGGTACATCTTGAGCTGGGATATTTTCTCCTAAAATGTGGCCTAAAAACTGCACCCAGCATCTAATTTTAAATGGATTACAGAACTGGATTTTTTTCACGGCTTTTTCTTATTATAAAAGTAATAGATAATTCTTACTGTAATATGAAAGCAATCACTATTAAATGTGTATGCCTTTTATCCCTGTATTTTAACAAACATCACATATTTGTTCATATACATCACTAATGATATATCACACATTCATGTATCACTAATTTTACATACATACATGCACTGTTCACGTTATTCTAATTCTCATCAACATCATTATGGCTGCATCTTATTCCAATGTGTGAACATACCAAAATACACTGAGTCATACTCCTTTTGGTAGATAGCTGGCTTTTTGTTGTTTTTCCATTTTTTGCATTATAAATAATGCTGCCATGAGGCAAACACAGTGGCTTGCACCTGTAATCCCAGCTACTTGGGAGGCTAAGGAAGGAGGACTGCTTGAGGCCAAGAGTTGGAGGCCATCCTGGGCAACATAGCAAGACCCACCCATCTCTAAAACATAAAATTTAATTTAAAATAATAATAAATAAATAATGTTACCATGGATGACTTTGTGCAAAAAGTTCTTCCTGTAATTTTCAATGGTTTCCTTGGGAAATAATTCCAAAAGTAAAATTGTTGAATCAAAGGTTATGAATGCTTTTAAGGTTCTGTAAATTGCATTCCAAAAAGTTCGTGCTCTCTCCAAATCCCTTACCACTCTAAGAATCGTTTTTATAAATTGGGCAAAGAAATGTTATAAAGCAAATAATCACCTCCTGATTTGTCCTTTGTGAAACAGGCAAAAAATTAGGAGTCCATCTTTTCTCTGACTCTCACCACCCCACCCCATTCCACCTATGGAGGGTCACCAGCTTATGCCCTCTAGGTTTTGTCTCACCTTTTTGCAAGACAAGCCAAATAAAGCCATTCTGTTATTCATTCATTCAACCACTCATGAACAGCTATGGAATAGTTATTTGCCAGGCCCTGTGCCAGTGCTGAGGATATAAAGATGAATAGAACATTATCCCTAACTTACATGAACAATGGTGTGGTGGGGCAGACAGACAGGAAAATAAGCCACAGTACCAGGAGACCAGAGCTCATGGAGGCAGGCGTGGAGTGCTCCAGGTCCTCCGAGAGGAGCCCCTACTGAGCGTGGGGAGATGATGTCTGACCAGTCCCTCGGTGACATCATACCATAACAGTTACTCTTTCCTCTGTACTTACAAGCGTTGCCTCATTTACCCTCAGAACACCTCCACTAAGGAGATCTTATTGCTCTTTCACAAATGAAAAAAAAAAGAAAATGAGGTTGAGCAAAGTAAATACCTTGTCCAAGATCACACAGCTAAGAAAGGGTGAAACCAAATGTAACTAAATTCGAAACTGCACATTGAGCTCACCAAGGGTCTACCAAAAAAGCTCCATCAGCCCAAATGAGGTTCCCCCAAGACTTGAGCTCCGACGACCCCGTTCCATCCGTTAATGACAAAGAGAGGTGCAACCGCTTCTCAAGTCCGCCTCTTCCCAGCAGCCTCCCTTGCTTTGTCCTGCAGGGGTGGCTTTCCTACCTTCTGCTCCTTGTCATCCAGTCTGAACTCCCCTCTTCTCTTGAGCACGGTGACCCTCAGCACTTCACCCTGCCTAGCCTTGCCATTTGGCTATAAAATTTGTTTTAACTGCCAGGAAACTGATAGAATTATAAAAGATCCATGATGATTCTTGGGGCCCCACCTTCTTTGTCTCTAAAGCAACAAGATCAGAAATGATGATTTGTGAGACCCTGTGTAATTCTCATGGTATAAAATCCTGCGAGCCACTGAACCACACCAAGCGCATTTAGAGTTGCTATTAGAACACAAAAGCAAAGGTTTGCTTCAAATTGAAAAAGCAGACACTTGTGGCCTCTTCCAATGAAGAAGAAAGGAAAAGATGTATTTTAATGATGTTTTTTAATCATTTCCTCAGAGCACACAATGAGAATATATTTGCTGGGGAATGAAAAAGAACACAACATCAATTCAGTACACAAAACTACTCTAAAACCTAAGAATCTATTCTCACATTTTTCATTAATGCCATCCAGGCTGATAACTTTCAACATTAAGCCTCCGTGCTTCATCCAACTCAAGTTTCCTAGAAGCACACAAACAAATCAAAATTCATTTGGGGTTGCCAAGAAGTCTTTCAAATATGGGATACCAACCCCAGTTTCAAGTCCTTTTCGCTGCCCAAATTCCAACCTCAACTATGCATTCTCCATTAAAAACGTTCATCTATCAATCCTGTTTGTTTCATCATGAAATTATAGGGACTGAAGACTCATCTTGCTATGTGATAGCAACAAAGATGGTCTCAAACACAGCTTTCCAACAAAAGCACAAAGCTTGAAAAAAAAAATGGCTTAATTCCAAAGGCCCCACTGGGATGTTAGCCTCCCTTCCATAAGAACCTCCAATGTCTCATTGTTTACAATCAGTTCAGTACACCTCTAAAAGTCTTTATTATTGTGGTAAAATATGCGTGACATAAAATTAGCCATTTTAACCACTTTTAAATGTATAGTTCAGTGGCATTAATTCCATTCATATTGCTTTGCAACCATCACTGCTATCCTGTACCCGTTAAAAAATAAATTGCTATTCCTCCCTCCCGTCATGCCCTGGTAACCTCCATTCTATTTTCTGTCCCCAAGAATTTGACTAGGTCCCTCATGTAAGTGGAATCACATATTTGTTCCCTGTGTGTCTGGCCTATTTCCCTTAGCACACTGTCTTCAAGGTTCATCCATGTAGTGTATATATATATATATACACACACACACACACACACACACACAAACACACACAACAGAATTCCATTCCTGTTTAAGGCTGACTCCATTGTATTCAGTTCAGCACTCTTTGCATGATGTTTTAAGCCTTCCACATTCTGGCCTGATATTTTTCTTTATCTTATTTCCCATTCCAGAGACCTACATGCCTAGGGCAGAGAAGATGAGTCAGGAATTCATCACCTTTTTCCCAGAGATTTTAAGCCTTTTTACCTTTGTTCACACTGGTCCCTTAACCCAGCACATCCTCCATCCTGCTTTCTCTAATCAAAATCCTAGTTGTTCCCTGCGCTCAACTAATGCCCGTTCCACCACGTGTATCCATGCATACTATGGAGCACCCTCCAGTTACAGTCGGACCAGCTGTAAAATGTGTGCTCTCATCACAGCCAAAGGCGCTCAAAGTCGCCTTCTCTGAAACAAGACAGTTTAAAATACAGTTTTCAATTATTTGGCAAGCCCTGTTTTAGGTTTGTTTTGTTTTGCTTTGTTTTTCTCAGACGGAGTCTCGCTCTGTCGCCCAGGCTGGAGTGCAGTGGCGCGGTCTCGGCTCACTGCAAGCTCCGCCTCCCGGGTTCACTCCATTCTCCTGCCTCAGCCTCCCAAGTAGCTGGGACTACAGGCGCCTGCCAACACGCCCAGCTAATTTTTGTATTTTTAGTAGAAGCAGGGTTTCACCGTGTTAGCCAGGATGGTCTCCATCTCCTGACCTCGTGATCCGCCCGCCTCAGCCTCCCAAAGTGCTGAGATTACAGGCGTGAGCCACCGCGCCCAGCCTAGGTTTTTAAAAAATAGAAATTTCTTTTTATTTAAAGCCAGGAAATAAAATAACGTGACTAATGTGTATTGAGAACACATACAAAATAAAAATATTGCATGTATAATCTCAGTTTTAAAATGTAGTCATGAATAGCCTTTGGGGGCACTGGACTATTTCTAATGTAACCATTTTGAACTATAGAGATATAGCACTTTATTCAGAAAATAATACAGATATTCATCTCCACTCGGTTTTCTTTCCCAGTTATAAACAAGAAATATATTAAATGGCATAAATAAACTGACAAAAAAGAACGCACAACTTTGCTACTTAAACTGCTTATTGAAAATTCTGACTGGCTATTTCTCTTTAAGATTTGCAGTGCCTTAGATTTTATACATCCTTTTTGTGGTTAAATTAGTAATAACAGCATTAAAATCTTAAGAACTGTATAGTACTCTATTTAATTATCTTCTCCCATAATTACACTGATTAAACACAGCATAAGAGACCATAAAGATAGATAAAACATTATGGCTACAAAACTTTTTTTTTAATGTCCATAAAATGACTATTAAGCCATAGGTGACTAAGTTAATATCACCCATACAATTTTATGGGGTTTCCATCCACATCTAACAGTATCATTTGCCATGATGGCAGATTTTTTTTCATAGCTGTATTGAAACTGGAAACTAACACTTTTCAAGAAGATGGGAATGCAGTGGGCTGGCTTGGTCAACTTAGCCAAAAAGAAGAGAGTTCTGTTTGAACCATGCTCCAAGCTATGATCTGCTATATACATTTAAACCCGCTGACCACCGTACTCCCTTCCCAACCACCCGCCACTCCCACTGACAAGCAAATGGGGAGCAGTGGTTTAGTAAATTATCCATTTCTTCATTTTCTTCTGAAAGTTATCTCCAGAGATTTTGGGTTACATTGACGGCACAGGCAATCAAGGAAGCAGATTTTCATTTTCCATCATAGGAATGAGCTTCTGAAACCCCCAAGAACTTTCATTCTGTGCAACCCATGCTATAACAAAGATTAAAGAACATGACAAAAATCTCAAGAAAATATAACTCCAAAAGCTAATCCTATGAGAAGGAAAAGAAAACTATTTGGAAGCTTCTCAAATATAAAGAATAGCTCCCCAGGATCATACTTTAGCAATTAAAAACTTATATATATAATTATATATATATATATACACACACACACACACACATATATATAAAATGAGCTAGCAGAACCAAAATAAACCAACTGATCTGAATGCATTATCACCACTAAAAATCTGCACATATTTTCCATCAGGGCTTGTAAAATGAAAATATATTTCAATACTAAGTTGATTCTTTTATTAAGTTGGCACATATATTTTAAGAACCTATTGGGAGTCAGCTAAGTCCTAGATATGATGGGTACAACAATAAACAAAATCAACACAGTCTGTGACTCATAGAGCCTGCAGTCTAGTGGATGAGGCAGTAAACAAACAACAATATGAACAAACTGTGCAAATGTTTTGAGTAAAAGTTAAGGATACTTTAAGAAAAGATAATGACAGAATTCAATTTGGATTCGGTTTGGGATAAGAGGTCAGCAAGGCTTGTCTGAGGAAGCAAAATTTAAGATATGAAGGATAAATGGAAGTTACTGTGAAGAAGACATACAAGAAAGAACACTCTAGGCAGAGGAGACACAGCATTAAAGGCCTTGAGGTGAGAAAGAGCTTAGCATGTTTGAGACACGCAACACACACATTCCATAAAAGCAGGGTCCCAATCTGTTTTGCTCACCACAGCACACAGAAATGGTGTCTCACTCACAGAAGGTGCTCACTAAATATCTATTAAGTGGTTGTTGAGTACATGACTGTGGTCAGTGTAGCTGGAGTTCAGTGAACAAGCAGGGGAGCAGCCTACGACGAGTCTGCTCATGCAGCCAGGAACCAGATCATGGAGGGTCTTGCTGCCATTTTGAAGATACCTCCATCATCTCACCACAGGACCCAAAACATCCATGCCCAAATTGTTTCCTCTTTTATTACTGAAACTCAAAGACTTCCCACACGTTTATCTTTATTGTAAGATGTTTCAAAGGCAGGGGCTATTTCTTACTCATTTTTGTGGCTCCTGTTTCTTTTACATGCCATGAATAAACAGGCACTTGATAAATACTTACTGACTGAACTTCTGCTTATTGAGACCTTAGTATGTGCCAGGTAGTGTCCAAAGCATTTTGCATACATTGGCTAATTCAAGTTTCAAAAAAAATCTGCAAGAAGCATATGTATATGTGTGGGTGAGTGTGTGTGTGTTGGTGTGTAATCTTCATTATTTTTGTCTCCAATTACAAATGAGAAAACTGAGGCTAACAAAGGTTAGGGAATTTGCCCAAGATCATGTTGCTGACAATTACCAAATCTATTATCTTTAGAATGTGTTCCCTTATCTATTACACTAACCAGCCTCCCACAACTAAAATATAAACATAAGAACCCCATTGATTTTTCTTTCAGAGAGAAATATATATCATGGATATCACATGACACATAAGGAAGTCTTTCATATTATTACAGTACCAAGACTAAAATTCATGAGGCAAAATGTATTTCCTTAATTAAGCTGTGGTAAAATTGAAGGACTTGTTCTTCAGAGCAAATGGGCAAAGTGATTAAAAACAAAACTACTTTCTTTTAATTAAACTAAGTTTCAGGACAACTGAAAAATTGGACAGACTCTGACCTTAAGCCTGGATTGACTTCCCTGTGGGGTTCTATCATGGGCACCCAAGCCAGTTTGAGTCCTGGGATACCTTGCTCTGCTAGCTGATCAGGTAAGCTCCTGATTTCCTGAAGATAATTTTATGGTCAGTCTCTGCCATGTTTCCCCACAAGACAACACTTCCTCCAATATTGGTGACAGAAAATGGCTAGAGAGACTAGAAATCTGACCCACTGTGCCATCCTTATGTTATGATGTTCTTAATGAGTTTCAAACTAAGCTCTGAAGGTCCGTCAGCTTGCGGGATTCACTTGGAGGGAGGGGGCCAAGGAACCAGAATAGAACGTTTCAAAATGGCAAAAACCACCACTGAAACACTCTGCTTCTCAAGTGCCCTGGTTCAAACCAAACCCTTAATCATAAATGGATTGTTCTGTGCCCACACTTCCCACGTTAGTGTCAATGACATGGAAATCGATTCAGGAAAAGTAATTTTATGGTTTGAATGTGTGTGTCCCCTCTAAAACTCATGTGGAAACTTCATCTCTAATGCAACAGTATTAAAAGGTAGTGCCTTTAGAAGGTGATTAGGCCATAAGGGCCCTGCCCATGGATGAGATTAGTGCCTTATAAAGGGCTTGAGTAGGAGTGAGTTTCCTTCTTCCTTTTCATCTCTTTGGCCACAAGAAGACACAGCATTTGTCCCATCCACAGGACGCAGCAACAAGGCATCATTTTGAGGCACAGAGCAATCCTTTACTAAACATCGAAACTGCCAGCACCTTGATCCTAGATTTCTGAGGCTCCAGAACTATCAGAAAGAAATTTTTATTGTTTATAAATTGTACAGTCTGTGATATTTTGTTATAGCAGCAGGAATGGACTATGGCAGTCATCCAAACCTGAAACTTATTTGACTTTCTAGATTAAAGATAATACCTTATATGCATATGCCAATGATTAGGGCTGAGAGTGGAGATGTGGTGTGTGTCTTACTTTTGGGAAATGCTTTTTTTTTTTTTTAATTTCAGTAAGTTATTGGGGTATTTGGTTACATGAGTAAGTTCTTTAGTGGTGATTTGTGAGATTTTGGTGCACCCTATTTGTAGTCTTTTATCCCTCAACCCCCTCCCACTCTTCCCCCCAAGTCCACAAAGTCCATTGTATCATTTTTATGCCTTTGCATCCTCATAGCTTAGCTCCCACATATCAGTGAGAACATACAATGTTTGGTTTTCCATTTCTGAGTTACCTCACTTAGAGTAGTAGTCTCCAATCTCAACCAGGTCACTGCAAATGCTGTTAATTCATTCCTTTTTATGTCTGTGTAGTATTCCATTATATATATATATCACAGTTTTCTTATCCACTCATTGATTGGTGGGCATTTGGGTTCATTCTATAATTTTGCAATTGTGAATTGTGCTGCTATAAAAATGTGTGCACAAGTATCTTTTTTGAATAATGACTTTTTTTCCTCTGGGTAGATACCCAGTAGTGGGATTGCTGGATCAAATAGTAGTTCTACTTTTAGTTCTTTAAGGAATCTCCACAGTGTTTTCCATAGTGGCTGTACTAGTTTACATCCCCACCAGAAGTGTAGAAGTGTTCCCTGTTCACCACATCCATGCCAACATCTACTTTTTTTTATTTTTTGACTAGGCCATTCTTTCAGAGTAAGGTGGTATCACACTGTGGTTTTGATTTGCATTTCCCTGATCATTAGTGTTGTTGAGCATTTTTTCATATATTCGTTGGCCATTTGTATATATTCTTTTGAGAATTATTTATTCATGTCCTTAGACCACTTTTTGATGGGATTGTTTGGTTTTTTTTTCTTACTGATTTGTTTGAGTTTGTTGTAGATTATGGATATTAGTCCTTTGTCAGATGTATAGATTGTGAAGATTTTCTCCTACTCTGGGAGTTGTCTCTTTACTCTGCTGACCCTTTTGCCGTGCAAAAGCCTTTTAGTTTAATTAGGTCCTAGCTATTTATCTTTGTTTTTATTGCATTTGCTTTTGGGTTCTTGGTCATTAAATCCTTGCCTAAGCCAACGTCTGGAAGGGTTTTTCCAGTGTTGTCTTCTAGAATTTTTATAATTTCAGGTTTTAGGTTTAAGTCTTTAATCCTTCTTGAGTTGATTTTTGTATAAAATGAGAGGTGAGGATCCAGTTTCATTCTCCTACATGTGGATAGCCAATTATCCCAGCACCATTTGTTGAAAAAGGGGTCCTTTCCTTCACTTTAGGTTTTTGTTTGCTTTGTCAAAGATTAGTTGGCTGCAAGTATTTCCATTTATTTCTGGGTTCTCTATTCTGTTCCATTTGTCTATGTGCCTATTTTTATAGCAGTACCACACTGTTTCGGTGACTATGGCCTTATAGGATAGTTTGAAATCAGGTAGTGTGATACCTCCAGATTTGTTCTTTTTGCTTAGGCTTGCTTTGGCTATGTGGGTTCTCTTTTGGTTCCATATGAATTTTAGAATATTTTTGTAATTCTGTGAAGAATGACGGTGGTATTTTGATGGGGACTGTGTTGAATTTGTAGATTGCTTTTGGCAGTGTGGTCATTTTCTACCCAATATTGATTCTACTCATCCATGAGCATGGGATGTGTTTCTATTTGTTTGTGTCATCCATGATTTCTTTCAGCAGTGTTTTGTAGTTTTCCTTGTAGAGGTCTTTCAACTCTTTTCTCAGGTATATTCCTAAAAAGTTTTTTAGTTTGGTTTTGTTTTGGTTTGGTTTTTGCAGCTATTGTAAAAGAAGTGAGTTCTTGATTTCATTCTCTGCTTGGTCACTGTTGATGTATAGAAGAGCTACTGATTTGTGCACATTAATCTTGTATCCGGAAACTTTGCTGAATTCTTTTATTAGTTCCAGGAGCTTTCTTGAGGAGTCCTTAGGGTTTTCAAGGTAAACAATCATATCGTCAGCAAACTGTGACAGTTTGACTTCCTCTTTACTGATTCAGATGCCCTTTATTTCTTTCTCTTGCCTGATTGCTCTGGCTAGGACTTCCAGTACTATGTTGAAGAGGAGTGGTGAGAATGGGCATCTTTGTCTTGTTCCAGTTCTTAGAGGGAATGCTTTCAACTTTTCCCCATTCAGTATTACGGTGGCTGTGGATCTGTCATAGATGGCTTTTATTACATTAAGGTATGTACCTTGTATGCTGATTTTGCTGAGAGTTTTAATCATAAAGTGATGCTGGATTTTGTCTAATGCTTTTTCTGCATCTACTGAGATGATCACGTGATTTTTGTTTTTAATTCTGTTTATGTGGTGTACCACATTTATTGACTTGCATATGTTAAACCATCCCTGCATCTCTGGTATGAAACCCACTTGATCATGGTGGATTATCTTTTTGATATGTTGTCAGATTCTGTTAGCTAGTATTTTGTTAAGGATTTTAGCATCTATGTTCATCAAGGATATCAGTTTGTAGTTTTCTTTTTTGGTTGTGTCCTTTCCCGGTTTCAGTATTAGGGTGATGCTGGCTTCATAGAATGAGTTAGGGAGGGTTTTTCCTTTCTCTATCTTGTGGAATAGTGTCAAAAGGATTGGTAACAATCCTTCCTTGAATGTCTAGTAGAATTCTACTGTGAGTCCTTCTGGTCCTGGACTTTTTTTGTTAGTAATTTTTTAATTACCGTTTCAATCTCGCTGCTTGTTTTTGGTCTGTTCAGGGTATCTAATTCTTCCTGATTTGAGCTAGGAGAGTTGTATTTTTCCAGGAATTTATCCATCTCTTCTATGTTTTCTATGTGCATAAAGGTGTTCATAGTAGCCTTGAATCATCTTTTGTATTTCAGTGGTGTCAGCTGTAACATCTCCTGTTTCATTTCTCAGTGAGGTTATTTGGATTTTCTCTCTTCTTTTCCTGGTTAATCTTGCTAATGGTCTATCAATTTTATCTTTTCAAAGAACCAGCTTTTTGTTTCATTTATCTTTTGTATTTTTTGTTTGTTTCAATTTCATTTAGTTCTTCTTTGATCTTGGTTATTTCCTTTCTTCTGCTGGGTTTGGGTTTGGTTTGTTCTTGTTTCTCTAGTTCCTTGAGATATGACCTTAGATTGTTTGTTTGTGCTCTTTCAGACTTTTTGATGTAGCCATTTAGGGCTATGAACTTTCCTCTTAGCACCACCTTTGCTGTATCCCAGAGGTTTCAACAGGTTCTATCATTATTGTCATTCAGTTCAAAGAATTTTTTAATTTCCATCTTGATCTTCTTCAGTGCTCAGTCAGGAGTAGGTTATTTAATTTCCATGTATTTGAATGGTTTTGAAGGTTCCTTTTGGAGTTGATTTCCCGTTTTATTCCACTGTGGTCTGACAGAGTGCTTGATATAATTTCAATTTTCTTAAATTTACTGAGGCTTGTTTTATGGCCTATCTTATGTTCTGTCTTGGAGAAAGTTCCATGTGCTGTTGAATAGAATGTGTATTCTGTGGTTGCTGGATGAAATGGTCTATATATATCTGTTAAGGCCATTTGTTCCAAGATACAGTTTAAATCCATTGTTTCTTTGTTGACTTTCTGTCTTCATGACCTGTCTAGTGCTGTCAGTGGAGTATTGAAGTCCCCCACTATTACTGTGTCTCATTTCTTAGGTCTATTAGTAATTGTTTTATACATTTGGGAGCTCCAGTGTTAGGTGCATATATTTTAGGATTGTGACATTTTCCTGTTGGACAAGGCCTTTTACCATTATATACTGTCCCTCTTTGTCTCTTTTAACTGCTGTTGCTTTAAAGTTTATTTTATCTGATATAAGAATAGCTACCCCTGCTCGCTTTTGTTGTCCATTTGCATGAAATGCCTTTTTCCACCCCTTTACTTTAAGTGTATGTGAGTCCTTATGTGTTAGGTGATTCTCCTGTCTCCTGAAGACAGCAGATAGTTGGTTGATGAGTTCTTACCCATTCTGCAGTTCTATATCTTTTAAGTGGAGCATTTAGGCTATTTACATTCAATGTTAGTTTTGAAATGTGAGGTACTGTTGCTTTCATCCTGCTTTTTGTTGCTTCTGTGCTTTGGTTTTTTAGTTATTTTTTTGTTTGTTTTTACTTTTTAACTTGTATTTTTGTTTTATAGGTCCTATGTGATTTATGCTTTAAAGAGGTTCTGTTTTGATGTGTTTCCAGGATTTGTTTCAAGACTTAGAGCTCCTTTTAGTAGTTCTTGTAGTGGTGGTTTGGTAATGGCAAATTCTCTCAGCATGTGCTTGTCTGAAAACAACTGTGTCTTTCTGTCATATGTGATGCTTAGTTTCGCTGGATACAAAATTCTTGGCTGATAATTGCTTTGTTTGAGGAGGCTGAAGATAGGTCCCCAATCCCTTCTAGCTTGTAAGGTTTCTGCTGAGAAATCTGCCATTAATCTGATAGGTTTTCCTTCATAGGTTTCCTGGTGCTTCTGTCTCACAGCTCTTAAGTTTCTTTCCTTCTTTGTAACTTTGTATAACCTGATGACAATGTGCCTAGGTGAAGATCTTTTTGCGATGAATTTCCCAGGTGTTCTTTGTCCTTCTTATATTTGGATGTCTAGGTCTCTCACAACTCAGGGAAGTTTTCCTTGATTATTCCCCCAAATATATTTTCCAGGCTTTTAGAATTCTCTTCTTCCTTAGGTACACTGATTATTCTTAGGTTTGGTCGTTTAACATAATCCCAGACTTCTTGGAGGCTTCGCTCATATTTTCTTATTCTTTTTTCTTTGTCTTTGTTGAATTAGGTTAATTCGAATACATTGTCTTGGAGCTCTGAATTTCTTTATTCTAGTTGTTCAATTCTATTGCTGAGACTTTCCAGAGCATTTTGCATTTCTAAAAGTGTGTCCAAAGTTTCCTGAATTTTTCATTGTTTTTTTCTTTAAGCTGTCTATTTCCATGAATATTTCTCCCTTCACTTCTTATATCATTTTTTGGATTTTCTTGCATTGGGCTTCACCTTTCTCTGATCTTTCCCTCATTAGCTAAATAACTAAACTCCTAAATTCTTTTTCAGGAAATCAGGGATTTCTTCTTGGTTTGGATCTATTGCTTGTGTGATTTTTGGGGGGGTGTTGAAGAGCCTTGTTTTATCATATTACCAAGGTTGGTTGTCTAGTTCCTTGTCATTTGGGTATGCTCTGTCAGAGGGAAGGCCTAGGACTGAAGGCTGTTGTTCAGATTCTTTTGTCCCACAAGGTGTTCCCTTGATGTAGTACTCTCCCCCTTTTCCTATGGATGTGGCTTCCTGTGAGCCAAGCTGCAGTGATTGTTGTCTCTCTTCTGGGTCTAGCCATCCAGTGAGTCTACCCAGCTCCAGGCTGATACTGGGGGGTGTCTGCAGAGTCCTGTGATGTGAACCCTCTATGGGTCCCTCAGCCATGGATACCAGCGCCTGTTCTGGTAGAGGTAGCAGAGGGTGCAATGGGCTCCATGAGGGTCCTTAGCTTTGGTGGTTTGATGCTCTATTTTTGTGCTGGTTGGCCTCCTGCCAGGAGGTGGCGCTTTCCAGAAAGCATCAGCTGTAGTAGTGTGGAGAGGGACCAGCAGTGGGTGGGGCCCTAGAACTCCCAGGATTATGTGCCCTTTGTCTTCTGCTACCAGGGTGGATAGGGAAGGGCCATCAGGTGGGGGCGTGAGTGACTAGGCGTGTCTGAGCTCAAACTCTCCTTGGGCAGATTTTGCTGCAGCTGCTGTGGGGAATGGGGGTGAGATTCCCAGGTCACTGGAGTTGTGTACCTAGGAGGATTATGGCTGCCTCTGCTGAGTCATGCAGGTTGTCAGGGAAGTGGGGAAAAGCGGGTAGTCACAGGCCTCACCCAGCTCCCACGCAAACTGAAGGGCCAGTCTCACTCCCACCACGCCCCCACCAACAGCCCCGAGTCTGTTTCCAGGTAGAGGACAAGAGGGGTGTGAAAACTTACCCAAGGCTATCTGCCTCCCAACTGCGAGAGAAAAGGGCTTTAGTTCTTCCCCTTCCTGTGAAGTCTGCATGCCCAATTCACACCATCTCTCAAGTTCTGGCCAGGAGGTTTGTCACCCCCTTCAAATTGTTACAAAGTCCAGCTAGAGAATTCCTTCTCCCTGTGGAGTTTTACCCACTGCCCCTCTGGCCACCCTCCTGATGGATCCCTGTGGTGCCAGGCAAGAATGGGCTGCTTTGGGACCCAGCAAGCTCCCAGGGCCTTTCTGCTGCTTCTTCTACCTCTGTATTTTGCTTGGCTCTCAAACTTGACTCAGCTCCAGGTGAAGTTGGAAACTTCTCCAGCAAACAGACCTTCAGCTTCTCCAGTGGGGGGTGTGTTCGGGAGAGGAGGGTCTCCCTTTCCCACTTCTGCAGTTAGGGCACTCACAATATTTTGGTGTCTCCCAGGAGCAGTGTGCTTCCTTCAGAGGGTCTGTGGGTCCTGTCAGGATTGCTGGTTTTTTCTTGCAGTCGATCTGGAGCTCAGGTGATCTGCCCGTCTTGGCCTCCCAAAGTGCTAGGATTACCGACGTGAGCCACGGCGCCCCTGGGAAATGCTTTAGTTGGTACATTTTGAACCAGTAAAGCTGCCCTGTGGCTGGGTACACTTACACAAATAGCATCTGAAAAAAAATTTTTTTTTGATGTTCCAAATGGTATGCAGATTTCAGGTTAAACCTAGTACAAGGATACATACGCCTGGGATATAGGAGAAAAAGGAAGAGCAAGACATAAATACTTCCCTTATCCAAATCACCAATCCCCTCATGAGGGAGTGGTATGATAGCTTACACCTATTGAACGCATAAAACTGTGTGACAGAAAGCATTTCCCATGAAAGAATGTATTTAGTCGTCATATCAACCCCAAAAGATGAAAATGAAACAAACTGTGCAATTTACCAGTCACACACCTAATAGATGACTTGAACCAAGGAACTATGGCTTCAATGTCTTTATCACGAACTATAACATGGTCTCTCATTCACTACTGGCAGAACATGGAGAGGGTAAAATTATAAAAGCCTACTGGAAAAGGAAAGGGCAGGTGGGGTGGAGTGGAGTGCAAGAAGACCTAGAAAGTCAGACTTGATGGCTGGGCATCGTGGCTCACGCTTGTAATCCCAGCACTTTGGGAGGTGGGGGCAGGAGGATCACTTGAGGCCAAGGGTTAGAGACCAGCCTGGATAACATAGTGAGATCTGATCTCTAGAAAAAGAACAATTTTTTTTAATTAGCTGGGGGTGGATCACTTTGAGCCCAGGAGTTCAAGATCAGCCTGGGCAACTTGGTGAGACCCTGTCTCTACCAAAAACACAAGAATTAGCCGGGAGTGGTGGCTCGTGCCTATAGTCCCAGCTACTTGCGAGGGTGAGGTGGGAGAATAGCTTGAGCCCAGGAGCCAAAGGTTGCAGGGAGCTGAGATCACGCCACTGCACTCCAGCCTGAGGGACAGAGCAAACCCTTGTATTTAAAAAAAAGAAAGAAAGAAAGAAAAAAGTTAACCAGGCATGGTGGTGCACACCTGTAGTTGTAGCTACTTGGTTTACTGAAGCGAGAGGATCACTTGAGCCTGAGAGATCGAGGCTGCAGTGAGCTGTGATCGCACCACTGCTCCAGCTTGGACAACGGAGTGAGATCCTGTCTCAAAAAAAAAAAAAAGAAAAAAGAAAGAGAGAGAAGCTAAAATTTAGATTAGAGGAAAAATATAATTAGAAAACAACTCAAAATTTCTGAGCAGCAGAGTGATTTGTTGAAAGCAGTGTTTAAAGAGATATTTTGACTACACATGTTCTGTTTAAAGCAGGGTGCTTATAAAAAAAAATCACAATGCACATTAAAGGATTCCATTTACCAAAAAAAAGTTCACAAAAATAAGGCCAAATATAACCTAAGACCCTCTCCAAAAAGACACTATCTAATGCAGGAAGTGTTTAGTCTTAAATATTTAAAATTAAGAGTTGAGCTAAGGAAAAAATAAAAAGACTTCATGGTACAGAAACATACAGCATCCTGATTTGGGGCATAGTGTACTCTGACACTATTTTCTAACCTAAAAATCACAGGGTTTGTTTTTTTTTTTTTTTAAATATGGTCTTTTCAAAAAAGGCCTCCTGCAGTCAACAAAGAAGAGAAAGGGTGTTCTTTTTTTATTTCAGTAAGAATTTTAATGCTATCCTGTGTGGCAGTTTCTGTGAAAAGTTGCAGAACTGGATACTATGTTCTTTGGGTTCTGGGGTCACTGCGAAAGCCTCAAAGGGGAGTTTAAAACCTGATGGGCCTAGATCAAGGAGGCGCCAGGGGGATTGATTTGGGGTTCATTCTGTTGCTATTCCCACTCCAAAACAAGGCATGCTGGGACTTGAACTATACAGAGCCACCTGGGAGTGGGAGGCGAGAGGCCAGGAGAAGCCTGGGATCGGAGGGACAGGAGGGGAATGGCAACTGACCCAAATACATAGATGGGGAGGGGAAGAGGGCTTTGAGTCTGAAGAACAAGGTGCAAGTTGGAGCACACTGCTCAAAGGCATCACTCCAACAGAAAGCACAGGGATGTAAGGCGCCAGCCCCTATCAGAAGCCAGGTGAGAGTGCAGCTAGGATAGGAACGGCCAACACAAGTGGGCAGACTCTAGCTGCCAGAAAAGAAGGTTCTAGAAGCACAATCCAGCTCCAAAGAGGTAATTAGGAAGAGCTAATGAGCTAGCTGTCATTCAACATCCCATAGGTGAGGGTGCCCAGAGAATGGTGCCCAGTTCATCCCCACATCTCAGGGATGGGGTCCAACTGGTCATGGGGACCTTAACATTGAGGCCCGGCAACAAAGGCCTGGCCAAGGTCTGAGCACTCGGTTCAAAAGCTGGAAAGGAAGCTGGGGCTGCTGTAGGCATTCTCCAAACCAACCCATGAGCAAACTTATATCCCCAAACGTCCTGCTGCCTGCCCCAACCTTGGCATGTGCCCAGGCGATCTTTGAGTATCCTCCCCTCCTGTGGAGCACAGAACTATTGTTTACCAAAACCTGCTGCTGTTTGTTATCAGCCTCCTCTCTCACTAGACTAGAGGCTCCTTAGAAGCAGGTAGCATTTTATATGCTTCTTCCCTGCTCTCGTGGAACTTAATGCTGTAGAGGGAGTGCTTTAAAACCACCTATTAGACAAATCCTGTCTGGAGTTCCCTACCAGTAAGTATTACAGCTGAATTCAAAGAAGACCATCTCTCTCCTGTGGCACGGGAGGGGGCTGGAGTTCGTTAGCTGATCACCGCCAACGTTCTCTCTGGGTGACATGTGGGTCTACTGAATGGCAGGCGAAGGATCCTGGGATTTCAGGGGCACGTTACATCCATCTGACCAGCATTGCCAGCAATCGAACCAAAATCTGGCTTAATGCAGTAGAATCTGCAAAGCCAGTCCCAAGTGACCCTTTTAAACAATCAATCTTTTTTTTTTTTTTTTTTTTTTCAAATCCTCTTTCGTCTTAAATACCAACCTGATTCCTTTAGGAACAAACTAGGTGCTTATTCTGCAAGCCACAAAGCGTTGCTGATTAGTAATCAGGGAAGCCGAGCGTAGAAGGGAACTGAAGTGGAGATTGAGAGATGAGCCATTTCGTCTGGGTCCCCCGCCCTCCCTCTGTGGGTTTAAAAAAAAAAAAAAAAAAAAGACAGGGACAATGTTCTCCATCTTCATCAATGTTTTATCAACTGAAGAAACATTAAGGCGATACTGGCAAGGGATTCTATTTTCTTGTTTACTATAGCAAAAGACTCGGCCACTAAACTTCAGATTTCCTGACTCCTAAGGCTTGCTAAGAAAGATGCAAAAATGGGTCATAAGAGAAAGAACATATTCTTATTCTGTTTCCCATCTGTAAAATATAATCTCTCCCCTGCAGATTGTTGTGAGAGTTAAGTAAGATCATTAATATCCAGTAAAGACTCAGGAACACAAGGAGGCACCATTAATATTCATTAATTTCTTCTTGGTTCTCCATCATTCTAGCAACCCAGTACCACAGGTGGGAATTCTTTGAAACACATCAGAGTCAGAGCTTTTGATTTTGATAGGGAATGACTGAGCCCTTCCTGATTGCAGGGTACACACACTAGGTTCAGAAATCACTTTAGCAGTAGGAAAACTTTGGACCAGAGAAACTGCAATGCATTGGTTTGCTCTTGCCCCTGGAACAAATTATCACAAATTTTGTGGCCTTACACCAATACAAATTTATTTTTTTACAGCTCTGTAGGTCAGAAGTCTGCCGCGGTCTCACCAGCCTCCTATCAAGGCAGGGCTGATCCTTCCTGGAGGTTCTAAGGGAGGAGTAGTCCTTCACTCAAGTTGTTGGCAGAATTCAGTTCCTTGCACACAGCCTGCTATACCTCAGAACCAGCAATGGGGCATCAAATCCTTCTCATGCTGCTCTCTCTGTAGCCACAGCTAGGAAATATGCTCCAATTTTAAGGACTCATGTGATTACATTGGGCCCACCGGGATAATCCAAGATAATCTCCCCATCTCATAAGGTCTGTAATCTTAATCATATCTGCAAAGTCTCTTCTGCCATGTAAGGTAACATTCCCAGGCTCTAGGGATCAGAATCTAGACAATTTTAGGAAGTAGGGGGTAGGCATTATTCTGACTACCACACAAGAGCAATTGTTGAACATTAACAATTCATAAATGTTCACCAATTTACACCCAGAATGCTGGAACCTGGAAATCATGGAAAATGATTTTTGGAGTAGTTCTATCATGTAGTTTTCTTTTACTCACTAAAATTGGGTTTACCAAGATAGCGTTAAGACAAAACAGCTGAGACACATATCATTTAAAACCACCCTTTTGGCTGGGTGCGGTGGCTCACACCTGTAATCCCAGCACTTTGGGAGGCTGAGGTGGGTGGATCACGAGGTCAGGAAATCAAGACCATCCTGGCTGACACAGTAAAACCCCGTCTCTACTAAAAATACAAAAAAATTAGCCAGGCCTGGTGGCAGGTGCCTGTAGTCCCAGCTACTCAGGAGGCTGAGGCAGGAGAATGGCATGAACCTGGGAGGCGGAGCTTGTAGTGAGCCAAGATCACACCACTGCACTCCAGCCTGGGCGACAAAGCAAGACTCTGTCAAAAAAAAAAAAAAAAAAAAAAAAACACTCTTTTGTCGTTGGCTTGGACTTTTACCACTCAGCCTTTCTTTTTGCCAATTCAGCTTAAACCAAAATGGAAAAAATTGTTTAGGTGATCTGCCCCTAGCTAAGAGAGACCAGGGAATGTTTTCAAAGCCTAGGGTCAGCTTCCATCAGAAAGTTGAAGGGACTTACCGAAGCTATGTTTGTCACAACATTATCTCTTTCCTATTTTACAAACAGAAACAACTCACTCAGAATTCACGACTGATGGAGTAGGAAACAGGAACCAAACCGATTTTAAAAGCCTTGTCCATCATCCTTTCTATAGCTTATGAGGCATGGCCCAGCATCCACCTTATTAGTCAAGGGACATGCTAAGCAACTTTCAAACCGAGCTAAGCAGGCAACAGTGCCAGGAAACAAACAAAAAAAAGGCAAGAATGGCTGGAGAGAGAAGACAAAACAGACACAAGAAACTCCATGCCTTTTATTGTCAAGAAGAGGAGCTACCGCTCATATCTTCTTGTACTGCAAGATGCCTCTTCAATTCATGCCCTCTTCTCCCCTTCTGTAAATTGGATTTATAATCTCCAGCCCCCTCTACAAAATCCCAGGTGTGGGTCAATGGCTGTCACTGTGAAAAAAAACGAGAAAGAAGAAAAGCTTACCACTTTCTAATGCTTTTTAGCTCCAAGGCACAATGAGACACTTCATTGTTGTTATTGTTTCAACAAATGCCTTGATTGAAATGACCATGTTAATGTAGCTGAGATTATTGGCTGGAATAGAGCAAAGTGCCAGCACACACCTGTCACAAACCCAACGAGTGACAAGCGACACACAAAAGAACGTGGAAGTGCGAGGGGGAGGAAGGACTGGTATTTTTATTGTTATATTAGAATCCCATTTATATTTTGCCATCAATTTAAAACAGGCTAGCTGAAGCCAAGCCTCCTAAACTTATTGTAGTCCTCACGCCTATCTCTGGGCAGGATGGCTCATGCCTGTAATCCCAGCAATTTGGGAGGACAAGGCAAGCAGATCACCTGAGGTCAGAAGTTCAAGACGAGCCTGGCCAACATACAGAAACGCTGTCTCTACTAAAAATATAAAAATTAGCCGGGCGTGGTGGCACATGCCTGTAATCCCAGCTACTCAGGAGGCTGAGACAGGAGAATCACTTGAACCGAGGAAGCAGAGGTTGCAGTGAGCTGAGATCGTGCCACTGTACTCCAGCCTGGGCGACAGAGCAAGACTCCGTCTCAAACAAAAAAAAAAAGAGAGAGAGAGATAATGAGTTTACCAAGCATGTGTGAATTGCACAGGGGAAGCTACAGGGATTCCCTCTCAGTCGATATTTTCATAGACAGTCACTTCACGGGAAGGCCCAGGGTCTGACCTAAGCTAATAAATGATTATCCTTCGCTACTAAAATCAGGACCCTAATTAACTTGCTAATTGTTGGTCTCTGTTCATGGACATTAACCTGAGTTATCCCACTATATACACCTGTAAGTAAATTACAGGCTGTATACTCAAGATGAACCTTCTGTCCAGGTGAATAAACGTGACTTCAATGTGTCGGCCACACATCATTCTTTTAAGTGACCAAGTGTATAAGATTCTATTATGGGCACTTCTCCAAGCAAATTAAATGGACACAAACTCCCTCTAATAATTTATTTCCTGAGCAGTGTCTCTGGGCCCTGTCCTTTGGAAGGCACAGTCTCCTTGTTCTCCCATCCTCTTTTATCACAGTAATAGCTACTCTGGCTGGCTTTCCACAGGCCAGGCAGTCTACGCTAAACATTGTATATTCATTCTCTCCCTTAATCTCTACAAAGAGTTATAAAATACACATTATATTATTCCTATATGATGGAGGAGAAAACTGAGATTTAGATTCAAATGACTGTCTTAGCAGATATTACTAGTGCTCACCCAATTCCCCTCCATACCCTGGGGTTAGCATACTTAGCTTCTTCTAAAAGCTAAGAAACTCTCTGCCTGAGATAAGGGAAGTATGGAAGTGCAAAGGAATTAATGTTCCCCATCCTGGGAACAGCCCTCAGATAACAACTAATGGGAGTCTAGAGCTTCTTCTCTTGTATGGGACTACGCTGAGACAGGTCTGCACCATCATCCAGAGGTTCCCAGCCTGAGTGTTCAGGTGCCATAGCAGGAACTTGCTGATCAACACACCTTACACTGGTTTCCTTGCTCTCTCCCCCAAGACGCTAACCTGGGAAAATCCAAATAAATTTGCACCCAAAAAATAACTGCAACTCAAGTCTAAGCTGACTTAGGGTCAGCTTCTGGGGGAGGTCACACACAGTACTTGTCCAAGGCCAGATGACCAACAAATGGCACAGCTAGAGCCAAACCCAGGCTGGCTAATGCCAAAGTCTCTTACTCCCCAGATTATACTATCTCTTTGTCATCCCTTATCTGGTATAATATTTAATCAAAGCATTCAAGTAATACATTGGAATTAGACTTTTCCATATTTTTGCTATACTTTTTCCTGCCTGTTTTGCTTCTAGCAGCTTCACTTGCTAAAATAGTCTGGGTTGAAGGCTCTACAAGGCATTTACTCTGATCTTACTTCAACTACATTCTTGATAGATGGCCATCATGCCTGTTTGATATGGTTTTGCTGTGTCCCCAGTCAAACCTCATCTTGAATTGTAGCTCCCATAATTCCCACAGGTTGTGGGAGAGACCCGGTGGGAGATAATTGAATCATGGGGGCAGTATCCCCCATACCGTTCTCATAGTAGTGAATAAGTCTCATGATATCTGATGGTTTTTTAAGGGGAAACCCCTTTTGCCTGGTTCTCATTTTCTCTCTTGTCTGCTGCCATGTAAGACATGTCTTTTGTCTTCCACCATGACCATGAGGCCTCCCCAGCCACATGGAACTGTGAGTTCATTAAACCTCTTTTTCTTTATAAATTACCCAGTCTCAGATATGTCTTTGTCAGCAGCGTGAAAACAGACTAATATACTGTTGCTTAATCTATCTCTAAGGATGGTTGAGTCCCTCCTGTTAAAAAAGAGCTAACATTTAGGAGCATCCACAATATATCAGGCGATGTTCCAGGGATATCATACATATTACTCCACTAACCCTCACAACAGCCCTTTCAAGCAGGTGTTATTATCTCCATTTTACAGATGAGGAAACTGAAGCTGGTAATCTGTTCAAGGTCATGCAGTTAGTATGTGGCAGATTCAGAACTGAAAGCCAGGTCCCTCTGACCCCAAAGTCTAAGCTCTTTTTGTATAGCAAATAGTGCTTGCATGTGCCAGGTACTAGTCCAAGATTTTTAAATACTAATTTATTTAATCTTTAAAATAACCCTCGAATTAGGTACTATCATTATCCCCATTTTATAGATGTGATAACTGAGGCAACAAGAGGATAAGTAACTTGTGAAGGGCACACAGAAAATGGCAGAGGGCCAGATTCAGACCCAAGTGTTCTGACCCCATTCTCCTAAACACTACTTTTTGTTAACTCTCTTAACCACAGTGCTCTGTATTGACCCAAGATCTTATGCTACATTTAAATGTCCTCAGTATCACTTCTACCCAATATTCTTAGGTTTGCCTTCCAAAATCCAAAACTAGTCTTATCTCTTTCCCCTTGATAAAACTGTAAATATTCAAAGATGGTGATCCTATGTCTTTTCACGTGGTCTTACATGGTCACTAGCAATGCCTTGACATCCAAATCCTTTGCTATACCGCCGATGCCTTGTGAAAAACCTCCACCCCAGTTCCCAATTTCTCAGAACTGACATCCACCAGGTGTGGCCAGATCACTGCATAATGTGAAGATGACCTCCCCTGCCCTGATGCAGGACTTTGGACAGTGAAGCCTGAGCGTGGCATGGCCTTTTCTAGCAGGTAGGTTGTGTGAAGAAGCTCAACAAAGAAGAGACGTTTTCCTCATGTTCCACACCCATTTTCCCACCTATATGTTTCTTCCATGCCAGGAGGACAGCACAGACCAGCAGGGGCAATTACAAACACTTCAGGCTGGCTACATACAGGCCAGCACTCCCATTTCTGTTGATATTGACTTGCCACTGATGCTGTACCTTTATTTATGGTTTAAAACTTAAAGAAAGTTCACTGTCTTTATTTAGCAATCATTTGTGGAGAGCCTCTCCATGCCAGTGTCAATGTTGAGGGCTGGGAATAGAACAATGGGTGTTGATCTCTGGGAGTTTAGAGCCTAGTAAGAAAGAGATACACAAAATCAAATAACTTCCATCCAGATCCTCTTCCTCTCCCTCTCCTGACCTCCAAACACTAGGGCATCCCAGGCCCAGTCCTTAAACTTCTTCTCTTCAGAACATACACACTTCTCTAGAGATCCCATTTGCTCCTGTGGCTTGACTGCCATTTCTATACAGATGCCTCCACCATTTATACCTTTAGCTCGGTCCCTACCCTGAACTCCATACCCCATGTCCAATTGCCCACATGCCATCTCTTCCTGGATATCTAATGGCATCTTAAACTTAACCTAAATCACCAAATTCTTGATCCCCACTGGGGTAGACTGAACTGTGTTGCCCCAAAAAGATATGTTCAAGTCCTACTCCCTGATACCTATGAATGGGACCTTATTTGGAAATACTGTCTTTGCAGATAGAATCAAGTAAAGATGTGGTCATACTGGTTCAGAATGGGCCCTAATCCAATGACCGGTGTCCTTATCAGAAGAGGGAAATTTGGATACAAACACAGGGAGAACACTAAGTGACTTTGGAAACAAAAATTGGAAGGATTCTTCTACAAGCCAAGGAACACCAAAGATTGCAACCACTAGAAGAGCAAAAATGAATTCTTCCCTGGAATTTTCATAGTAAATGACCCTGCCAATACCTTAGTTTGGAGCAGCCCTCAGCCTCTAGAACTGAGACAGTACATTTCTGTGGTTTTAAGCCATTCAAGTTTGTGGAAACTTTTATAGCAGCCCGCAGAAACTAATACATCCCTCAAGACCTGCACCTCCCATCTGAGTAGAAGGTAAATCCAGTCTCTCTGTGGATTGGGCCACTTTTTTGCTTCTTTCACTCATACAGTTCATATTCAATCCATGAAGATATGTCACCAGCTCAATGTTGAAATACATCCGGAATCTCACAACTTCTCACCACCTCTATAGCTGCCACTCATTTCAGCCACATCAACTCTCCCCTGGATTGGAGCAAAAGGCTCCTAATGGGTCTCCCTACCACCACCCATAGCCCACCATGGTCCATTTTCCACAAAACTGGGGAAATGTGGTTTTAAAAACATATATCAAATTATTTCACTTCTCATTCAACCATTTTATGACTGCAGAATAAAATCCAAACTCCACACTATGGCTACTTACCCTGACCTCATCCTTCCTTGGAACTCTCATCCTTCACTCTGCACCAGCCACAAGCCCCTCCCATCTAAGCAGAGGCTGCCCAGATAGCACCATTCCCTCATCCTGTCCTTCATTCTGCTTATTTATCTTCTCAACCTTCATCACCATCACTGCTTGGCATATTATGTGTGTTTGTGTGTTGTCTGCCTCTCTGCCTAAAAAAGGAGCCCCATGACAGGCCATAGTGTGAACCACCACCGTTTGCCAGGCACTTAGAACAGTACCTGGTTCATCAAAGATGTTCAGTACATCTGTTGAAGCAACGAAGTGCTGGGAGAAAGCAAATGCACAGCAGTTGAGGTGTTGCAGGGCAGTGCCTGATTCTGCCTGAGAGCTCAGTATTTTCTTTTCATCTCTAAAAGGGGAATAGGAAGAATAGCATCTAACCCACAAGTAATGCAATGCTTAGATATAGCATAAGCTATAGCATAGTTTTGCTCATTTATATAATGTGGCTTAAATATGGATATATAGATTTGCACCTTGTCTATAGCTTAAATATAGACAAGCAGCATCGAGTGCACAGTGTCTAGTTCATGGTAAGAATTCAATAAAATATTAGCTTGTGCTCATTTAGGCACAGAACAGACTTCACAAAGGAGGTGCCCCTTGTACTAGCTCCTGGTGAATTACAAGAAGGCAGGGGTTGCAGGCAGATGAGAGGAGATAACGAGGCAAGGGCCTGCATAAGGCATTCAGGTGACCACTTGCTCCAGTGTGGCTGGGACAAGAAGGAACTGTGGCAACAGCAGAGGGGCAGGGACAAGAAGGAAGAAGGAGCCAGCAGAGGACAGGGAAGGAGTCAGCGGAGGACAGGGTGAGAGGTTTAGCAGGAGCCAGATCTCAAAAGCTTCACAGGGAAAAGGGAAAGACATCATCATCTGATTCAAATGACAAGCAGGAAAGCAGCATATGATAAAGCACATCACAGATTCAGTGAGAACCTACAACTCCCCAATTTACC
The DNA here is from genome assembly GCF_009828535.3 of Hylobates moloch. NCBI lineage: Eukaryota > Metazoa > Chordata > Mammalia > Primates > Hylobatidae > Hylobates > Hylobates moloch. Next base: position 61,411,883 of record NW_026652292.1, on the reverse strand, counting down.
TCTTAGAGTCAAACTGCAAAGTTCCTATAACAATATAGCCAACAAGACCTGAAATGAAGACTTTGTTTTCTTTCAAATGCAGCATTAGCAAGAATTTCATGAGCATTCCCCTAAGGGAGGCTGATTCACTCTCTCTATCCTTCTCTTTGACTCTCTCTCTGCCTCTTTCTCTCTCTCTCTCAAGCCACATTGCTTTATATATCCTTTTCTGTAGATGGGATGTGTATGTAACACCCTGAATTTGATAATCCACTGTTGGAATGCCTCCATTTTAGCTTTTTAGCTTAAAAAAATCCAAATCTAAAACTCAATGGGAAAAATCTAGTGTTATTTTTACAGGCAAGTTATCCAGGTGAAGACCAGAGAAATTTATATTCAGGACCTCAACACAAAGACAGCGACAGCATTCGTATCCCACGTTACAATGTCCACTTTCTGTTGTTCAGCCAGTAAAGCCTGCATGATCAGCTACAGAAAGCTTGTTCTGACATCTGGAAAGTGAAGACGGCCACAGAGGCTCCAGGCAGGAGGAACATAGAGTCTGATTCTTTCCCTAACCAAAACAGTCTCCTCAAATACAAATCCATTGTCTGAAAGAGTTTCCCATATGGGAAATAATGACAGAAAGATAAACTGGACTTTAGCCCAGTACTGACATTCTCAGGGTTTTTCTATCAAAATAAAACCTTAAGAAGAGCAAGACAAAGTCCTATGCAAAACTTATATTCATTCGGGGTCACCATTTATCCGAATATTCTTCACATTGTTGTCCCTGGTATCCTGTTATGAAGAGACTGTAGTCATAGGTTCATTCCCAGTGCCTGCCTTTCAGAAGTTCACCCACTTCAGATACGGGCTGTGATCATCTTCCTTTTTCTGAATGTATGTCTCTCACCACCTCATTTTCCTGCCCTAAAACAGAGGTTCCAGATTCCTGTATCAATTCCAGTATTGAGCGCAATTTCTGAGACCTAGCAGGCAATCAAATATGAGCTTCTTGAACACGTGACTGGATGGATGCATGGATGCATGGATGGATGGATGGATGGATTTATTAAGAGATCAGAGATCTGCACTTAGGATTAAAGAAGAAGTAAATGCTTTTAAAGTTTTTTACTTTTGTTTTGGCTTGGATTGGTTTTTTCTAAAGTAGGGTGCAGGGGGGCATCAAAGGACTAGTTTTTTCCTCCAAAAACTAAGTTCCACAGCCAAGAAGGAGCCAGTGACAAGCCACATTGCCTTGCAGTAAATAGAAGTATTTATTGGCCTTGTCTCCCCACTTTCAGAAAATGAATGAGATATTTACCTCTAACTTTTCAAGAAATGTCTAGAGGTTGTTTGCAAGTCTAGTCATCCAAAGAGTTCCATTAATCTCCATTAGCTGACATCATCAGACACAGTTTCTTCCCATTTCACAAGAATCTCAGTTAAGCACCACCACTCACTTCCACACTTGAATTTAGGCAGAAGGACCAAGAGCATATGAAAACCTTCCTTTCATGAGACAGGAGAGGCATTCAAGCACATTCGGAAGCTCCTTTCAAATATCAAGCGTGCAAGAGGCATCAAGATTTCCTAAAACTCATTGACACAGAAACATCATAAGAACTTAACAATTATTAGGAATTTATATTTAGACGACTTCAAGAACAGATCCTAAGGCAATTCCCCAACTTGATGTCTTTCTCTTGCACTCACTTCAGGCTTTTCTCAAACATGGGATTCTTTACAGGAAAATGTGTCCGGAGATTATTCCTTTTCATATTTCCCTATGACAATGTGACCTTCAGTGAATAGTGCGAAAAGTCAACCTCATTCATGTATTCAGAGCACTTATAAACATTGTATTTGTTCCAGTTATAGAACACATTTCATCAGAGAAAAATTGGGCTAACTTACCTGAGCATCAATCTTTTATTCAGAGATCAGGCTCACTTATATGTCAAGATCTAACACTCATGTTGGCTCAATATAAACATTTGGTGCCAGCTTGAAGTAATTGTATCACTAATTACTATTGAATTATAGTGGAAATCATATAGAAGTACTTTTAACATTCAGACTAGGACAAGAATGAGTCCACGTGATTAACGTTATTAACGTAACATTCAGTTCCGTAATATACCATAATGATCCGGCTATTATATTAAAGTGTTACTAAATATTCACTTAGAGCCAAAAAACACAGTGGGTGTAAGGTTTCTTTGTCGGATTTGGAATTTAAACAGCACTCTTTGTCACAGTTAAGCTTGGTATAAAGCCCTAACAACAAAATCTGCCTACTACAGGAATGTTTACAAAGGCACAGAAAATGCCCACAGAAGGAATCAGTTTATCATAAACAATACAAATATTTACTTGATTATTTAATGGGTGCCCAGCATGTCTGTCCTTAATGTAGCATTAGTTGACATCAGGAATACACCATATGTGCAAATAATTAATTCAAATTATGCCTTTCTTCCACTGAGTTCTCTTATAAGGAGCAGAATTAATGTCGAGGCATATTCAGGAGCAGGGAGTTGTAGGCCCCTCTCCATGACTGTCTTTATGAATACCTAGATTTTAACACTTCATCCTCATTGTCATTCCGCTGCCAAGAGCTGATGGCATTTGAAATGCTCCTACAGTGTTCCTTATGTAATCAGTAGGATGACTAACATAGCGATTAAAAACCTGACTTGGCTAAAGATTTTCTTATGAGATTAAGCTTGCCCAAAATCACCCAAATAAGTCCACCCATTTTAACAACTGCCACAACTACAAAATCAACAGCTAGCAACTATCCACTATGGATGATCTAGCATTCCTAGCTCACAGGAATGTAAAGAGAAGCCAGCCATTCCGATGACTCTAAAGTGTTTTCAGTTAAGGTGCTTGAGCCTTATCCATAATAAAGACATTCAAACCATATAAAGGGATTTTCTGTGGGCAATTATGCCGACCCTTTTCTCTATGAATTAATACATGGCAAACATTGGTTTGTATGACATTTCGGATGAGAAAATCCTTCGCAGAAATGAGGTGCAGACACAAAGCGCTACGTTTAAAGGTGCAAGCACTGAAACCTTATCTTCCTGTCAAGCTGCTTCCAGGGAGGTTGCCCCTGGGCCCACATCCAATCTTGCAGGAGGCAAAGGTCTCGCACTTCTCCTCGCCTCTCATGACATCATGTTTTCCTCTAGTTCCTCAGGTTAGTAATAGTCAAGCCTTTTTTCTAAGAATAATAAGAAAAAAAGAAAGAAAAACCAAAGAAAACTTTAAAACTTACCTCTGATGAGGAAACTGAGCTTTCCTAAGAGCAAATAATTCCACTTCTATTATGTGATTATTCGTTTATATATTTCTGTGTGAATATACATACATATTTGTGTATACATGTGGACCCATATACATGTAGACCCATATACATGTATGCATTAGAGAGTTGTAAAGGTTGAATTAGACATTGCACATGAAATGAATAGAATAATATCCAACAGCTAGTAAGCTCTCAATAAATGATAGCTACTATTACTATCATGACTGAATTATATCACAGCATCTGGCACAGTGCTTGACACGTGTCAATACTCAATAAATAGCAGATGAATGAATTATTACTAACTCTCACCATATTCCCATATATACAAGGAGACTAAGGCACAGAGAAGGTGCCTTTGGTAACTTACCCAGCGCGACACTTCTACCAAATGCTAAATATAGGATTTGAACCAGATCTGTTTGAGTCAGAAACCCTGGCCTTTCTCAGTACTCCCTGCAGATCCTACCATAACAAGCTAATGCAGAGATGGCATTGAAAAAAAAAAAAGAAAAATTAATTGATTGATTTCGAGTTGCAATGGGACTTTGAAAGACTATAAAGCCTATCATGAAAATAAAGGGGAAAAAGCCTTCCAAGTTATTTAAAAATATGTTCCCAAGATTTCTCAATATTTTACAGCTGACTCTAAAAAGTTAACATCCGAAATCACAAATTTATTCTCTGCCCGGTGACATTTTCTTCTTTTCTAATGAATTTGTATTTAAGAGGAAAATTCCAAAATTGAAACAATGGCAATGATTGAGTAATTCATGCCTCAGTGCTATATTAGCAATTAATTAAATCTACCCAGCAATATACAGAAACCAGTCATCTGCCCCTGTATTTATTTTATTTCATTTCATTTCCTGTATCTTGTATATTCCCCAAAGCAATTCTTTGCAGTAATTTTACCTTCCATGCACAAATCTAATAATCCCTCTTGTTCTTAAGCATCACAGGTGCAGCTGTATTGTTATTAGATTATTAAATGTACATCAGATAAATTCCAGTTGGGCTGCATTCTCCAAAATGCCTTTTTTCCCAATCACATATTTTCAATTTTTTCATAAGTAAACACTGAGGTCTTTATTAGCAATAGTTTTTTTTTAATACATGCTTCAACTTTTCTTCTTATACATTTTGTTGCTAATCACAGGATTTAGTCAGCCTCCTATGCACATTCACGACTCTGTAATCTTAACAAGCTATATGCAGATGATTGACAGATAATACTTGACAGCTTCAAAATTAGAGAATATACAATGAAAATTTTAGAACAGCCAGATCACTTAGTATGCTAGGCTTCCAGTTTTGGCTTTTCTCCTAATCATCAACTTGTGGAGAGGAAGTAAGGCAAAGCAAGGAGCTAAACATTCCCTCACTCTCTAGCCTACTGGATGAAAACCACCAGGCTTGAACCAGCCTGAAAGAGTCATCAGTCAGAAATTATCTAGCCAAGAGTTGAAATGCACGCCATCAAAATATTAAGTCAAAAATATGATTCTTTGGCACTTAAACCAAAACACCGTCATCTCCTTCCCAGAGCCAGCCAAAATGTGCTTTTCACAAATTTTATTCCGTTTCATTCACTGAGGAGAGTTATCGTTTATGTAGCTTGCTCCTTAAATCTTTAATGAGAAAAGAAGTCACGTCATGTTTACTGAAATGATTAAGCCAATTTTTATTGACTTTGTTCAATTTATGTGGGAGCTGAAATTTACCTGAAGCCTTTCATTCTGGAAAGAATTGATTGGTGGCTTTTTTCCTACTATATTTGACTCAACTACCAGTGATGGAGCAAAGAAAAGAAGTTTGCTGTCTGTTTGTTTCACTTCTTTTATCTTCTGTGTTAAACCTCCCCACAACACAACCAACAACAGGTATATTTTCCTCTGTTTCAAGAGAACTGGGTGACACAAACCTTATACCAATTAAACTAGTAGCATAAAATGTTTGGGACGTTCCAAAGTCCATGCCTACCCAAACAGATGCTACTCAAAAAACTTGAGCCTGGTTCAAAGCTTTCTATCCTGCTCTCCCCAAGACCTAAATTCTGATGCTATTTTCCGTCAACACTCCCACTGTAATGAATTAGAAACCAACAAAACCTAACACGGGCAGCCCTTCTTAGAGGTTCCCACTGATAAAACGCCATAGAGACCACTTTGTTCTCTGAAATAGAAACAAGTATTTTCCACCCTTTTCTGCAACTTCCAAATCTGATGATGCTTGCAAGGTGACAACTATGCTGAGATTCCTTCCAGGGACATTTATGAGGGGAGAAATAAGTGACTTCAGGATTGTTATTTTATGTACACACTTGTGGAAAAAACACAAAGCTGTATGTTTTAAACTCCTGATCTTTTCTGGTGTGTACGTTCAAAATAGATCATAATGGATAAAATTGTTCAAATGTGACTTTCCTCTTTCTGAAAAGCAATTGCTATCAAGAGAAGCATTTGGGTTAATGATTCGTAATCACTAGTAAGAGCCTAAGGGTGAGCAACGACTACTGTGTAAGGAAAAGTGGGCACCCCAGGAAGAAATGGGGGAGGGGACTCCTCAGGAAAATCACAGAGGAAGAGGCTAACCCTGCATTTCCACCATCAGAGAAATGTACACTAAATAGCCATAACTAGGCCAAATTAGTCCCAAGAACTATATTGTTTAGTCTGGAATCAAGGTTGGAAGAGCAGACACAGAAAGAAAAGTTCTGCTCCTCAACACTCATCTTGACTTAAAAGGCATTTATTTAAAAGCTTAAGTATAACGGGCTCACACACTAGAAAATTCCAAATGAAATGGGCTTTGCAATGAGCTCTGATATGTGAAGAATCTGGTTAACTAAGCTAAGCCACCCTGATTGCAATTATGAAAAATGAGAGTCATTCCAAATTAATGCAAATAATAATAAGTAATTTAGGAGGAAAAGTGGGAAGATATCAGGGACATCTTAAAATGCCTAAAAATGTCTTTTTCTTTTTTGCTTGCTTAGAAATAGAAGTTAATTTCTATAAACATTCTTATGGAGTGGGCATGTATTACTATCTAAACTGCTGCCTTAATGAACATATTGTTGTTGTTTCTTTGTTGCTAGAGAAAAAATAATAATAAGGCAAACCTGCCCATTTTCAAGCTCCTTTGGTGCTTGATGAGGTAGGTGGTGCTTTGTAACAAGACAGTGTTACCAGAAATTGTAAAACACTCCAATAAACAGGGACAATCGCTGCAATCACATGCCAGTCCCTCCCAGGGTGCAGCTAGGAAATCCAACCTTTTATTCAAAGGACACAATATCATCACTCTCCAACACACCCTTTATCTATACACTAACCTATGGTTGCTACATGAAGACAGAAAGGAAAAGATATCAACATTATGTAAGTAAGGTTTTCTAAAAATACCTTCCTACAACTTGCCAAAATGACTGAGATCTAATTCACTCTCAAGTCACAGAAACCTCAGTGCTTTGCTGTATGTTAAGATGTGAGACGTGAATCGTGTTAACCAACTGGGTCAAATGTGAACTGAAAACTACAGTAAGAAGGAATGAATTCTGAACTCTATTTGCATCAAAACTGGACTCCTTCAACTCAGACTCAGCAATCTGGTAAAGGAGTGATTTTGAAGTACTATACAATTTTAGGGTAGCAATCGTGAAATATAGCTGTGGATGGGACAGCCACAGAAGGTTAACAGATACTTTCAATAAGTGATAAAGATATTTTGTAGTCATGGTAACCTGCGTGCAAATTTACAACATTAAAAAAAATTATCTCCCCTTTCCCCTGATATCACTTATAGTCTTCTCTTTTCTATAGATCCTTGTCTGAAGCTGGGTACCTAAGATTCCAGCAACAATGAAATGAAATTTGGGGGGTTCTCTCCTCAAGGTGGACTTCAAAATTTTAGGGCACATTCCCTGAACAAGGGCTTTTAAAATAGTAATACATTCTATAAATTTGTACCATATAATTTATACCACACAAAATATGAAAAAGACCTTTAAGTGGCCTGTTTCCAATGGGCTGTGCAATAAACTGATTAATATTTTAATTAATTTCTTAAGTACTACACTAAAGGGAGGTAGTTGAAACCTAGCATGCATGAAAGACAGGACGTTCCTCGGGACAAAAACTAAGAGACACGTCCATCAGGAGACGAGGAAGAAACGGAGAGTGAACAGGAGGGAGATGGCAATTTTCTTGTGGCCTGTTAACTCAGTTTCTTTCAAACCATTTTATTCTCTCCTTTGAAATGAGCAGACACACAGAGTCTCCTGACAATGGAATGGAGACAAGTCAGAGATCCCAAGGCTCACTCTGCCCTATCTCCAACCTCCCACGAGCACCCCATCTGGCTCTGACAGCCACCATTTCAGAAGGGGACTGAAGCCTGGCCCACTAATTATCTCTTCCCAAGGCCACTGAATTTAAAGATATCAGCAAATTTGAGATCGGCATTACTGGAGAAAAAAGACTGGAAGAGCAGGGTGAGAACGTGGATAAAGGTCACCTCCTTCTTTTTGTGTATTTCTGTTTGGTCAGTGTTTTAATTAAACATGTACATCACTCTTACATAGCTAAAATGCCATTAAAATTATTTTTTAGAACTACTCTAACAGCTTCCCACCTCATGTTCAAACTCTGAGAATAGCTGCTTGATGAGGGATCAGGAAACATTTTCTCAGATCATTTTCACTGATAAGGCCAAGGGGTTGGGGGAATGGCATCCTAGAAATGGAAGTTACAAGTAAATTAATTTGAATTAGAATAATAACAATGCTTTACATCCTAAATGCACTTTCCAATCACTATCTCATTTGTCCTTATTATAACCCTATGAAGTAGTTAAGAGAAGCAGTACAATCCCCAATTTCTACATGAGAAAATTGAAGCTCAGAGGGAACAGAAAAAAAAAAATGCTCAGGGTCACACAGAGAAAGAAATATAAAACATCAAACTCATTCACTTTTTAAAAACATGAGAGCTGGGAGCGTGCCATGCTTTTTTAACACCCTGCAAAGCTGTAGCTATAAATGCAGCAAGAAGAATTTTGGCATATTTGCTGTTGCATAATTATTCAAGAAGGCACAACTGCCCCATCAACACATTTGACTAAGTCACAATGAAGAAAGGCAGCCAAGAGTTTCATGCCCGCCAACCCCCCCGAGTTAGCAGGGGCTCAGCAAGTCACGATCACATCCTATGGCTCCGTGTCACCTGCAGTGTGAGATGACTCCACCAGCAGAAAGTGGAGGGTAGTAGGTGGGCTCCCACAGCAGCAAGTAATGTGCTATCTCCTTTTCAATCGCTGTGAGTCCATCAAAAAGAAAGGCTTGGCGTGGGGATAATAAGCCTTTACATTAAACTTCCAAGACTTAAGACTCTTTTAACAAAGGAAAAACAAGCTTCAGGCTCATAGACTTCAGCAGGCAACAGCAACAGCATCTAGCTAAAGATGTTAACTTTTTGGTGTTCTTTTAACATTTTTTTTTTTTTTTACATATTCTTCTATCTATAGCAAGTGATACTGGTTTTCCATTTAAAATGGTAACAAAATTTTTTCTACAAATAAATTTCCAGAGGTTAAAAAAAAGTGAAATAAATAGATTAAGCCACATGAAACTACTAGTATTTATTTTAAATCAGAAATGGTCAAAAATGGCACTTTCATATGGTTTGGCCTAATGGATGAATAATAGGTAGTAAATAATAGTGATGGTGTATAGACCAGACAGAATATATTTATACAGATAGATATGACACATAAGGAGACATATACAAATAACACAAAAAAAGAGTAGATGAATGACTTCGAATTGAAAAGCCTTGTTATTAGGATGACCATAGTATTAAGTTGGAGTCCCATTCTTCAGAACAATACCCTTAAGCTATAACAATTTGACTCTCCACTCAATCCAGGCAAAGGCATCTGGCTTCATTGTAGATTGGATCTCACTCTGGCCCAAGGCCAGCCACAAGGGAGAATTACATGCTCCAGACTCCTAAACAGATCAGCCAGAGAGCAGAAACAAGACCACAGGACATCCCACTCCATTCTCTTCTCATCTTCCTCTCGGTTTCTCCTGTCTCTCTTTTTTTTTTTTTTTTTTTTTTTTTTTTTTTTACTGTAAGTTCTGGGATCCATGTGCAGAACACGCAGGTTTGTTACACAGGTATACATGCACCATGGTGGTTTGCCGCACCTATCAACCCATCATCTAGGTTTTAAGCCCTGTATGCATTAGTTATTTGTCCTAATGCTCTCCCTCCCCTTGCCCCTCACTCCCGAAAGGCCCTGGTGTGTGATGTTCCCCTCTGTGTGTCCATGTGTTCTCATTGTTCAATTCCCACTTACAAGTGAGAACACGTGGTGTTTGGTTTTCCATTCCTGTGTTAGTTTGCTGAGGATGATGGTTTCCAGCTTCATCTATGTCCCCCACAAAGGACATGAACGCATTCTTTTTTATGGCTGCATTGTATTCCATGGTGTATATGTGCCACATTTTCTTTATCCAGTCTATCATTGATGGGCATTTGGGTTGGGTCCAAGTCTTTGCTATTGTAAATAGTGCTGCAATAAACATACATGTGCATGTGTCTTTATAGTAGAATGATTTATAATCCTTTGGGTTCCCATACCTTATATAGTTTATGTTAAACCATATATGAAATACATAGACCCTCTTTGATCTATCAGGAACCATTTTATCCCACCTTCAAGCTTTACAAAACTTTCTGTCCCCAATACACTTCCTACAAAACAATCAAGTTGCTTAGAGCTTTGCAAAAGGTCTGAGTGGTGGTAGCTACCTATCCTTCACTTGTGTCATCCCTAACCCCCAGCCACTGTCTTCTCCAAAGAGCTGACAGAGTATCTCCTGAAAAACCTCCAAGAAGTCTAAGAGGAAAAGGAAAAGGTGGGGGTGAGGGGAGAGTCCCTGAGTCAGATATGAAGACAGGAACCTTCTCCCTTCATAAATGCAACATGGAAAGTCAGTAGGGGCAGGGCGCAGTGGCTTATGCCTGTAATCCCAGCACTTTGAGTGGCCGAGGCAGGAGGATCACCTGAGGTCAGGAGTTCAAGACTAGCCTGGGCAACATGATGAAACCCCATCTCCACGAAAAATACAGAAAAAAAAAAAAAAAAAAAAAAAAAGGCAGCAAGGTGATGCGTGCCTGTAGTCTCAGCTACTCAGGAGACTGAGGCAAGAGAATGGTTTGAACCTGGGAGGCAGAGGTTGCAGTGAGACCAGATCATGCCACTGCACTCCAGCCTGGGCAACAGACCAAGACTCTGTCTCAAAAAAAAAAAAAAAAGTCAGTAGAATGAATTAAGGTTGCCTGTCTTCTGAAACTCCCTAGTGCTACTTATGGAAGGGACACTGATAAAGTTTCATCTCTCTCTCTTGCCTCCAGAGTTTGGGAGGAGCATATGTGTTTCCAATTTGTTTAAGCTCCAGCTCATTCCATTCACCCCAGGCAGCCACTAAACTAAGGCACATGAGCTACATTCTACTTCCAAGTCTTTCCCTAACCAACTTTGCGACCTTGAGCACGTCATTTAACTCGTTGACTTTGAGTTAACTTAAATGCCAAATAAGGGAGTTTACCTATATCAGTGGTTCTCAAAGTTGGTTCCACATTAGAATCACCTGAAGAGCTTTATAAAAATGCCCACACCAAGGGCTCACACCTAGAAATTGTTGGCTAGGTTCCTGTGTGCTAGGCATCTGTAGTTTTTTAAGCTTCCCAGGTGGTTCTGCTATGCAACTAGGGTTGAGGATCTCCAGCTTAAATGAACTCTAAGGTTCTTTCTAGCCCTGACAGTCTTTGAGTCCTTAATGCTAACTCAGGGGCTGGTGGCCTTTTCTTGTTTCTATTTGTTCTACACAGCCCTTATCAGTAAACGCTTTTGCCTTGGCTACACTTGCAGTTCTTAGTCTTATCCAGAGAACTGCCCACACCAAAGATTTGAAGTTTATTTTTCTACCGAAAAGAACTTTTGAGTTTGGTGAAAAATATAAGCTTTGTAGCTACACAGGCCTGGTTTTGAATCCCAGTGTGGTAGTCTTGAGCAAGCTACTTTATTAATCTCTCTAAGCCTCAACCTTCTCATCTTCAAAATGGGGATAATAATAGCTATTTCATGGATCCTTGTGAAGAGTGAATGTATACAAAGTACAAATGCTGAATAAATGTTAGTTACCACTTCCTTCCTACAACTTGGAGGTGAAGGAGGTTCTGTGCTCACAGAGGAGAGAGCTGGGGGAAAGTCAGGCTGAATTTCTAGAATCTTTAAGAGCAGTCTTTGCCTAATCAGATCAACACCAGCCCGGGAGATACTTAGAGCTTCAGAACTCTGACTCCCTGCCATGAGCATCGTTTTCCCTCCCATCGCCTGCAGAGAAGCAGAAACACAGTCCAGTTCTACATTCTGGAAGGGAGAAGCTACAAGTGTGAACTCAGAAAACTGCAGGCCATGAGATAAGTAGGCCAGTCCCGGACTCCTGCGGCGTAAGCAGCAGGAAAAGAGAGGCTAATGGTCAAAGGGACCTAATGAGGAAACAGTCGGGTCTGGCGATACTGGGGCAAAGAGGTGTCTGCAGCAGATGGAGGAGGAAAAAGATGAGCAAAATAGAAGATATTTGCCCTTTCCAGCTTTGGCAGGGCCATGGAAAGAATTTCTCAGACCACTGAGATTAAGCGGCAAGGAAAATATTCAGCACTAAAGCTGTGAGTAAGACTGCTGTTCAAAATTAGCTTTTCCCTATCAGTGCATATTTAGGCATAGGAATAAAGCTGGAAGGAAGCACGCTAAAATGTTAATATCGTTTGTCTCTAAATATTGAACTTCTGGGTCATTTCTAGGCTCTTCCCTGTATATTTCTGCAGACTGCAAATCTATAATGAATAAAAATGTCTCTTACTATTAGAAAACAAATTGAAAGGAAGAAATGAGGCATGTTATACAAATTTATAAATGAGAGACAAGGGACAAGGTTGTGGGTGGGAAGGAGAGCACAGGATTAAGATATCAAAAGACAGCTGTGTTTTTAAGAATAGATCAAATAAAAAAATTGATAGGTTGCCCATTCATGAGACTGTATATCTAGGGTACTGAGGTCAGAATTTGCCACTGCAAATAGCAAGTAATCTGCAGTCTTTATTTTCACCTTTTTCACTTTCCATGTTGACACTGGCTTTTCCAGTGTTTTGGAACCTGGCAATTGCTATGTGATAGCAAACACAAATAAATCACTGAGCAACAACGATGCAAATTCTCTAGCAAAAGGACCTAGCACTGAGCACAGACACACAGAAATCAAAACAAAACCAAGGAGGCACTGATGTTTCTTAAAACACCACTTGTCAGTATTTTTCCAATCCAAAAATACATGAAACCTCATACAGGATGTCATAGATTTCTAAGAGGTGATCCCAGATATCAGAGTTAAAATTTTCCTACAACGTTCAAACTGCTTCCTGTGGCCAAAAGATGATGGTTAACACCCCTGGGAGGGACAGATTTTTCCATGTAGAAAAGCTTCCATTTCATTGACCCAAGTTGGTATTTCATTTCTTCTATCTACCTCTATCCCTGGCTGCTGGTCTAGATTCACTCAGGGAAAGTTAGAGAACAGTCCTACCCTGTCACTCTATATTTTGAAACCTTTCCGTGTGGCCTGGTTGCCAGGAATCATGAAGAAACCTTGTGTCCTCATAGTGGGGAACATCGCACACTGGGGTCTATCAGAGGGTGGGGGTGGAAGGAGGGAGAGGATCAGGGAAAGCAACTAAGGGTTTCTAGGCTTAATACCCGAGTGATGGAAAAATCTGTATAACAAACCCCCGTGACACAAGTTTACCTATGTAACAAACCTGCATGTGTACCCCTGAACTTAAATGTTTTAAAAAAAAGGGCCAAGGATCTGAAGAGACATTTCTCTAAACAAGGTATACAAAGAGCCAGTAAGCATAAGAAAAGATGCTCAGCATCACTGAGTCATCAGGGAGATGGAAATCAAAAACACGAGATGCCACTTCACACCCACTAGAATTGCTAGAATCAACAAGTCAGATACTAACAAGTGTTGGCAAGGATGTGGAGAAATTGAAACCCTCATACCATGAGGATGCAACTGTAAAAATGTGCACTGTTAATTTGAGGAATTGCCAGACTATTTGGAAAAGATTAAACATGGTGTTACTATATGACCCAACAATTCCACTCCTAAGTACATGCTCAAGAGAAATGAAAATGTGTCCACATGAAAACTTGCACCTGCATGTTTATAGCAGCATTATTAATAATAGCCAAAAAGTAGAAACAACCTGAACATCCACCAACCCCCCCACCCTAAAAAAAAAAAAAAAGAAAAAGAAACCTGTGTCCACTATCAACCCTGTCAGGTTGGGATATGTGAGGACTTTCAGAGAAAATAACCGAATATCCACCATTAAAACTCTAGGTTGATTTTCTTTTCCCAAGAGATTTTTAATCTGGCCCCAAATGTGAGGTTTTGAAGAAAACAGTATCATTAAAAAGGAAAATCAGGTTGAGGTGGGTGAAGGTTAAGCTTAAGGTTTGTGAAATTTAGACTCCACACATTTCGATTAAATGGTACATTGATCCATGTCCCAAACTGTACTGAAATCTGCTCAAAGTCCGATTTGTCAAGTTTATCTGCCACCATTTGGATTCAAGATGACAGACTGAGTTATAAATCCAATTCGAGGTGGGACTTACATTGTACAGTGTACCAAATTTTATCAAAATCAGTCAGCTTCTTTAAGAGTCAAACAGGGCATAGACCAAAAAGGCAGTTAAAAGGAAAATGTCACATGAACTAGTTGAAGCAAGAATCATGCTCAGATCCATCATTTGTGGATCAATTAATTCAACAAATATTTATTAAGCACCTACTCTATACCAGGCAGTGCAGTACAAGCTGGGGATATGGTAAATCACAAGGCAGACGATAGAGCTTACATTATGGTGGGAGGAGGTGTGAGGGGAATAATTAAAGCTAGCAAAAACTGAGACTAGATCCAGCATGGGAATAAAAAGAGTGTCACGATAGACAAAAATGGAGATAGCCCACTTTAGACAGGGCTCACAGGGACGCTTTCTCTGAAGGGAGGTATTTAGGTTCAGGTGGAAGAGTGAGATGAAAGCAGCCCTATTAAGAGGCACAGAATCATGTCCCAGGCAATAAAAAAGGGCAAACCCAAACTCCTAAGTGGGACCTGTCATGGTCTTGGACAGACAGGGGGCCCAAGGGTGAAGAGGAGAGGCAGAACAGGCCCACAGCGACTTGCCGTACCAAATGGTTACTAGTGATATTGTGGGTAACATTGTCAGAAATCATCTGCGCGGATTGTGCAAGATGGCACACATTGCACCAGGAAAAAAAGAAAAACTGCACACTTTTATTTCCTGTAATGGCTTTCCATTCACACATTAAAGAATACCTAACAGCCCATACATTTTACTTTCCTTTGGGAAATTATCATTGAAGATTATCATCAACATCATTAAGGAACTTTGAAGTGTGATACATAGTTTCTAATGCATTTACACACATAAGCATATACGGTTCCCACCAGACAGGACAAGAGCCTTCCATCAAACAAGTGGACTCCGAAAACAATCGGGTATTTACGGCAAGTCCTATGGAGCAAATGACACTTCGGCAATTCAGCCCTGTAAGGAGTGAAGAGGAGGGCTTGCCGAAGCGGTCAGCTCTTCATGAAAGCCTGTCACGTCAAGGACAAATCCAATCAGCTCCATGGATAGGTCAATCTTCAAGCAGTCAAAAGAATGTGCCCAACTGAATAAAGCACCTTCCATTTCCCAGTCATCCGAAAAGTTGTAAATTTTATGAAATTCCAGTCTTAAAGTTTTAAGCCGTTTCTGAGCCATTTGGAAAATAAAACGAATTGCAAGAGAGTTTTCCTGACTAGCTCACTGATCTTTCCGTTGTCGTGTCAGGATGAAAGAATTCACCATTTGACTAAAGGTCAATGTTCTAGAAATATTTATGGGTGACTAAAAAAGGAAGACTATTAGGGAAATACTTACTCATTACCTTCATTACTATATGGTTAGCTGTACGAAGTACCAGACATACCTACACGACGAACTTACCTACCTTTCCATGATCACACATCCATTTGTTATGTGTTGTATTTGTAGGTCAGGGGTCCTTCTCATGGTGAGGTTAAGGATACCCCTTTCAAGGAAAATGACTAAATGTTGGTTACATTTTAAATTGTGCATGATTTTAATTCTCTGCAAGTAATGTTTGATGGATAAGTCTAAAATAAAATGGTCAAATGGCCTAACCTTTGAGCAATAAAATCGTGTGCAATAAAAATGCTGGAGGGCACCAGTTACTGAACTGTCATGGACTGGAGAATTATTAGACCCCATAATTCTGTACTGCAAAGCCAAATTTGTAGATTTTTTTTCACGTGAAAAAAAACCTAGGAAATTAAATGGAAAGACCTGTAGTAATGAAATATTAAATGCAATTTCAAGTGCACAAAAATGTCAGAAGCCAAGGGGAAAAAAAAGAAAGATTTCTAGAACAACATTAATTTTATCACACTTTGAGTATGCCTAGGCTTAAATACCCCTAAAAGCCAACCTGGCCCAGACTGGGGCAGCAGGGTAGGGGGTCAGGGAGGAAGCTAGAAAGGAGGTGCCCAGAAACAGGCACAAGTAGAAGCCAAAAGTAATAAATAAATAAATAAATAAATAAATAAATAAATAAATAAATAGAAAATATTTCACTTGTTTTCAATTTCCAAAGTTGAAGTCGTATTGCATAAATATATATCAACCCCAGCAGAAAGGCATAAAAGCAAAATTCCTGGACTCCAACTACAGCATGTCAGTTATACTGAAGTTCAGCCTGATTCTTTGTTCCTTGCATGACTGCAATTCTCGGTTCCTGTTATTAAATTCACTATAATTGAGTTTCAATCCTGGCCAAAGAGAGCACATATCATAGGATGGTTTCGTGGGCATTTGGAGTCAGTGAGTTGAGATGTGTCTGTATGAAAAGTGTTACTGTCATTACAAGAAATCACTGAAAAAATGTAGCTTCAATTTCAGGATACAGCAGTGAAACTTCATTTCAGTAATAGGTATTTAATAAGTGGGGGATCCAGAGAAACTTTAAAAGCAATATTTTAAACTGAAAATTATTGTGTGACTAAAAGGGTCAAATGCTGACATCAGGACACCTTGAACTGGCGGATGACATATCATCTCTGTGGAATATTGTTCACAGTTGCATGCAGGTGTTCACAGTTGCATGCAGGGAAAACCTTTATTTTAACACCTAGCTAACTTTCCAGGTCCATTACTCACACAGAATGTACAATCTTTCTTTGAATATGCTACAGAAATAAGATAATCTGTAATTTATGATTGCTGCAGCTTTACAACCTAAACAACACATGATGAAATCTTGTTCTTTAAAATACTAATCTGGGCTGGGCGCAGTGGCTCACATCTGTAATGCCAGCACTTTGGGAGGCCGAGGTAGGTATATCACCTAAGGTCAGGAGTTCGAGACCAGCCTGGCCAACATGGTAAAACCCCATGTCTACTAAAAATACAAAAATTAGCTGGGTGTGGCTGCGCATGCCTGTAGTCCCAGCTACTCAGGAGGCTGAGGCAGGAGAATCACTTGAACTCGGGAGGCGGAGGCTACAGTGAGCAGAGATCACGCCACTGCACTCCAGCCTGGGCAACAGAGTGAGACTTCATCTCAAAATAAATAAACAAATAAATAAAGTACCAATCTGTGTAGTTGTAATGTTGGACAGCAGAAAGAAAGATTTATATTTATAGCCAATTTTTACTTATCTTTACCTATTTATAAATTGTGCTACAACTTCAATAACCATGGTTAAAAAAAATAACATCATTCCTAACCACACTGCCTTTGAGTGTAAAAACAATTTCACCATAACGGATCATGCTAAAATACTCCAAGAATAATCTATAAATGAATCCTGGATTACTAGTCAAAAGATGGTGGTTATAAATGATTACATGAAAGAGTTGATGTTACTTTGAAAATCTTAGAGTCTGTCTATGGATTTTTGTATTTTATATGTAACATTTTTATGAAGTGATTTTGCCCTTACATAATAGCTTTCATCTTCAAAGCACTTCACAAATATGAACTAGTTACATAAAAAGCTGTATTACTGCAAAATCAGAAAATGGGAAAGCTGAAGTTCTCTTAGCAACCCTCACTCTCACACATTCTATGTGACTAATCTATAGCAAAGATTAGGTTTCTTAAAAACATGTTTAATTATCAATACTACTTTTACAAAAACATCTAAAGGGTTAATGGAGTTTTATTATACCAGGCAGTCCTTACTATTCATAAAAATCTGCCTTTGATGGAATTTGTTAAGTTTGAGAACAATTAGACTTGTATTGTGGTAAATCTTCTTTGTCCCCTTCTATTTCATGAAATCTGTTAAATATCAAGAAAAAGATTATTCAACAAAGCTTTATCATATTAAAATTGAAAAGAAAACTCACATATGCATCAATAGGACATGATTAAATAAATTATGGCATGTCTATATGATATAATAATATCAAATATAGCCATTAATAATTATGTTTTTGAAGTTGATATCATGGATGTAGAGAGTAGAATAACAAATACCAGAGGCTGGAAAGGGTGTATGGGTTGGAGGAGGTGATAAAGAGAGGTTGGTTAATAGGTAGAAACATACAGTTAGACAGATGGTATAAGTTCTAATGTTAGACAGCAGAGTAGGGTGACTATAGTTAGCAACAATGTATTGTATATTTCAAAGTAGCTAAAAGAGAGAACATGAAATGTTCCCAACACATAGAAATTAGATAAATAGGCAAATAAGTCAAATACTGATCATTATACGTTCTATGCATGTAACAAAAAATCACAGGTACCTCATAAATATGTAAAATATTATATATCAATATAAAAATAAAATAATAATTAGGTTTTTGGAAAATATAGGAAAATTTTCACAACATATTAACTTTTGAAAAGGTCACAAATTTATTTATGCCCTGTAATGTCCATTATGAAAAAGAAATAATTGTCTATAAACATATAAGCAAATTGGATTAAATAAATGTGAGTGGTGGGCATATGTGTGGTTTTATTTTTTCTTTGAACTTTATTATTTAAATTCTTTTTTTTTTTTTTTTTTGAGAAAGAGTTTTCCTTTTTTTGCCGAGGCTGGAGTGCAATGGCACGATTCGGCTCACTGCTATCTCCACCTCCTGGGTTCAAGTGACTCTTCTGCCTCAGCCTCCCAAGTGTCTGGGATTACAGACGCGCCACACCACCCCTGGCTAATTTTGTATTTTTAGTAAAGACAGGGTTTCACCATGTTGGCCAGGCTGGTCTTGAACTCCTGACCTCAGGTGATCTGCCCGCTCGGCCTCCAGAAGTGCTAGGATTACAGGCCTGAGCCACCATATCTGGCCTATTATTTAAATCCTTCACAATAAAATATATAGTTTTTTTTTAATCATGGGACATCAATGTTATTTAAAAGGAAACAAAATCATAAACCTTGCCCTTTAAGATCTCTTTGAGAGTTGAGAGCACAGTACGTGGGAGTAACTCAAGGTGGAAATTCAGAGTAGAAGGAAGAAAATCTTTAAGTGGGTCTTAAAGAAATGCAGTATTTACTAATAAAGAGAGCAGTCTAGACTGAGGGAATCACATATGCAGAGGCACAGAAGCAGGAGGCATGAGAAACAACAGAGAGCTTGAAGGGCTTCACTAGAGCAAAGAATACAATCAGGAATCAAAGAAGATGATCATGGAGATGGCACATGCTAGATTATGGAAGACCTTGATTACTGTAGGAAAAAGTCCAGCCTCATCCTTTTAGGATGATGTGAAGAGCATACTGGGAAAGGAGGCATGGAGAGGTTAGATCGAGAAAGTAGTAAAATTAGCAGAGTCATTTAGCTCGCTCTGACTTCAACAAGCAGAGGATTGGAGAGAAGACAAGATGAGAGTCAGTGATACCAGTTAGGAGATTCTGATGGATTTAACCCAGGGAGGATCAGTGGAAACAGAAAGAAAAAAAAGTTTCAGAGATAGTTAAGAAACAGAACCAACATGTCTTAATGGCCAGTTACATGTGGGTGAATGAGAAGAGTGTCTAAAGTCCTTCCCAGGTTTCTAGACTGGGTAGTTGACTGGACAGTGGTGTTGTTACCTAAATCAAGTGGATCTGGGCAAAAAGCCAGAGATTTGAGATGTGTAGAATTAAAGATGATTAAAAATAAACAGCAGGCTGCGTGGATTTGTAAGCAAGTCATAAGTGAAGGGTAGAAGAAGAGATTTGAGAACACTCAGCATGTAGCTGTGTGATTTAAAAAAAAAAAAAAAGGAATGGGTAGAATCACCGTAGAAGATTGGGCTAAATGAAGAAGGAGCTCTGACAACTGGGAGACATCAACATTTGGAGGCAGACACACAGAGCCTGCAGAGGAAATCAAGGCAGAATGGTCAGACAGAGAGGTCATGGGAGCTGGGAGCAGAGGCTTTCAAGAAAGGAGTGATCCTAGTTGTGAAATACTACAGAGATCAGGTAAGATACGGGCCAAAATGCGTCATTTAGGCTTCACAGTACAAATCCTCATTGACCATTGCTGCAGCAGTTTCAGTGGGTGGCATGAACAGGAGCTTATGGATAATTCAGATTTAAGGAAAGTATGGCAACTCTTTCCACAAACTTAACCAAGAACTGGGAAATAAAGCACCAAAATTAGAAGTAAACACAGGATCACAAAAGAAAGGCACTGATTGTTTATTAAAAGGTAACTAGCTGCAACTGCAGTAATGATTACCCAAGAAATGAAGTCATTGTTTTTCACCTAATAAAAATATAGTCATCTAGCTACAAAACCAAGATATGACAATAGATGTCCAAATGCTTGCTCTTAAGACATCAGCATTATCTAGCTAAAATTCACGTTCACGAAGTGTTTTGTTAGCACAAAAAAATCCTACAATCTCATTTCCAAAGTCTCACCTTAAACTGTGTTGTTACTCAGGTAATTGAAAGAGTTGACCAATATAAAGAATACAGTTTATATCTACAAATAACATGGTACCAGGAATGAATTAATTGTTGTCTAGATGATCTGCTGAATATCCAAGATGTTTTAAATTAGCTGTATAACCCTTTCAACATTAGGTAGACCTGAGGTTGATTAGATAAAAATCCACTTTTATAGTACAAAGTAGTTGAAGAAGTTTACAAAGAAATTTAAGAAACTTTATTTGTGTTGTGGTTCTCATTGGACTATCCAACTTAATGTTAGGAACTTCAATCCATATTGAGATAGAAGTCTGTACCATTCTTTCCTTCCACTCACCTAGAAATATCAAATTCATTATATGTATTGGAATCCACAAAAAGATTTATTATTTCTAACCCAATAAATCTGATTTTAGGAATTTATTACATAATAGGAGAAAATGCTATATGAACAAAAATATTCACTCGGACATTATAAGAACAAAAACTTAGAAAAAACCTAAAAATTCAACAATGGTGAAAAAACTACATGAATTATGGACATTAACTTAATGGAATAATGTACAGACACTAATTGCATGAAACAAAGCTGAATAAAATTGTTCACTTTGACTGCAATCATATAATTATAAATTATACGTACAAACCGAAAAACTCTTAAAGATAACTCAAACTTGGGGGAAAATAAAGCTGTGTTGCAAGAATGAAGGAATAAGAATTGTTTGGGCTTCTTATTTCAAATTTTCCCTTAATGTTCTTATAAGAACTTTCAGAACTTAAAAGGCAGGAAGTAAGGGAGGGAGGAGGGAGAACAACTGGGGACCAAAACCAATGGAAAGGAAACTGCTACGTAAGAAAAAAAGAATTCTGAAATGTATCTAGACATGTTTGTAGACTATTTGTAGACTGTGACTCATCTGTAGGCTCGGAAGCCCTGTTTAGAACTGATACAAGGTTAAATGTAGTTATCCATTTGCAAGTATGACTCATTTAAATGATACTGACAGGTATCTTGTTCTCTATACAGTCAGTGTCTGTAAATATTTTTTAAGAAATACTTTTTTCCAAAGGCAGCAGCACCAGTCAGGGGCTTATAGATAAAACTCCCATCTCCCTGGGACAGAGCACCTGGGGGAAGGGGTAGTTGTGGGCACAGCTTCAGCAGACTTAAACGTTCCTGCTGCTGGCTCTGAAGAGAGCAGCAGATCTCCCAGCACAGTGCTTGAGCTCTGCTAAGGGATAGACTGCCTCCTCAAGTGGGTCCCTGACCCCCATGCCTCCTGACAGGAAGATACCTCCCAGCAGGGGTTGATAGACACCTCACACAGGAGAGCTCCAGCTGGCTGTCTCTCTGGGATGAAGCTTCCAGATAAAGGAACAGACAGCAATCTTTGCTATTCTGCAGCCTCTGCTGGTGATACCCATGCAAACAGGGTCTGGAGTGGACCTCCAGCAAACTTCAGCAGACCTGCAGCAGAGGGGCCTGACTATTAGAAGGAAAACTAACAAACCAAAAGGAATAGCATCAACATCAACAAAAACATCCACACAGAAAGCCCATCCGAAGATCACCAATATCAAAGACCAAAGGTAGATAAATCCACGAAGGTGAGGAAAAACCAGCACAAAAAGGCTGAAAATTCCAGAAACCAGAACGCCTCTTCTCCTTCAAAGGATCACAACTCCTCACCAGCAAGGGAAAAAAGCTGGACAGAGAATGAGTTTGACCAATTGACAGAAGTAGGCTTCAGAAGGTGGATAATAACAAACTCCTCCGAGTTAAATGAGCATGTTCTAACCCAATGCAAGGAAGCTAAGAACCTTGAAAAAAGGTTAGAGGAATCACTAACTAGAATAACCAGTTTAGAGAAGAACACAAATGACCTGATGGAGCTGAAAAACACATCACGAGAACTTTGTGAAGCATACACAAGTATCAATAGCCGAATCAATCAAGCAGAAGAAAGGATATCAGAGATTGAAGATCAACTTAATGAAATAAAGTGTGAATACAAGATTAGAGAGAAAAGAATGAAAAAGAATGTACAAAGCCTCCAAGAAATATGGGACTATGTGAAAAGACCAAACCTACATTTGATTGTTGTACGTGAAAGTGATGGGGAGAATGCAACCAAGTTGGAAAACACTCTTCCAGATATTATCCAGGGAAACTTCCCAAACTAGCAAGACAGGCCAACATTCAAATTCAGGAAGTACAGAGAACACCACAAAGATACTTCTCGAGAAGAGCAACCCCAAGCCACATAATCGTCAGATTCACCAAGGTTGAAATGAAGGAAAAAATGTTAAGGGTAGCCAGAGGAAAAGGTCAGGTTACCCACAAATAGAAGCCCATCAGACTAACAGTGGATCTCTCTGCAGAAACCCTACAAACCAGAAGAGAGTGGGGGCCAATATTCAACATTCTTAAAGAAAAGAATTTTCAACCCAGAATTTCATATCCAGCCAAACTAAGCTTCATAAGTGAAGGAGAAATAAAATTCTTTACAGACAAGCAAATGCTGAGAGATTTTGTCACCACCGGGTCTGCCTTACAAGAACTCGTGAAGGAAGCACTAAATATGGAGAGGAAAAACCAACACCAGCCACTGCAAAAACATACCAAATTGTAAAGACCATTGATGCTAGGAAGAAACTGCATCAACTAACAGGCAAAATAACCAGCTAACATCATAATGACAGGATCAAATTCACACATAACAATATTAACCTTAAATGTAAATGGGCTAAATGCCCCAATTAAAAGACACAGACTGGCAAATTGGATAGAGTCAAGACCCATCAATGTGCTGTATTCAGGAGACCCATCTCACGTGCAAAGACATACATTGGCTCAAAATAAACGGATGGAGGAATATTTACCAAGCAAATGGAAAGAAAAAAAAAAAAAAGCAGGGGTTGCAATCCTAGTCTCTGATAAAACAGACTTTAAACCAAAAAAGGGCAAAAAAGACAAAGAAGGGCATTACATAATGGTAAAGGGATCAATGCAACAAGAAGAGCTAACTATCCTAAATATATATGCACCCAATACAGGAGCACCCAGATTCACAAAGCAAGTTCTTAGAGTGCTATAAAGAGACTTAGACTCCCACACAATAATAGTGGGAGACTTCAACAACCCATTGTCAATATTAGACAGATCAACGAGACAGAAAATTGACAAGGATATTCAGGACTTGAACTCAGCTCTGGACCAAGCAGAACTAATAGACATCTACAGAATTCTCCACCCCAAATCAACAGAATATACGTTCTTCTCAGCACCACATAGCACTTATTCTACAATTTACCACATAATTGGAAATACAACATGCCTCAGCAAATGCAAAAGAATGGAAATCATAACAAACAGTCTCTCAGACCACAGTGCAATCAAATTAGAACTCAGGATTAAGAAACTCACCGAAAACTGCACAACTACATGGAAACTGAACAACCTGCTCGCAAATGACTACTGGGGGTAAATAACAAAATTAAGGAAGAAATAAATACATTATTTGAAACCAATGAGAACAAAGACACAATGTACCAGAATCTCTGGGACACCGCTAAAGCAGTGTTTAGAGGGAAATTTATAGCACTAAATGCCCACAGGAGAAAGCAGGAAACATCTAAAATTGACACCCTAATATCACAATTAAAAGAACTAGAGAAGCAAGAGCAAACAAATTCAAAAGCTAGCAAATGACAAGAAATAACTAAGATCAGAGCAAAACTGAAGGAGATAGAGACACAAAAACCCCTTCAAAAACTCAATGAATCCAGGAGGTGGTTTTTTGAAAAGATTGACAAAATAGATAGACCACTAGCCAGACTAATAAAGAAGAAAAGAGACAAGACTCAAATAGACACAATAAAAATGATAAAGAGGATACCACCACTGATCCCACAGAAATACAAACTACCATCAGAGAATACTATAAACACCTCTACACAAATAAACTAGAAAATCTGGAAGAAATGGATAAATTCTGGGACACATACACCCTCGCAAGACTAAACCAGGAAGAAGCCGAATCCCTGAATAGACCAATAACATGTTCTGAAATTGAGGCAGAAATTGATAGCCTACCAACCAAAAAAAGCCCAGGACCAGAAGGATTTACAGCCAAATTGTACCAGAGGTACACAGAGGAGCTGGTACCATTACTTCTGAAACTATTCCAAACAACAGAAAAAGAGGGACTCCTCCCTAACACATTTTATGAGGCAAGCATCATCCTGACACCAAAACCTGGCAGAGACACAACAAAAAAAGAAAATTTCAGGCCAATACCACCGATGAACATCAATGCAAAAATTATCAATAAAATACTGGCAAATTGAATCCAGCAGCACATCAAAAAGCTTATCCACCACGATCAAGTCAGCTTCATCCTTGGGATGCAAGGCTGGTTCAACATATGCAAATCAATAAACATAATCCATCACATAAACAGAACCAATGAAAAAAACCACATGATTATCTCAATAGATGCAGAAAAGGCCTTTGATAAAATTCAACACCCCTTCATGCTAAAAACTCTCAATAAATTAGGTGTTGATAGAATGTATCTCAAAATAATAAGAGCTATTTATGACAAACCCACAGCCAATATCATACTGAATGGGCAAAAGCTGGAAGCATTCTCTTTGAAAACCAGCATAAGACAAGGATGCCCTCTCTCACCACCCCTATTCAACATAGTATTTGAAGTTCTGGACAGGGAAATAAGGCAAGAGAAAGAAATAAAGGATATTCAAATAGGAAGAAAGGAAGTCAAATTGTCTCTGTTTGCAGATGATATGATTGCATATTTAGAAAACTCCATCGTCTCAGCCCAAAATCTCCTTAAGCTAATAAGCAACTTCAACAAATTCTCAGGCTACAAAGTCAATGTGCACAAATCACAATACACCAATAATAGACAAACAGAGAGCCAAATCATGAGTGAACTCCCATTCACAATTGCTACAAAGAGAATAAAATACCTAGGAATCCAACTTACAAGGGATGTGAAGGACCTCTTCAAGGAGAACTACAAACCACGGCTCAAGGAAATAAGAGAGGACACAAACAAATGCAAAAACATTCCATGCTCATGGATAGGAAGAATCAATATCGTGAAAATGGCCATACTGCCTAAAGTAATTTATAGATTCAATGCTATTCCCATCAAGCTACCATTGACTTTCTTCACAGAGTTAGAAAAAACTACTTTAAATTTCATATGGAACCAAATAGAGCCCGTATAGCAAAGGCAATCCTAAGCAAAAAGAACAAAGCTGGAGGCATCATGCTACCTGACTTCAAACTATACTACAAGGCTACAGTAACCAAAACAGCATGGTACTGGTTCCAAAACAGGGACATAGACCAATAGAACAGAACAGTGGCCTCAGAATTAACGCCACACATCTACAACCATCTGATCTTTGACAAATCTGACAAAAACAAGCTACGGGGAAAGGATTCCCTATTTAATAAATGGTGTTGGGAAAACTGGCTAGGCATATGCGGAAAACTGAAACTGGACCCCTTCCTTACACCTTATACAAAAATTAACTCAAGATGGATTAAAGACTTAAACGTAAGACCTAAAACCATAAAATACCCTAGAAGAAAACCTAGACAATACCATTCAGGACATAGGCATGGGCAAAGACTTCATGACTAAAACACCAAAAGCAATGCCAACAAAAGCCAAAATTGACCAATGGAATGTAATTAAACTAAAGAGCTTCTGCACAGCAAAAGAAACTATAATCAGGTTGGGTGTGGTGGCTCACGCCTATAATCAATCCCAGCACTTTGTTAGGCCAAGGCAGGTGGATCATGAGGTCAAGTGATCGAGACCATCCTGGCCAACATGGTGAAACCCCATCTCTACTAAAAATACAAAAATTAGCTGAGCGTAGTAGCGCATGCTGGTAGCTCATGCTGGTAGGCCCAGCTACTCAGGAGGCTGAGGCAGGAGAATCGCTTGAACCCAGGAGGTGGAGGTTGTAGTGAGCCAAGATCATGCCACTGCACTCCAGCCTGACAAAAGAGGGAGATTCCATCTAAGAAAGAAAGAAAGAGAGAGAGAGAGAGAGGGAGGGAGGGAGGGAGGGAGGGAGGAAGGAAGGAAGGAAGGAAGGAAGGAAGGAAGGAAGGAGGGAGGGAGGGAGGGAGGGAAGGAAGGAAGGAAGGAAGGAAAGAAAGAAAGAAAGAAAGAAGGAAAGAAAGAAAGAAAGAAAGAAAGAAAGAAAGAAAGAAAGAAAGAAAAGAAACTATCATCAGAGTGAACAGTCAAACTACAGAATGGAAGAAAATTTTTGCAATCTATCCATCTGACAAAGGGATAATATCCAGAATCTACAAGGAACTTAAACAAATCTACAAGAAAAAAAAAACCCCATCAAAAAGTGGGCAAAGGATATTAACAGACACTTCTCAAAAGAAGACAATTATGCAGCCAACAAACATATGAAAAAAAGCTTATCATCACCGGTCATTAGAGAAATGTAAATCAAAACCATAATGAGATACCATCTCACACCAGTTAGAATGGCAATCATTAAAAAGCCAGGAAACAACAGATGCTGGAGAGGATGTGGAGTAATAGGAACACTTTTACATTGTTGGTGGGAGTGTAAATTAGTTCAAGCATTGTGGAAGATAGTGTGGCAATTCCTCAAGGATCTAGAACCAGAAATACCATTTGACTCAGCAATCCCATTACTGGGTATATACCCAAACAATTATAAACCATTCTACTATAAAGACACATGCACATGTATGTTTATTGCAGCACACTTCACGATAGCAAAAACTTGGAACCAACCCAAATGCCCATCATTGATAGACTGGATAAAGAAAATGTGACACATATATACCATGGAATACTATGCAGCCATAAAAAAGGATGAGTCCATGTCCTTTGCAAGGACGTGGATGAAGCTGGAAGCCATCATTCTCAGCAAACTAACACATGAACAGAAAATCAAACACTGAATGTCCTCACTCATAAGTGGGACTTGAACAATGAGAACACATGGACACAGGGAGGGGAACATCACACACTGGAGCCTGTCGGGAGGTGGCGGGGAGGGCGGCTAGGGGAAGGATAGCATTAGGAGAAATACCTGATGTAGATGACGGGTTGATGGGTGCAGCAAACCACCATGGTACGTGTATACTTATGTAACAAACCTGCACGTTCTGCACATGTATCCTAGAACTTAAAGTATAATAATCATTTTTAAAAAAGAAATATTTTTCTCTCCAATTTTCCTGAAAACAAAGAAATAAAGATGGCAGACAGTTCTAGTATGAAGTGTTATTGAAGTGCTAAATTAGCAAGTTTCCCTGCATTTTTAGTTGAATACTATTTACAGTAGTAAATAAAATAAAATAAACAATTTTATTTTTAAAACATTTTCAGTAAAATTTTGAATATGCTCAAATAACACTACCACTGAGGTAGAGTTGGATCAGTCTGTTGTTAACAGGCCTTGGTTTCATTTTAAGTTTAACAAAGACTGTTTCCCCAGCATTTCCATGGAAACTGAACTTCTTAGCACCTATAATAATGTGTCCCGTCATATAACAATAATTTATGTTGCTTATACTATAAAGGCCTATAATGGTTAGAAGGAGGCTCCAGAGTCAGAGGGGTTCAAATTCAAGCTCCACATTATTAGCTTGGAGACCCTCAATGAGTTACAGAAAAGCTCTGCGCTTCTGGTTCCTCATTTGCAGTATGGATATAATAGTATTTATCCCATGAGGTCTTGCAAATATTAAGTGAGATTAATGTATGTGGAGTACTTAGAAATAGACCTGGATCACAATAAGCACATAGCTAATGTTAGCCATTATTAATATTAGATGTTGCAAGGATACAAGAAGAATCAGAGTTCTGGCCTTGAGGGAGGCTGGCTTTATGACTATTAATAATGATAACATAAATAAGGATAGTATTATAGCATCATTTGCACGCATTAAGTTTTCTGATTGTGCTGCAACTCTGTGAGACAGATCTCAGACCCATTAGATAGCTCAAGAAACTGAGGTCCAGGAGAACAATTCAAATGACAGGATTCCCCGCTATAGAGATTTTAGCTAAGGGCTAAGGGAGGTTTTGTTCTAAAGCTACAAATCAGAGAAAAAGGTCTAAATAGCATCAGTCCTCACAATATGATCCAATGGGGAAAAACTAGTTGAGAGTTTGTGACCTCCTTTTTAGTTGATAAAGTAATTTGGATGGGTTTGGAGTTTTTAATGGTATAGTAAAACTTGAGTAATCATTAATCAAGACTTGAATTGTAAGTAACTTTTTTTTTTTTTTTCAGAGAAAATGACTGAAAGAAAATTCCAAAAAGCAGCACTGTGAAAACTGTTTTAGCAGCCATATCCTAAGAGTTCATGAAATATGATTATTCCCCAGACAAGTCT
The DNA here is from genome assembly GCF_009828535.3 of Hylobates moloch. Taxonomy (NCBI): domain Eukaryota; kingdom Metazoa; phylum Chordata; class Mammalia; order Primates; family Hylobatidae; genus Hylobates; species Hylobates moloch. Next base: position 61,383,040 of record NW_026652292.1, on the reverse strand, counting down.
AGATTTCCAGCTTCACAATGAAATTAGAGTCCCAAGACAGGAAGTTAGCACTTCTTTGCCCCTCAAATACAAATTAAGAGATCACTATTTGAAAATACTATGCTTGTAACAAAAATGGTAGAATTTTTAGCAATTCGTATAATAAATCCTGGCCCCTTTTATGCATTATTATACAGAAATATTATTAAATAGATATATTTTTATCAGTTTTTTGGAACTATATAAAAACATTTTTATTGTGGAAAATTATGAAAAACCACCCTAAATTCTACAACCCCAAAATAGTCAATAATGTCACGTTTTTTATATGCATGTTATGCATATGTGCACATACACTTATGTACATTACCTCCACTTACACTGTCATTTCACTTTCTGCAAATTATTTTATAACAATATTTTTTACATCATCTTTCTCTCACCACTGGAATACTGTGTACACTGTTTTGTCCTGCTTGCTTTTCATTTTTATATTCAGTATTATATCGGGAGCATTTCCCAGGTTACTAAGTATTGTTTGAAGCGGTATTTTTAGCGGTATTTTTAGTGGCCTTTCTATGTTGATCTCTCACCTTTTTTAAATAGTAAGTGGATTCAAGAATTTTCTGCCTTTCAGATCTCTCTGATACAATATGGAGATCTAAGTTTCATGACCCCCTGATAACTCCAATTAGCACATGTAAAATTGTCTCAAGCAACTTAGGAATGTAATTAATATTGCCTTAAAATATCAGAGAAAAGCTTTTAGTTAAGAGTAATTCCTTCTGTTTGCATTTTTAAAAGCCTGTTTTGAGTACTTCAAATCTTTTGGCTATAAAAGCTTTCCTTAGCTTTATGGTTTTCCCTGCCTAAAAAGTAAAGGTAAAAGTAAAACATTATGAAATTCTTACAAAAAATCTAATTGCATCAGTTATCACTTTTTAAAAATATGTTCTTGGGAGAATATTGTCCATAATATTGTATTTTGAAATCATGTTGTAGTTTTATATACACACAACAGTGATCTCTGCAAAATTTGAGTCTGACTTGGCCATTTCTTGCTCTCAAGCCACGTGTTACATATATATTCAATCCACATATATCTCTGACTACTCATCCAAATAAAGTTGGCTCCTTTTCATCAAGAAATCTTTTCCCCACTGGGGTAAATACACATCTAAATCTATAAAAATTCTACTTAGCACCAGTTACTCTGTAACATAGCAAGGTACACTTTCTTCTAATTTGCTAGCTCCCCAACTGAAAAAGGCTTTGTTGAAATCTAACTTTATTGGTTCCGGTTGGAAATTGAGCTACATGTAGTGGATATGCTGATTTTAAAAAAGAAAGAAAGAGCTACAATAATGGTGGTGTGGTCCCTTGAGAATACATTTATTTCTGCAGTATAAAACAAAATTAAATTCTTCAATCTCAAAAACTATTAAAAGGTTGTATTTAAAATGCATGAAGCATTAAAAAGACATCAAAATTAAAATAATCTCATAAATCTCTTCATTTAAAAGACTTATTAGAATACAGATCGAGGCAGAAAACAGCTGCCCAGCCCTCCAGAGCAGTAAATTATAACTATTTTAACTTTTTTTCATTTTCATCATTGAAAATTCTTTTGCAGAATAATTGTATTGCTGTAGCAAGACCAACTGTCCCATATATTTAACATGTGAGTAGTAAATTGCTTTCAATGAACTCTGAAACAGATACACTGTATATTCTTTTAAAGATCAGCCAACCACAGGGTTATGCCCTGACAAAGGATACAGAACGTACAAGCAGAAATTAGTTTTTAATGTAAAATTGATCAAAATAATTAATTATTTCAATTCACTTTGCCAGAGCACCAGGGGAGCCTTAGGAGAAACCTAATAGTTTTCCTATAGAAAACCTGATAGTAAGAATTTTATTGTCATTCCCTTTTTTCCTGCATCTGCAAGCTAAAACCCAAGGAAAAAAATTATCATGGTAAGGACAGTTAGATGTGGCCAATTGCCGTCAGTCATTAAAACTTGAATCTCTTTTGTAAATGACTGACAATTAGGTGAAGGCTTTTTTAAAAAAAATAAAGATTCTCACTTCATAGACCATCATGTGTCAGTCTTGATTGTACTGGAGCATTCCTTGGAGTACAATTAAACTATCATGTTGATTGCACCTCAGTGCAGTTGAATCCTGAAAAGAGGAAAAGAAAAGCCAGATGGCTAACTATGATGCCTCATGCCTGTTGCCCCTCCTCATATTCTTGAAGAATATACTGCGAAATGAGCAGAGCTATTTTTTATAGAAAGCAGCCAGATATGCTTTGAAAGTCTCATCAGGCGATAAAAGGTGTGTTCCCATAAAGCTGCCTCCCATTTTTATCACCTTCCCTTCTGCAGGCGCACCCTGACATCATTCCTCCTTAACAGAGATAAGATTTGTAAACAGTGGGCTTTATTAGGAGCTACTTAGAACACCATTAATCCAATTTAATTGATGGTGTAGTGGTACCAGATCTTTTTGTCCTTTCCCTTTCCGGAAGACAACATGGGTAGCAGAATCAGACTTCTTTCCAGAAACAGCATCTATCTTTGGAATTCTGCACACTTTCCCGTTGCCTCAGCTCGCACAGGCTGAGCAAAGCTCCTTATCTAAGACTGAAAAGGATAACAGGACTGCTCGAGTATAAAAACTGCAAGTATTTTATTTATCTCTCTTTCTTTCTGCTTAGATTACCATTATCTTTGGTCACTGAATTTTGTCTCTTAGGCTTCAAATGAAGAGCGAAGTCAACCAGATGGTACAGCTCTAAACCCCATGGATTACTGCTCCATCCGCGCGCGCGCACACACACACACACACACACACACACACACACATACACACACCCCTTTTTCTGGCCTTTCTTTGGCTTTACCTTACCTTAGGGTTAACTTGCTCATGAATGGTTTCTGATGATTCTACGACCTTCCTGGCAAAATATTTATGCTGAAGAACAATGCAGGTGCTAAAAAGTCCTCAGTAACTACTACTTATGCTGCAGCTGAAATGGAAGTCAAGCAAATGAGCTGTCGAAAACCAAGCTAGAGATCTGCAGGAGGAGGGGAAATTGCATAAAATAATTGCGAACATGAATTTTAATTCCATTCATTCTTCTTTTCTATAGCCACATAGAAGCCATTGAAGAAGCCACAGAGATAGACTGAGAAACAACGGCCCCTTCCTGTAAAAGGCTTCCAATCAAAATAGACACAGACATACGAATATAACCCTATGATAATTAAGACAAAAAGAACATAACATACCCACCCTTGTACACTGCATGGTAATAGTACTAAATCAATTGTTAAGCATCCTATGGGCACGCGTGATTAACTCTCACTAGACGGATCAGGGAAGGCTTCATAAAGGAGGAAGCAAAGGAGTTCCATTATTAATGAGTAGGGAAAAGGGCACCTAGGATTAAGGAACAGCATGGGCAAACACACAGAGAAATGAAAACACTTGGAACAGATTCCTGCTGCCCCATTTCTGTCGTGAGTACCACATGCACTATTCTTGCCACGTCCTTGTGTCATCTATACTAGTATTCGCTTAACATTCTTTTTAACTGACTCCATTTTTACTGAAATAGTTTTTTTAAAGAATAATTTATGGCATAAAAAAGAAAATTTTGGCCGGGCATAGTGGCTCACATCTGTCATCTCAGTGTTTTGGGAGGCCAAGGCAGGAGGATGGCCTGAGGCCACGAGTTCAGGACCAGCCTGGGCAACATAGCAAGACCCTGTTTCTACAAAAAATATATATGTTAAAGAGAAATTTTATGGCACTAGTTTAAATAAAAGCCCAGTGTCACTTCCCCCAAGTATAAAGTAACTGTAAAGATAATAAATAAAAACAAAACCACGGCCCTAAATACTTTGTCTGAGCCTGCTTTCTCTTTGCTACAAAAGAAAGTGAGAATGTCAACATGTTAATGACTCCCCCATATGCAACTAAGAATTCTTCCTCAAGGGATCCCAAAGGGGTGAGAGAGAATTCTAAACTGCATAAATTACGCATGTGGTAACTCGGGTTTACTCATGGCCATGTTAGTGTACCACCTAAGGTCATTTTGAGTCGTTATCCCACACTCTGGGAAACCCTGAGATCCAAGTCCTTCAGAAGCTGGCTGAGAGAAGGATACAAGCAGAGAGAAGGCAGATAGCAGATCTGTAAATTGTATGGACCCTGAAGTTCATGTCTAGGGACCCTGAAGTTCATGCTTAGCACTTCACGACCTTCACTTGAGTGCTAAGAAGTCATTTCAGGTAGGCAGGTCTTTAAGAAGAAAACGCTGGTTGTGGTACTAAAGATAATTGAACAGAGAAGAGATGAAAAGCTAAGAGATCAGCTCATTTGAGATAAGCCAAGCATCTTAACTAAAGTAATAGGAGAAGGGATGGAGAATAGGTAAACGTTCCTCCCCAATGGTACCATGCTTGCATGCTGTATGTTTCCCATACTGCTCCGTCCTTTATAAGAACCAAGTCATTATGACTGCATTTCATCAAATCTAAGATGCTATCAATTGTGAGATGCACCATTATTTTATATGCCAGTAAGAAAGAAAAATGCTGCCAATTAAATGATGATACACCATCACTTGTAAGAAGCATCCAATTTCAGAGATGTTAAAACGTGGGGAAAAAATGCGTGGCTTGGAATCAGTGAGACACATTATTAATCACTATTGCTTAAAAGCAAATAATATAGAGCTTGGGAGTTAATTGGTGTTCAAAAACAATGAAAAATCATATCTCATACAATGTCCTTCTTGATGTAACTAGAGCAATAAATTGTCATCCTCTTGAGATAAGACAACATAAAACAGTGGTTCAGACCTAAGCCAGAAATACCTGGGTTCTAGTTCTACTTCTGCCACTCACCAGCTGTGGCACCTTAGACGAATAACAAACTTTCAAAACTTCCGTTGGTTTATCTGTAGCATCTTCTTTGTATTTTTCAATATGTAAACACCCTCCCAAAGGAAAACTCAAAGTAAGGACCCTGAGCATTTCCCTGCCTAGATTAATCCAAACTGATTTTTAATGAAAGCTAATTATCATTTATAACTATTATTATCAGTGGTAATACAGTTAGTAAAATAGTTTGTCCTCTTTTCCTTATTATACCCAAAGAACCACAGTGCCCACAGGTCTTAGGTTATCATCATCACATCACTGTATTGATGCTCACTTAAATGATATAGTATATGAGGGCTGATCACTGACAAATAAGTTGGGGTCCATATGGTTGGATTCATGTGGGTTGGTCCACGTACAACCCTGGATTCAAGCTCCATGAGATTTTCTGTTCCAAGGCTCCTCCTGGACATTAATAAGTCGTAAATGTGAATCATTCTGAAGACAAAATGTGGAATTATCTATCCCCATGCTACTGTGGAAATAGGAAGCTGTTCTTCCAATCGACAGAGCAGCATCTCTTTAATTTGTGGATTACTACACCAGGTGTTTTCAGGCTGGGACACGATCTGAGCCTCACACCACGCCAGGGAGTTAAGACAGGCATTGCTGTTCCTACTCACGGAAGAGGAAGTTGAGCTTCAGGGAGGACACAGTGGAGCTTGTCCAATGTCACACCATTGTAAGTGGCAGGGCCTGGAAGGAAGCTCAAGTATGGCTCCAAATGTGGTGCTCACCTTGCCCCTCCATGCTTCCACATGACTAAAAAACAACATTCTTTAAAAAATAATTACATTATTTTTCTCTCCACCTGCATTCTACCTTCTCATTTTTGGTTGGTAACTCACTCTTGATCAGTCTTCCAAGCCCTCACACTGGCCTTCAATCCCTTGCTCACCTCCTTCTAGTGTTCTGAAGATGCAACAAGTGTCCGAGAGACTCAACCTGTTACTGATCCCACATCTCCTGGGGCAGAGCCGGGCAGACACTGGGTCCTTGGTCATCAGGGTGCCGGGGACAGTGCTGTTCTCAGGTAGAGCCACCAGGGAGCATGGTGACTCAGTGTGCAGCCACCCTGGTCCAGAGCAGGTGTGCAGTCCAAACCCTTAGAGCCAGTGCAGGACGATGGAGGCGGCTCAGAGGCAGCAGTGCATCAAGGAACATGGTAGTTCAGTATATGACTTACACATGCTCATTCTAGATTTGCTTCTGCAGCTGACAAGCTGGGGAGTGCTAGGCAAGTTGCTTCCCCCAGTCTCTAAGAGAAGGTCTCTAAGAGTTGTTGACTCGTGACCTTTATAGTCCAGCACTAAAGTACTCTCATAGCATCCTTCCTGTGGGTGACCTCCCTGGGCAGATCAAATGCCACAACGTTCACAAAAGGCTCACAACTGAAAGAATGCCGACATGGCTGTCTGTGAAGCATCCTCTAATAGATAGATGGTATCATCAAAATCTTCTCCAGCTAAAGAAGAATTCCTATTTTAGGATGTCTCCTATTTTTTTTTCTTCTGAGACCTGAGCAAGCAGGATTCAGAGAACCCTAGCAATCAGTTTAGGGGGCAAAGAGCACCGCATTGCTCCGCACAGCTCACACTTCAAACACACAGCATCTAACCCTCTCCCTGGTACCCCTTCTCCATTCCTTTTCGGCTTTTTTGATTCCTTCATAAAAAGATCCTCTAATTTCTGCAACTAAAACACTAAAGAAGTCTATAGACTCAAACATAGAACTTGCACAAATCCTGGTCCCTTTTGGTGTGATGAGGAGAGCTTTTCATCACTCTCCAGTTACAAAATGATACTCTCATGCATCCTCTATTCCAAGACTCTCAGAAATACAATTTTTCTGCTTTGCAATTAATATGATAAAGTGTCAATAACTTTAGAATAAAGTGATTAGCAAACAGTTAAGAAAAACAACTAAGCCAAATGACTCCATGCACATGAGACGTGAGCCAAAATTACACAAAAGATAAAAAAATAAATGGCTAATAAATTATAGAATAAAATTTCAACACACACTAGTAATCAGAGTAAATTAAAATATGACGCAATCTTAAATGACTGACAATATTACAAAACTTATTATACTCAGCATTGATAAGAGTGACATAAATGAGGCCTCTGGGTCTACTGGAACTGGCACAATTTTCCTGAAAACAATGTAGAAGAATACATTAAAAGTCCTATGCTTGCACTGAGATGCAAACATGAGGAGGAGGATTTATAATGTACTATGATCCTCCAATATCTACTTTCCCCTTCCTCTTTAGGAATAAATCTCCAATTTTTTAACTGGGTACATGGCCATTTGTATTAAAGATTACATTTTCTAGTCTCTCTTGTATCTAGCTGTGGCTCTGTAAATGTGTTCCATCCTAAGGAATGTAAGTGGGAATGATGGGTGCAAATTCCAGATGATATCCTTAAAAAGAGACATGCTTTCTTCCCCCTCTTGCTCACTCTTTCCTTCTGGCTGGAATGGATGACTAGCGCTCCAGCAGCCATCTTGGTTGTTGAGGTGGTTTTAGAATGAAAGTCAGATGTGGTGGAGCAACAAAGTAGAAAGATCTGCACCTACAACCTCCAACCTTTTTGAGTCATAGTAATTTGAAGTTTTACTTGCAGCCAAATCTAACTGCAGACAATATAAGTATTAATAGCAAATATAGTGCAAAATATTTTGCTTAAAAGAGTGAGATGCAAAACAGTGTATAAAATGCTAGTACTTGTATAAAAAGAGGAAAACTAAAAGGCTATGTGGTAACTAGGTCTATACTGACTCAGGCCTCCCTGCGTTCACATCCTTCATATAGTCCCTTCCTACACTGAATATGAGCTCGCCATGTATCTCATCTAAACCAGTAAACTCTGAAAAAAGTGACACTGCCAATTCCTAGCCTAAGCCTTAACAAGACCTAGCCACTTCTGTCAAGATGCTCTTTGCAGAATTGTTTATAATAGCAAATAAATAAATTTAAATTTATGAGAACATTTACATTGTGGAATTTCTTTATTAACATATATAGCACAATGATGGCAAATGATTATTATATAGAAAAAAAGATAGCATATAAAATTATACTCATATGGAAGACTATGTCTAACCTGTAAAGCAGATCTATAAAATACACAGAAATACTTTATATGTAACAGAATAGATTATATTTAAAAATTAACATTTCTGGCCTCTGAGTGAGAGAATAATAGTTAATTTATGGTGGCTCCATTATTCTTTTCAAATTTCTTACAAAGAGAATGTTTTACTTTCAATTTTAATAATTCTATTTTTATTTCTAGATGTTACATTTGGTCTTTTAAATCTTACTAGTTTTTCTGATCTATTTTTGATACATACATTATTTGGGATTAGTCTATTATTTTGTTCATGTTTTCAGTTCTCTTCTTTCATTGAACATTCTAAATTTATTTACCATGTCATCTTTTCTGTAGCATCACAACTCCAATACATGAAATACTTGCAGGTCTCATTCTGCTATTTGTTGTTTCCCTTGACTCTTAAATACAAGATGACTACATTCTTCATGTGTCTGTAATCCTGGATTGTAAGATCACATGAAGCTAATCTGAAACTGTGGGATGCCAGAGGGCCTGGGGTTAAAGTGCATTTCTCTAGGGGTTAAAGTGCATTTCTCCACATCTTCTAGGCACTCTGAGTACCCCAATCCAGGACCTCTAAAATTGATATCTCTTCCAGATCTCTCAGGCAGGAGAATTTCAACCTCCAAAGCCAAATGAGGGCAGGGCTGTTGTGAAAATATTAGGAAGGAGACATTTTCCCCACCCAGAGCTAAAGCTAAAATATCTCTCTTGGCCAACAGGAGGATTTATTTTTACTAATATACTTTTTTATAGAGAATGTAGCCCTGCAAGGGTCCTAGCTGTATTTTAGGATTTCAACTTTCCACATTGCAAGGTCCCAAAGCCTGGTTTCTGGTCCCCAGTCAAAGCACAAGAACCTAACCCTGTTCTCAGCAAATGCTCTCAGCACAGACCCTCAGTTTATGCTTCCCGCCAAGCTTCCACCTTCCTATTTGTTTTTAGTCCCTGGAAATATCACTCACTTTTTTTGCAGATGTCATGAAAATATGTTAGTTATATTTTATCTAGCATTCTTAGGTCCTTTGAGCAAGGTCATTTACCAGAATACCTGGGCAACCCACTATATAGCCACAATTGGAAATTTAGGCTGATGTTACTTTTATAATGAGAAAAAAATATATTAAGTATGAATGAACCTATCCCTACACAATGGGAGAAATTTCACCTATTAACTGTTCCGAAAATTTCTCTGACAGGTTGCTTTTTCCATAACTAAAAATTATTCAGCACAGAGAGGCAGCTCCAGGAAAAACCTTGTACCTCACTGGGACTGAAATTAACTAATTTATCACCACAGCAAAAGGACATTATGTGTAAGTCAAGAACTTCCACAGCTGAGCAGAGAAAGTGGGATGTGAGATAACATCCAGGGGCCAGAACATTGTAGGTTTTTATTAAATATTTATATTAACAAAATACAAACACTCATTTCCATCAGACAATATTTTGGAAATGGGTACCAGTAGAGTGCCAATATTTTGATGTTCATCATATCCTATTATCTGAAGCATATGAACATTTACACCAAAGGAATCTCCTTTTTTTTTTTTTTTTTTTTTTTTTAGACAGAGTCTTATTCTGTCATCCAGGCTGGAGTGCAGTGGCATGATCTTGGCTCACTGCAACCTCCACCTTCCAGGTTCAAGCAATTCTGCCTCAGCCTCCTGAGCAGCTGGGATTACAGGCACACACCACCATGCCTGGCTAATTTTTGTATTTTTAGTGGAGACAGGGTTTCACCATGTTGACCAGGCTGGTCCGAACTCCTGATCTCAAGTGATCCACCCACCCTCAGCCTACCAAAGTGCTAGAATTACAGGTGTGAGCCACCACACCTGGGGGAGGAATCCCTTTAAATATTCTATGGAGTAATTCTTAAGTATTCAAAGAGCTGAGATGCACTTGTGATGGTTAATACTGAATGTCAACTTGATTGGATTGGGGAATACAAAGTATTAGTTAGTCCTGGGTATGTCTGGATGGGTGTTGCCAAAAGAGATTAACATTTGAGTCAGAGGGCTGGGGACAGCAGACCCACCCTTAACCTGGTGGGCACAATCTAATCAGCTTCCATCAAACATAAAGCAAGCAGAAAAATGTGAAAAGGAGAGAGACAGGCCTAGCCTCCCAGGCTACATCTTTCTCCCATGCTGGATGCTTCCCGCTTTCAAATATCGGACTCCAGGTTCTTCAGTTTTGGGACTCAGACTGGCTCTCCTTGCTTCTCAGCTTGCAGAAAGCCAATTGTGGGATCTTGTAATTGTCTAAGTTAATACTTAATAAACTCCCATATATAGGATATATATATGTGTGTGTGTATATATATATATATATATATCTTATTAGTTCTGTCCTTCTAAGAGAACCCTGACTAATACAACACTCCTCTCCCCTTCCCTGTGTTGTAACTATTGCCAGCAATGACATTGACACACTTGCTTTAATCTGTAGGTGTCTAATTTGCAGAAACCTTCATTTTATGTTCTAATGTGAGAATTTAATGAGCTGGCCAAGTCGAAGTGCTTAGCACCTAGCTCACCATAAGACTGTCAGGATGATGGTGGGGAGGACGATGAAAATGGTGATGAAGATAGTGATGATTTTTAAAAGCACCTATGTAAAATGTGAGGCAGATATGCCAAGTGACTGAAACTAAAATCGATGAAAGACAAATGGAGCATTCTTTGTTTTAAATTTAAAACACCAAAGAGGCATGATTCAAAGTTTTTACTTGTATCTGGAACATATGAACCTGTATCAGGTCTAAGCAGGTACTTTAAATATACCTGATATTTTCTTTTCTTTTCTTCTTTTTTTTTTTTTGAGACAGAGTCTCACTCTGTCGCCCAGGTGCCCAGGTTGGAGTGCAGTGGCGCGATCTTGGCTCACTGCAAGCTCCGCCTCCCCGGTTCACGCCATTCTCCTGCTTCAGCCTCCCGAGTAGCTGGGGCCACAGGCTCCCGCCACTATGCCCAGCTAATTTTTTGTATTTTTAGTAGAGACAGGGTTTCACCATGTTAGCCAGGATGGTCTGGATCTCCTGACCTCATGATCCACCTGCCTCAGCCTCCCAAAGTGCTGGGATTACAGGCGTGAGCCACTGCGCCCGGCCATACCTGGTATTTTCAAAAAATATTAGTATTGTCACGAGGGTATGACAGTAATTACTATGATACTGCCACTCACAAACATTAGGTTTCAAACTTCCATTATGGGGCCAATAAACACGTTATGCCCATGAGTCCAAGGTCCATGAAGAATTCTCCACACTTCATGTTCTAGGGTTCTGCTTGCTTTACTGCTCCAGAGAGAAAGAACTATACCCACCTTCAGAGCTAAGGATGATGGTTAATGTTTACTTAGCATGTACTATGTGCCAAGTTTGATGCTCACTGTTTTTCCCGCTTATCTCATCCAGTCCTCACAAAAACCCTCTAAGATAAATTCTTAATATCCCATCCTGTTGGGGAAAGAGCATGGCAGAGTCTTTAAAAGCACAGATAGAATCGCAGCTGTCATTTGCCTTGAACGAAGCTACCTAATCTCTCTATGCCTCAATTTCCTAATCTACAAATAGGCATGACAATAGAAGGTAACTCAAGGCTGATGAGAGGTGAGTGGGTTGGTACATGTGAAGTGCCTGGAACATAGTAAATATTAATAAACATGTAAGTCTTGGCTATTATTTACTTTACAGATGAAGAAACTGGGGTTTAAAGAAGTCAAATTACTTAGCTTGTAAGAAGCAGTGCTGGGACTCAAACCTGGGCAGTCTGGCTTCAGACCCTTGACATAAAGAGGAAAATGAAAATACAGCACCCACTCCGTGGCTGCTCTGAAGCTTCATCTGCACACGTAAGTGCTCTCACCCCACCCCAGTCGAGGGAAGCGCTGCTGAATAGAACTCCATTTGGTTGAGGCGGCAGCAAAATACAGGAAAGGCCTGGCCTTCTGGCCTGGTTGACTCCATCCTACCCCACTCCGCAACCTGCCACAGCACAGCACTGTTGCAGAATGGCAGACGTGGACCAATGGTTGAGCAGTGGAGAGAGATACTCCTCAGGGTTCTTGGACTCTGCAGCGGCTGCTACAGCTGTCTCCCCAGAGACAGGAAAGGATGGCCAAGACAGAAGGGGGAGCTGCTGTGTCTTCCCCAACCAACATGCGCGCTGTTTGAGAGCCCAAACGGCAACAACAGCCGCCATTTAACAAACACTTCCATTAGCCTGGTGGTGCTAGGCATGTGACAGGAACGTCTTAATCTGATCCCTATGACAATCCAATGAGGCAAGGGTTTGTCACTATGTCCTCTCTGCAGATGAGGAACCTGAGAATTAGTGAGGTCAGGTACATTGCCCGAGGACAGATAATTAAACACCAGAGCCAGGGCTCAGCCCAGAGCTGGGTCACAATTTGTCCTAAGACAGTACACACCAGAGATGAGGACTGAAATAAAACAGCAAACGTAGCAACAATGAGCTTCCTTTCCCCAGAGGCCTAGTGGACAGAGCCCACCAGCCAAACACTTGGGAGACAGAGCTTCCAAATCTGAGCTTGGCTCCTCACTCTACTCCGTACTCACCAAGCGCCTTGAGGCTGCCCATAAATAGCAAGCATCATTTATTGAGGACCTACTATGTGCTCAGCTCTATGCCTGGTGCTAGACTGTACACCCTACTTGGGCAGGAACAGCATCTGTCTCATTTGCTAATGTATCCCCAGAGCCTAGTATGATGCCTGGCTCTCATTATGGGCTGAATGAATACTTGGAGAATTAATGAATGAATGAGTGAAAATATTCGCTCTGATCCTTACAACCGCCGTAAAGTAAAATTTGAATCCTCTGTATGTAGGAAAAGAAATTAAGTTCAGAGCAGCCAAATCCCCTGTTCAAGGTCACACAGTTAATGAGTGCTACAGTGGGATTCAAACCTAGCCTATCTGGCTCCCAAATCCTACTTTTTCCTCTGTATTTCTCTTCCCCAAAAGGACACAATGCCACTCTCCCACCTCCCACGGCTATCATGAAGATGAAATAGATAAGGTGGATGAATGGGTTTTGTAATCACTGTACTTGGAAAGGTTGGTAACTGTGATTTTTAACACAAAATCAAAGCCTAAAGTCAAAACAGCACAACTTCAGTGGAACATTAAGCACTGAGAATAGGAGTATCTGGGGCCAAGAAGGTTTTCGCTAGCTTTGAAATCAAATCACACTGCGTACTCGCAGCCACCTTCTCAGGATGTGGGTGAGGAACAGAATCCCCAGATTTAGAATTGCAGAATTGCAGAATTATGCAAAGGCCACCCAGCACAGCATTCCACCCAGTGCGGCACCCTGGACAGATTATCACCTCATCTCTGATTGCACAGAAATGTGACAGCATAAAACCAGAAAGAGATACCAGAAATGTAGGTCTCAAAACAAAATACCCGCTGGATACAATCACTTCCCCAGAAGATCTCTTAGGTTCATGTTGTTTTTCCATTCCTGGGTGATCTATCTAACCTGTAACTTCCATGGTTAAATCAAATGATTTAATTAAGCTTCTGCAGTAAATTAGAATTTAGCAACACTTTATATCTAAGGAATTTTTAAAACCATGATCATCTCTCTCTCTGTCTTTCTTATAATAGTCTTATCCTCATTTTCTGAATAAGCAGAATCTAGATACAGCACAAAAATTTGCCCACAAAATCAGGAAACTGAGGCTCAAATGCAAAAGTGAAAGCTAGGTAGAATTCTAACTTCAAACCCTTCATCCCTTTAAAAAGTGACTGAGGCCAGGCGAGGTGGCTCACACCTGTAATCTCAGCACTTTGGGAGGCTAACGTGGGTGGATCATGAGGTCAGGAGATTGAGACCATCCTGGCTAACACGATGAAACCCCGTCGCTACTAAAAATAAAAAAAATTAGCCGGGCATGGTGGCACATGCCTGTAATCCCAGCTACTCAGGAGGCTGAGGCAGGAGAATTGCTTGAATCTGGGAGGCAGAGGTTGCAGTGAGCCAAGATCGCACCACCGCACTCCAGCCTGGGTGACAGAGTGAGACTCCATCTCAAAAAATATATACATAAATAAATTAAAAATAAATAAATAAATAAAACAAAAGGTGGCTGAGAACAGATCAGAAAACAGAAAGCAATTAAAGGAAACAATAGCTAGGAAAGCCTTAAAAACACAAGCAGAATATCAGCGTACAGTGGCTAATAAAGTAAAAATCTTTAGTGAGTCTTCAAATCCTGACTCATCAGGATTGGGGACTCACAAGGGACGATCTTGCCAACTTCTTTTTAAAAGCTGATAAGCGAAGGCATGGAAAAACTAAAAGATATATATTAAAAACAGTGCAAGAATGCTGTCCCCAGTATAAGGTACTAACATCCTTATTCTCTCTCAGCAGAGGGGGCAACTCAAGGCCTTCTTGGTCCAAAGTTGGCAAACTAAATGAGTGACTTCTCAGGCATTAGGACCTGGCAAGTGGTGGCCACTGGCCACTCAGTCTTACCTAGATAGAATACAGGCTCGATGTTGCCAGATTTTATATTTTTCAAGAGAAGCCAAAAGTCCTTTTCTTTGGCAGAGTTGGGATTGAGGAAGGAAGACCTTCTTATTTCTAAATGTTGTCAAATTCAAGCAACTTCAGACTGCCAATTTGTGACTGCAGCTTTTTCCCTCCTGAGTAATATCACGGTACTACACAATAAGCCCAAACAAGACTCTGAAGACCTGGGTTCCAGTTCTGAATCCTTCAATGATCACTTACGCACACTTTCAAAAGGTCACTTACACTTCCCTGGGCTTCAGTTTTCTCATCTGCATAATGGACCTAATGATGCCTGCCTAATTCATTTCATACAATTTTTGCATGAATCAAATAAAATAAGTTATTCAAAAACAAGGGCTTTATGTCCCCAGGGATGAAAAATAAAATAAAATTAAAATAGTCAATCAAAATAAAATAGAAATTAAAAGTTTGTTGAACTGAAAAACACTTTGAAAACGGTCAAGCATGTATTAAATGCAAAGTGTCACACAAACTGCTAGTCCTCAAAATCTTTCTAAGTTGTATGAAAAAGTGGTATTTTTTTTCAAGAAAAGAAAAAGTATTTTGCCCTCCCCCCAAAAAGTTTTTCCAACAAAAGTAATTGACAGTATCTGTTTAGTAACTTGAGAGAGAGAAGAGCGAGCGCTTTTATGCAAATTTGATTTCCCTATAATAATCTAGAGCTATTCTGCTAGAAGGAATTATCTCCGCAGGCTGGCAGCTGTGGTAGGCAGTGAATTAAAAATGGCTCTGTATATGGGAAAATCTGTTCTATAATCAGTGCTATTCTTGGAGAGGACATCAATCTAGCGCAGCTCCCATGGTGCTCCACGCCTGTGAATGACATACAAGCATGAGGTAGAAACTCCCATTACATCACGGCTGGGGATTCTGTCCTGCCTGAGACATTGAACTGCTATCCCAAGGTGAGAATGGATCCAATGGTAGCCTCCAACCAGCCAGTATGGCCAATCTCCTTAAGTTAGGAAAGAAGACATTAGAGGACAAAAAAAATCTTCCAGCAATGATTTATTCAACTCAACTCGAACTGCCCAGTCTTAGGGTTATTATAAGGCTTCCACATGTTTTCTTCACTCTCCCCTTTCTTTTTTCTTCCGTCTTCCATTTTTGTCTTCCTCCTTTCCTTTCTTCTTTCCCTCCTTCCTTCCCTCCTTCTTTCCTTCTTTTCTTCCTCCCCACTCTCACTTCTCTCTTTCCCTTCCTTCATTTCTACGTTTTCCTCCCTGCTATTCTGATACAGAATCTAAGGTTCAATTCCTAAATCACAAGACGCCAAGCAAAGAAATGTCCATGGGAAAGACACATGCTACAGAAAAGTATTTTAAGAAGCCAGCAATGACTGCAGTGCTGCACGTAAAATGTCATCATGTTCTTAATGAGGCAATTGCTTGGTCAGTAAAAATACTCTCGCCCTGGATGGCTAGTATGTTGAAGTTAACTTGGACACTGCATGTGGCAGCCACAGCCATCTCCACACAGGAAGTTAGGCTGCATGTAAATAAAGCCATCACCTACCCCCAAGTGAATCCTATCTCCTTCATTGTACATGGAATTTTCCTGGGAACCTGTGTCCCTGTGCTTCTGGCGAGGTGTCCTTCTTCTTTCCTTAAGTCAAATGCACCATTATTGTGTCTGTTTGGAGTACTGGATATCAAATTAAACTGTGTGAGTGTGTCTGCATATCTCTGTCTGTATAAAGGGATTTGGAATTATGCTGATTTAAGTCACTCAGTGTCTTTTAAAGTAACTAAACGTCAATGCTAGAAATGCCAAGAAATTGCATCTTTGGAATTGGAACTAGTCGTCTTTCCCTTTCAAACCTTGTTAAGAAATGGCCTTTGTCCAACGTGCCATGTCCTAGAGACCCACAGAGCTGAGCATACACATGCCGACAACGGAAGGTCAAGGTCTCTAAAATGTTGAGTCTTCTACTGAGGTTAGAGCTAGCAGCTCCAGCAGTGTAGGCATATCTGCATGAAAAGGCAGAGAACAACCTCATGAGATTGACAAGCAGTGAATCTGTTTGAGACCACATTGAGCCTGGCCATCCAGCACCTAGATGGCTTGAAATAGCTCTTGGAGAGGCCAGAAATGCTGTCTTTCAAACATGTTCCCTGGAGAAAAGGAATTGTTCCTGCTACCAGGGCCCCTCAGGGATCAGTATCCTCTTGCTGCTCATTCTCAGGCAGGAACCTTTCTCTGTGCTCTTCTTGGATTCTGTTCTTTTGAACCTTTTCTTTTTCAGCTGTGGTGGCCATAGATACATACCAGGCACCACCAGACATGTACATATTTCTTGAACCACCTCCACTCTCTCTTTGAAGCTCCGGAGGCCTCCAAAGTCTTCACGAAAGGCACAAAAGCTGCCTACATTATCACTTTGGTAGGAAAGCAAAACAGGATGGCACTGCAGGGTTAATTTAAAAGACAGCTGCATCCATTTTGCTCATTACTCTTCATGTATAAACTGCAAATTGCATTTGAAAATATTTTCTTTAAAATAAAATTGTCACTTCTGAGCCTCCTGCAGGCACCCAGTGTCTGGGTAAAACAAGTAGCACTAACATGAAACGAGGGCGTCATCCCTGCCTCCTTTACAGAGGTAGCAGGCCACACTCTGCTGACCCCACTACACAATGAATAATGCAATGAGTGGGAGAATGTTCTAGTAAAATCAGTCATTCTCCAACATTGGGAAGCTGGGGCAGAATTTGTCGCAAAAGCATCTGCATTCTCCCAGATCCAGTCCAGTGACATCGATTTTAAGTGGAGGCAACTAAATGTGTGACTGCCTCATTTCACCCTCCCATTGACCTTGCTCTCTTTCGCTCAGTCCTAAGTTGGCTTCCCCCAGGAATCTTAGAAATAAGAACTAATCCCTTTTGGAAAGGAGAATTAAACAGAAGGCATCCGCTGTTTGAATATTGGACATAGGGGGTCTGAGCCTCAGTCCCTTCCTTTATAAAATAGGGATAATTGTAGTACCTCTTTTATTGGGTTGTTATGAAAAATAAATCCATTAATTCATGTAAAGTATCTGAAATGCTGCCTGGCACATAGTTGGCACACAGTAAATGCAGATATAGATATATAAATATAGACCCATTCCAAACTCATTTCCTGATCCTGCAAAATGGGAGACAGCTACTTAAAAGCCTCTTCTTAAAAGGCTCGATTAGAGTAAGGAGCTCTGGATTCAACACTTGAACCTACAAATCAATTTTAGTATCACCAAAGAGAGAAAAACTGATTTTGTACTTCCTGGTGTGATGCAATCAGACATACACACCACCACCCACGAAGTGTTTCTACCAAAATCTTGGACCTGAACTTGAGTGAGCTTCTGAACCAAACAGTTTACAAGAGGAAGATAAAAGGGACTGAGGAACATCATGGATACATGCAGCAAAATCCAGGCCATGGAAATTTCAACAAGACAAACTACTCTGCTGCTTCAACACATAGATTTCAAACAAAGAAAAAAAAAAAAAAGACAGGGAATATCTTAGAATAAAAGAATACACAAAAGGCATATCTACCAAATGCCATGTGTAGATTTTCATTTTGATACTGCTTTGAAAAAAAAAAAAAAATAGCAACAGTTTAAATTGGGTCAATTCAAACACTAATTGAATATTGTGATAGCAAATAATTGTTCTTAAACTTTTTTGCTGCTCCTTCCATTGAGGGGGAATCTGATTCCCCTCCATTGGATCTGAGGTGGCCTTAGTGACTTGCTTCTCTACAGCCTCTGAGCCTAGGTCATGAGAACCTTGCAGCTTCTACACAAGTGTCTTGGAACTCTTGCTCCTAGAATATTTCTTCCTGGGACCCAGCAGCCATGCTGGGAGAAGCCCTAAAGCATGGAAAGACCATCTGTGGAACATAAAGAGCTGACACTTCCACCTGAGTCCCCAGCTGACAGTCATATCAGTAAGCCACTCTGGAGATCCAGCCCATCAGTATCTTTAGATGACTCCAGCCCCAGCTAAAATCTGATTATAGTCACATTAGAGACCCCAGATGAAAACCACCCTGCTGAGCCCAGCCAACCCACGGAAACATGAAACATAACAATAAACTACTGTTTTAAGCCATTAAGTTTGGAGGTGATTTGTTATGCAGCAAAAGGTAATCAGAAAACTTTCTCTTAAAGATGTGTTCTTAAAGATTTATAGAAGAAATGATATGACAGTTGGGATATTCAAATTAATCCAGTTGAGGAGGGGGGTAGAGTTAAAACAAGCTTGCCCACGTGCTGCTAAGGCTAACACTGGGAAGTTGGATCATAGAAAGTCATTATATTCTTCTCTATAATCTTGAATATTTTTTAAATGTTTTATAATCAAAAGTTGTTTTTTTAAGATCTCTGGATTTGTCAAGACAAAGTTTGAAGACTACAGAGAAAAGAATACTAGCTCTTAGGTTAGTGTATGTGGTAGGCATCACAGATGTTATTTCAATGTGCGGAATTCATAATTCATTATTACCTGTCCAACCTCAGCATGTCCATCTTTAAGAAGACAGTAAATGGAATTAAAAGAAACTGCAGTCAAGAGTAAAAATTCAAATCCCAGCTCTGCCTTCTTCTAGCTGAGTTTCCTTTGGCACATTCTTCAACATCTCTGGGTTTCACTGCTTTATGTGCAAAGAATTTTTTTCCTGATGAAGTTGCCCAATTCCTAAATACTTAAAGGGACAGTGTACACCAGAAAGTGCTACAAAATTACAGATACTAGTGTAGCAAGCGGTAATGAAAAAGAAGTCATTTACTCTTAAGGCCCTGACAATATTATATCACTGTAGATCATCTACCTGCCAGTGTAAATGATGTTAAATTTCTGTCCTTTTCTCACATTACATTCAGGAGCTGGACAGATGCTTCTGCACCAGGGAGGATGTGCTGGGGTGGCCTGACTAAACTATAAGACATGTAGGGTGTGCATGGCTCATTTTTGGGGTGTGGGGCATCTTGAGAAGATATGTGCTCACCACCCAGGTCATCAAAAATGGGGTTTTACATGACTGCATGTGATTGTTAATCCAGAGAGTGTATGTTTGGACCAGAAAACCATGTGTGCTCCAATGGGAGGTCAACAAACCTGCGCTTTGCTGTGGTCAACTCCACAGCAGAATGTGCATCTATTGTGGGATAATTGATAATTCTCCCAAACAACAACCAAAAAGGTTAGCAAGCCATTAACTTCACTAATAAATGAATCCACTCAAATGTGTACTGCTATATCAAGAACTATAATTCTATGTACAGCTCTAGGTAGTGAGTTTGGAAAAAGCCGAGTATCTGTAACTGAAGCAGATTCCTCCATTAACTTGTCTTTACATTTCAATGATCTGTTACTATTGAAAGAATTGTGAAAACAATTAATAAAATAATCTAATTTAAGAAGTCAGCTTACATTCACACATTTGCCAATGGCTCATAGTTTTGTAATAAAATATAACAACATACAAGGTAACATCAAATAACAATAGAACGAATATTATATAGACACATACACATATGTGTATAGATACACATACAAATATTTTCCTACATATACAAATATATATAACAAATGGAAAAACAGAATACAAAAAGTTTTGCGTGTGTTCATCTTTTCTATGGTTTTAATTGAAATGCCTTAGGCTAGCATTTCCCAAAGAGTGCCCACAGACTCCTGCCCCCAACTAATTTTAATAATTTATATTTATTAATGCTTGTGATGGTTAATATTGAGCGTCAACTTGATTGGATTGAAGGATGCAAAGTATTGTTCCTGGATGTGTCTGTTAGGATGCTGCCAAAGGAGATTAACATTTGAATCAGTGGTCAGGGAGAGGCTGACCCACCCTCAATCTGGGTGGGGACAATCTAATCAGCTGCCAGCGCAGCTAGAATAAAGCAGGCAGAAGAACACAGAAGGACTAGACTTGCTGAGTCTTCTAGCCTCCATCTTTCTCCTGTGCTGGATGCTTCCTGCCCTCGAACATCAGACTCCAAGTTCTTTTGGACTTTTGGACTTTTGGACTTACACCAGTGGTTCGCCAGGGGCTTTCAGGCCTTTGGCGACAGACTGAAGGCTGCACTGTCGGCTTCTCTACTTTTGAGGTTTTGGGACTCTGATCTACCACTGGCTTCCTTGCTCCTCACCTTGTAGGCTGCCTATTGTGGGACTTCATCTTGTAATTGTGTGAGTCACTTCTCCTTAATAAACTCCCTCTCATATATACATCTATCCTGAAGTCATGTATATGTTTGGGAAATGTGAGGTTAAACAACCTTAATGAGGTTTTTGTATTTGGTGGCGGCTGTTTTTAATGACGACACTTCTCAGAAATGTTAATGTGCACATTGTGAGTCTCCAAGAGGGTCACCGTACCTCTAGGTTCACCTGGGATAAGCCTGGTTTATGCCCCTTCCACTCTGAAGAGCCCCAGAAATTATTTACTCAAGAGCTCTTCCTCCAGACACTTATTCCTCAGGACACCTCAGGAGGAAAAAGAGAAGCCGACTGTCCCGGGTAACTAACATTTGGATAGCAGCTTCCCATTTACTCGGTGCTTTACAATTAACTCATAAACTCTGCAGCACTGCTGTGAGTTCAGTTGAGCAGGTATCACTAACATTATTTTTCAATAGGTTTTATAATTTTAGAGATGTTTTAGGGTCACAGCAAAATAGAGTAGCAAGTACAGAGAGATCTCATATACCCTCTGCCCTCACACAGGTGCAGCCTGCCCCACTATCAACATCCCAGGTCAAAGTGGTGCATTTGTTACAATCTGTGAACCTACGTTGACACATCATCAACCAAAATCCATAGTTCACATTAGGGTTCACCGTTGCTATTACACATTCTCTGGGTTTTGACAAATGCTTAAGGACATGCAACAACCACTGTAGTATCATATGGAATAGTTTCTCTGCTTCAAAAATCTTGTGTTCCATCTCTTCATCTCTCCCTCCCCAGTAACCCCTAGCAACCTCTGATCTTTTTAGTGTCTCCATCATGTTGCCTTTTCCAGAATATCATATAGTTGGAATCACAGAGTATGCAGCCTTTTTACATGGGCTTCTTTCACTTAGTTACATGCATTTAAGTTTCCTCCGTGTCTTTTCATGCTTGATAGCTCATTTGTTTTTAGCACTGAATAATATTCCATTGCCTGGATATATCACAGTTTATCCATTTACCTACTAAGGACATCTTGGTTGCTTCCAAGTTTTGACAATAGTGAATAAAGCTGCTATAAATATCCATATGCACATTTTTGTGTGGACATAAGTTTTCATCTCCGTTTGGGTAAATATCAAGGAGCGTGATTGCTGGATCATATGTTAAGAGTATGTTTAGTTTGGTAGGAAACTGCCAAACAGTCTTCCAAAGTGGCTGTACCATTTTGCATTCCCACCAGCAATGAATGAAAGTTCCTGTTGCTCTACATCCTTGCCAGAATTTGGTGTTGTCATTTAATCTGATATTCAAAATGAAGAAACAGTCCAGCCTCCAAGTGAAATGAATGGAACCAAGGTTTTCTAACTGCAATCAGTATGCTCCTTCCATTTCACCAGGACAGAGGTCAGCAAACTCCTACCCAGAGGTCAAATCTCCCCCACCACCTATTGTTCCACAACCCATGAATTAAAAACAATGTTCATATTTTTTAATGGTTAGGGGAAAAATAAAACAAAGAAGAATAAATTTAATGATGTGAAAATTACAAGGAATTCAAATTCCATTGTTGGTCAATAAAATTTTTTTGTTGTTTTGCTTTATTTTGAGACGGAGTCTCACTCTTGTTGCCCAGGCTGGAGTGCAATGGCTCAATCTCCGCTCACTGCAACCTCCACCTCCTGGGTTCAAGCGATTCTCCTGCCTCGGCCTCCCGAGTAGCTGGGATTACAGGTGCTTGCCATCATGGCCAGCTAATTTTTTGTATTTTTAGTGGAGATGGGGTTTCACTATGTTGCCCAGGCTGGTCTCGAACCCCTGACTTCATGATCCACCAGCCTTGGCCTCCCAAAGTGTTGAGATTACAGGGCATGAGCCATCGCGCCCAGCTGGTAAAGTTTTATGGGTACACAGCCACACCCACAGTTTACCCATTATCTATGGCTGCTTTTTTGCTGTGCCAGTTGGGTTGAGTGGTTGCCACTAGAACAGTATAGCCTGCAAAGCATAAAATATTTACTATCTGGCACTTTTCAGAAATAGTTTGCCAACGCTGCACAGAAGAATCAGACCCGATTAGAAGTATCCTCTCAATGAAGAAAATCCTAGGCTTCGTAATGGTTTTCAACCAACAAATGAGAAAATATATTCAAAGGCAGTTTCTTTGTGTGGCCCTCCTCCCCCAAAGAATTCTCTTTCTTACTTCCCCAGACATCTTAGCATTGTATAGGCAGTGATGCTACACATAGGAAGTATTGAATTTTGACTCCGCCAACAGTAAAGAGTACTGTCGCTAAGATTTAGACTGTGTTTTCCCCTTCAAGGGAGCTAAGCAGCATCCTGCCTGGCTGCATTTTTTTTTGCCTTAAGGTTTGTTTACACTCAGCAGGAGGAAAGGTAAGGAGATAAAAGCAACGCAGAATGCATAAAGGAAGACAAGACTACAGCAAGACACGGAGAAGACAAGATTAGAGGAGCAAGCCCCAGGGAAGAAAGTTTACAGGATACCAACTGAGTGGATGGAAAGGGAGATTACACCACGAACACAGTGGCCAGAAGGAAGAATCCCAGAGACAAAATCGCCACAGGCAAAGGTTATTTCAATGCACAAATCTCCCAAAGTGTGGATCAAGTCGCCGAAATAATTAATTTAATTCTGGCTATTAGCTTCTTTAGCTGGCTGAGATCCCCACTGGTATTTTAACCCAGATCCTTGCTGGGGGGTAGGGATCAGTTAGGACAGGGGCCATGGGAAACAGGAAGGCCGTTTGAATCTGCAATTCCTTCTTTCCACTGCTGGCTTCCCAGCTGGAGAGGAGAAGAGAAAGATCTCTTGCCCAACATCAGCCTAAGAAGACCCCTGATATTTTATGCTCTTGAAAGGCAGAAAAGATGACCTTTTCTCAGCATCCCCCAAAGTAATCTTATGAATGATAATGAGAGGCCAGTCACTGAATGCTTGCTATATGCCAGGCCCCAGATTAGATCCTTTCCATATGTTAAATGTCTTTAATCCTTATAACGACCCCTTGAGTCAAGAAATACTACCTGGATTTTGAAAAGGAGATTTTGAGAAGTCAAATGACAAGGCTGGTAAAAAGCAGAGATGAGATTCGAACCCAGGGTTGTCGGTCTCCAAAGCCCACTCTCTGAAACCACCATGAGACGCTGTCTCCCAGTGAGCATTTGTTAATTATCATAAAGCACTAAATTAATCAAACACAAGCTACAGGATCCAAACTGGGTTCCTTCTAGCCATCACATGTACTTATTTGTGCTAAATTATGATGATATTATTTATAAACATAGCTTTGAAACATTGCAGATTACAAAGTGATTTCATGTACATTTATCTCATTTAATTTGGCCCAAAAGCCTAGGTACATTTGCCTTTGGGCAGAATTAAATGAGAATGAAATGGAAAGGAATAGTGGGTGCCTAACCAATATCTTTTATTCTCTTCTTTCTTCTCCTTCCAGAGCAGTAGCAGTAGAAAATTATGTGTCCAGCCAGCTGATAGATAGGGGCAAAGGATGAACTATAATTAGGGTCACCGTACCTCTAGGTTCACCTGGGATAAGCCTGGTTTATGCCCCTTCCACTCTGAAGAGCCCCATTTAGATGATAAATTCATGGTCACCCTAGTTCAGTGGTCCTCAGTCTCGACTATCCAATTGGATCACCTGGGGTCATTTAAAAATAGTGAGTCCTGACCCCAACCATAGACATTCTGATTTAATTTGTTTGCAGTGAGGCCCAAGTATAGGTACTTTCTAAAAGCCCTCTTGTGTTTCAAGTATGCAGCTGGTGCTGAGAAGCACTGTGCACCAGCTCTAAGCCAAAGTTGTTAGGTACAACTTCTGGATAATTTGTTTTAAAACTGCTTGAAGAGAGATTATTCAGGAGGAGGGGGTGGCCTTGCACCCTTCCTCCTTCTTGCTGGAATGCTGACATGATGGCTGGAGCACAAGCAGCCATATTGGTCTATGAGGCTGACCTTGATGATGAAAACCATGGCCGGACATGGTGGCTCATGCCTGTAATCCCAACACTTTGAGAGGCTGAGGCAGGTGGATCACTTGAGGCCAGGAGCTCAAGACCAGCCTGGCCAATATGGTGAAACCCCATCTCTACTAAAAATAGAAAAATTAGCTGAGTACAGTGGCATGCACCTGTAATCCCAGCTACTTGGGAAGCTGAGGCATGAGAATCACTTGAACTCTGGAGGTAGAGGTTGCAGTGAGCCAAGATCTCACCACCGCACTCCAGCCTGGGTGACAGAGTGAGACTGTGTTAAAAAAAAAGAAAAAGAAAAAGAAAAGAAAAGAAAACCACACACTAAGGGGCAAAACAGAGAAGAGGAGCTGGGGTCATCGATAGTTGTGGAGCTAGGGACTATCTCCAGACTTTATTTATAAGAAAGAAAAATAAATCATTCTATTTTCAAGCCACCATACCAAATGTCTATTACCAATAGCCAAACAGCAATTCTTAAGTAACATAGTAGGCAATGCTATGTTACAAATGAGAGAAGTGGCCCAGGGTAATACCAGTTTATAAGTAGCAGAGGCCAAAGGTTTTGATTCTAGTCTTGTGACCTTTCTTCTAGAGGGGATGGGGCAGAGTATATTTTAAGGACAAAGAAAAGGGTTCCCACTTACAAAAGCAGATCTTTCCAGCCAACTCTACTGACCTTCTGAGCAGTTATTTCTGAATCCCATTTGTATGTGTTGCCAGAACACTGAGAAAGAAGAGGCTTTGATAAGTAATGGCGATTACGAATACATATAAAGTTTGTTTTGCTTTAAGAACAGAGAGTTCTTAAATACATATTCAAAGATGTTCATTGTAATTTTGCTGTATACTGCAAATTTTCTGTATTAGTTATAAATTTATGTAAAATGTTTTAAATCTAAAATTATTTATTCACAAATAGTTTTCAGAGAATCTGGTATGGGGATAATGCTTATATTAAGGTTGAGGAGTGAGATTACGAGGATTTGAGAAAGATACAAGTTCCTACCCACGAGGAGATTAAAATGTACAGTGGGACATAAAACATGTACATGAATAGCTACAATGGATGTTTTGTACTGCCAGCAAGGGGTCGTGATTAATTTTTTAAAAATTACCTTGGGCTTAAGGAATCAGGAAAGGCTTCATGGAAGGGGTGGTAATCGTGTTTTAAGATCTTAAACTGCAGATGGGTACAGGCACTTCAGGCCCTGGAAGTAATACAAGAAAGGCTCAGAGCCAGTTACAAGGCAAGTGTGTTAAAGAAGTTTCAAGAAGTCCAGACACATGGAAGCACAATGTCTTATGCTAGAGAACGAGGATAGATGGGACTAAGAAGGTAGCTTAAGGTCGAATTACAAAGACTCTTGAAGGCCAGGCTAACAGCTTTGGAATCTATTTAGTATACAGTGTGGATCAGAGCAGTGATCTCAAAAGATAAATGTGCCAAGCCTGTGCAAAATGAATTTGCCAGGGAGAAAAGAGAGGCACGGGACCATGTGAGAGGCTACCGCAATAGTCCAGGCAAGAGGTCAGGAGTGCCAGAATTAGGGCATAGGCAGTGGGAATGGGAGAGAAGGGCTGAGGGCCAGAGACAAAGACCTGACTGCACTTGGCAAGATGTGTGAGACTAGGCGAAGGGATCAGGTGACTCAAGACTCTGGCTGTGGAAATGAGAGGCCTTAATTAGAAGTCCAGGGCCCAGGAATGCAAATATCTAACAGTCGATAGGAAGCATGGAACTGGCCTGTGGGAGAGGCATCAGGATTGAAGTTTCAGATTTGGGAGTCATGTGTCTGGAAGTGATAGATAAAGCCATTAAAAATAGGGAAACATGGCTTGGCACAGTGGCTCACGCCTGTAATCCCAGCACTTTGGGAGGCTGGGGCAGATGGATCACCTGAGGTGAGGAGTTTGAGACCAGCCTGGCCAACATGGCGAAACCCCGTCTCTACTAAAAATACAAAAATTAGCCAGGCATGGTGGTGTGTGCCTGTAATCCCAGCTACTCGGGAGGCTGAGGCAGGAGAATCGCTTAAACCAGGAGACGGAGGTTGCAGTGAGCCGAGATCACACCATTGCACTCCAGCCTGGGCAACAGAGCAAGACTCTATCTCCAAAAAAAAAAAAAAAATAGGGAAAGAGTGGAAAAAGGAGAAATTTGGGGATAGGAACTCAAGTAACAGTGACAACTGGTAGGAAAGGAAGGAGGGGTAGAAGGGAGTTAGGGAGGAAGTGGAAGAAGAAAGGAAGATCAGAGAAGCAGGGAGGAAACAGAATGTAAAGTTACAGAGGAAAAGGAAGAAAATAGTTTAAAGAAGGAGTTCTGTTAACAGTATTAAAGCAGTCAAATCACCTTATCCAGTTTGTTTTTCTTAAACTTGACTTTTCTTTTGTAGGGGTAACTCAGTTCTGTTGAGGAACGACTCCCAGCACATGCCAAGAATCCCTTCCTTTCCCTGGGAAGAAATGGCCACAGCCACCAGATAGGTTCTGAAACCTCACTGATGGAGCAGAAAAAGAGTTGTCAGTGATTTAAGAGCCCTGAAATCTGGTCCAAGTTCTGCCTAGCAAGTAAATTTCATAACCTCTCTGGGTGTATGTAAATTCCCCTATAAAACAGTGGGTCAAGATTAATTGCACAAAGATATGTATTGAAGGATGTTTGTTGTAATATTGCTTTATTATAGCAAAAGTCTGGAAACAACCCAAATGTCCAGCAACAAGGTATTGGTTAAATAAACTGATATGTTCATCTAGCAGGTCACTTTGCAACCATTAAAGGTTACAGTGTAGAAATAATTTGTTGACACATAAAGATGTATACATTATATTGAGTTCAGAAGCAAATTATAAAACATAATATTTTTATAACATCTATGCATAGAAAAAATTTATAGATTATATAAATTTCTAAAAGGAAAGATGAGTGGTTGCATATTTCATTTTGCTCATCTGTACCTTCTAATTTTTCTCGAATAAAAACTGCAGGTAAAAGTTCAAAAACATACTTTTTAAAGTGAAATGACTTCTATATGGCTATAAGACTAACCCTCCACCATCAGACTATTTATTTTGTTTTTTTCTGTAAGAATATTTATTACATATACATAAAAATAATAAGAATATTATTCATTATATGTAATTTTAATTAATAAAGGTTATGTGGGCATTTGTGAACTTGGAGCTGCCTTAAAAACCCTTAAATCTAAAGTGAGAAAACCTGAACTCAACAAGTACAGCCACCACGGGAAGCTTCCTTAACTCCAGAGTTCCAGCTTCTTTGTTTTGTAAAATTCAGTGATATTCCCCACCCCATAGAACTTGGCGTCTGAGGTTAAGTGAGCTGAAATAAAGTGTATTCCAGTTCTTCTAAGTAGCAGAGACCCATTCATATCTAAAGCTGTTATTACATTCGCTACATCAAGGGTTAACTAGTGTTCTAATTAAACACCATGGAATCTTCCAGCTCTCTGACGTTTATCTATGGGTAGGACAAATGTATACTGAGCCAGCCAAGCACTATGGCAGGTCCTGGAGATGCAATGAGAAGCAACACAGACATTCTCTTTGCCTTTATGTTCCATTATCAAGTCATTTTCTAAACACCAAGAGACAAGTGTTAGACGCTAACAGACCTAATTCTAATTAGAGTTTTTAAGGGTGTTAGAACCCGGGCCAGGTATGAACCTAGCTACACTACCATTTATTTATGTGCCAAATAGTTTGATCACACCCATTTCATAGATCTATTCTAAAGATTAAGTAATTATACAAAAATGCCTGGAACATAGTAGAACCTCTATAAACATAGCTATTACCATTTTCTTTATGAATCCCATTGTTTGCTGATTTAATTACCAACATACCCTCCGCACATTTCTCTTCAAGTCACTTAACAGCAAATTTAATTTCACCAGACACACCTCAATTTCAGTCAATTCCTCATCTTTCACTATTTAGGAAATATTTTTGCTAATCATCCGCCAGAATTCTTGTTATTTTCAGAGCAACTTGTGTAGCTGTTATTCAGTTTTCACTCTTTGACACTCTGAGTAGATTCTTTGTTGGTTTCTTCTCTGGGACAGTAGTAAGGTATCTAGGTTTCAAATACTTAGCTTCTATTCAAAAAGAAAAACAAAAAAATACTTTTGGATAATGATTTTTTCCTTATGTTAAAAACAGAGGGAAAAAAAGCAGGAGAGGAGGCTGGCACAGAGAGAGATGCTATGACACTTCCCATCTTCTAGAATTTTGGTCGTCTCTACTGAGAACATTTCCAGCAGATGAACACCAAAGAAAAAGGCACACAGGTCAGGACGCCATCTGTTGCTCAGTTGGAACAGACCATTCTGCTTAGAAACCATGGAAGTGTGATATTGCCCTTCACTTCCCACTCCCTAACCAACACAATTCCTAACAAATCTTCAAGTGTGTGTGTGTGTGTGTGTGTGTGTGTCTTACGCAACAACACAAACCCAGGAAACATCACACACTAAACAAATAATCCCCTTTCCTTTAGCAGCATCCTAGATACACAAAGTATGCAATAGAATCCAAAGAACCCTACAATCCCGAAAAACACAGAGATGAAAAGGCTGCCCTCTCCCAATTTCAGCCTTGGAGAACTTCCTTAATGCCACAGCCGAACTATGTAACTGTGACCACACTTCCTTATGACTGCAGTGCCACCTAGCGGCCAGGTGAGCTAGGGGCGCACTCATTCTCAGTCTGAAAGAGCAACTTTTATATGCTGACTCTTCAATTCTTTCCAGAGAGAAACAGAAGTGGCTGGTGCACATGACGGCCAGAATTAGGAATCATCAGGATTCTATCACATTCAAACTATTTCCTGATTATAATCACATCCAAATCACCCAGAAGAGACAAAAGAGGATAGAAAAATTCCTGCCAACTTTAGGTTTTCATGTCCAAATGCATCCTCATACAAACTCACAAACTAGCACAAATATTGAGTCTAAATCCAGGCAACCTTGTGTATTTCAAAGTCTTCAAGGCATGCAATTATATACATTAAATTATTTTCAAACAAAAAGAAAAGTGAAAAATAGGCTCTAAAGAACCTGTAATGAGATTCCTCTTTTGTCTTTTCCATAAACAGCTCTGTCAGTTGCTGACATTTCTGATGCCATCGGACACTTATAACTGGACTGCAACTTTATCTGCATAGAACAACCAAAAGCGTATGCACCTTTTACAGATGACAGCTTAAATAATGTAATTTGTTTGAGACTTAACGTGGGGATACACAACCTAATTCAGTTCATTTTAAACCCAAATTATTCTGGTTAATAGCCTGGTAAATCTCAGAACAGAAAGTGTGCACCGCTGCTAAGTATTCCATATTAAAAATAGTTTGTGATGGGATGTGCTTTTTTTAATTAAAAGTTTAATGTACATTAACATTTTTAGATGAAAAACTGACAATCCGAGAACAGTTCTAAATTCTCCTTTGATTATTTTTCCAGCACGTTGAAGGCATGATATAGCTACATAAATAGGCTAACACTCTGGTTCTTTGAAAGATTAGTGTCTGTCCGATCGTATGCCCCTTTTTATAACTCTCTAGTGGGTTTTTAATGCAGAATGGATCATGTCCACACTCTTGGCTGGGATTCCAAGTCACAAAAGTCTTTCTTAATTTCTGATCCATACCTCCTGGTTGACTTACTCACTGTCCCCTGCTGAGATCCACCCTAGACTGAATTTTAAGCAGGCCAAGTTGATTCTTCCCTGCCCACACTTTCCACACAAGCCAGCAGCCCTCCCCTACCACTTGGCACATTCTCGAACTTATTCTTGCTGTTGAACCAGGGTAGGGTTCCCAGATGTCTTCGTCTGCTTGGGTTGCTATCACAGAAAACCTTAGACTGGGTAATTCATAAACAACAGAAATTTATTGCTCACAGCTCTGGAGCCTGGGAAGTCCACGATCAAAGCACCAGCAGATATGGTGTCTGGTGAGGGCCTGCTCCTCATAGATGGTGCCTTCTATATGTGCTCATATGGCAGAAAATGTTAAAAGGGTTCCCTCAAGCCTCTTTCATAAGGTCACTAATTCCATTCTTGAAGGCAGAGCCCTCATGATCTAATCACCTCTCAAAGACCCCATCTTCTAACACTATTGCATTGGGGATTTAGGTTTCAACATATACATTTTGGAGGGACATGCACATTCAGATCATAACACTAGATTTGGAAAAAACAACCACAACAACCAAAATCAAGATGAGACATCCAGTTGTATTTGAATTTCAGATAAACAGAAAATAATTTTTTAGCAGGAGTATGTCCCAAATATTGTATGGGATATACTTAAATCAAAACATTATTTATTGTTTCTCTAGAATTCAAGTTTAATGAACAGTTTACTTTTTTTTTTTTTTTTGAGATGGAGTCTCGCTCTGCCGCCCAGGCTGGAGTGCAGTGGCGCGATCTCGGCTCACTGCAAGCTCCGCCTCCCGGGTTCACACCATTCTCCTGCCTCAGCCTCCCGAGTAGCTGGGACTACAGACGCCCGCCACCACGCCCGGCTAATTTTTTGTATTTTTAGTAGAGATGGGGTTTCACCCCGTTAGCCAGGATGATATCGCTCTCCTGACCTCGTGATCTGCCTGCCTCGGCCTCCCAAAGTGCTGGGATTACAGGCGTGAGCCACCGCGCCAGGTCAACAGTTTACATTTGATCCAACAACTCTAGCCCAGAGGAGCCCTGGTCTTCCAGGCAACAGCCCCTGCTGCGAGTCCTTCCTCAGCCACTGCCTCCATGATGCGTACCTGTCAACATTCTTTCAAGACATCTAAGTAAGCAGTACTCAAATCTGAGAGTCAAATTTTAAGCTGTCTTGTGGTGTGCATACAATTAGTGGTACATGCCTTTATCATTTTGTTTTTGTTATGTTTATTTTTTGGTGATTCTTTATTAAGGACATATAATAGTGCTTTTCCATGGTAGTGATAGAGAGCTCCTTATGAATTAAACTTCAGTTGTTGGTTTAAAAAAAAATAACGTAAGTCAGTTTAAGGGGAAAAATTAAGTAAACAATATTACAGATGCTACTCAGATTAAACAATACAGTGAGTCGTACTAAAAGGATTGAAGTTCAGGAAACAATTACCTAAAGCAGGAGTCAGCAAACTATGGCCCCTAGGCCAAATCCAGCCCACTGTCTGTTTTTGCAAATAAAGTTTTATTGGGACACAACCCACCACTCATTTATTGTATCATCCATGGCTGTTTTCATGCCGCAGCAGAGCATACAGCAGAGTCACATAGTTGCGATAGAGACCATATGGCTCATGAAGCCTATAATATTAACCCTCTGGCCCTTTACAAAAGAAAAGTTTGCTGATCTTTGACCTAAAGCATCACTCATCCTAGATTGTCAAAGGAAAACCTAGAACGTTGAAAGTCCCCATGATGGAGATATTTTTGGACAGAGCAGATATATGGCACAATACAGTCTAAAGCTGACGGGGGCCTCCATTTCCATTTCAGATTCTTTTTATTAACCTCTTTCCCATGCCCAGATCTGCCTAAGCTTTCCATCTTTCATTCTCATGTTTTAAGATTCGGAATAAAATCTGCTTCTTCCAGTAAGCCTTCCCTTATTAACTCAGACCCACCTACACCCTGAGCTACATAGTAGTAAGTGAATATGCCTTTTATTGTGTTCTCTTTAAAAATGAAAAAAAAAAAAAAACTATCTGCTCACATAGAGAACTATGACCATATAAGGCAAACCCTTCTTAATAACCCAACAACACAATAATTTAGTACAGAATCTGTTAAAGTTAGCATAAATAGGTAACACAGTAACTTCCATAATCATGCACAAATTACTTCTGAAACAATGGGTAAGCTCTGGAAATAAAGCTTTAATCAGTTGCAAATGCCTGAGTAAGCATAATTGCACCCCACTAGTTAAGCATCCTGAAGCATGACAGCATTCTAATCCACAGGTCAGCAGTACTGCAGCATCCCATGCCAATTCACTAAGGTGGGAAGACATAGACACCTTGGATTTAAAATAAAATTAAAATACAGCCCCTATTATGCTGTTACAGATATTGAACAGTTGTAGAGATTTTCCCAACCTTGGAAAACACCATACATATATGGTGTTTATAGATATAATACACACACACACACACAAACATTTGAATTCCAGCCCAGTGTCACCTCCTAAATGAGCCTTCCCACACTGGCATAGACAAAAATCATTGCTCCTGCCTCTGGAGGTCTGTAGATACAGGTTGCTCTCACAAGTCCAGTATTCACCAACTTGCCATAATCATGTATGTGGTAGTGACCCAGTTGCCTCCAAATTAAGACCCATGTTTGACTTGCTTTCTCCAGTGCCTAACACATGATAGGGCTTGATATGTCTTTGCTAAAAGATGAGATGAAACCCTCTAAAGTCATTCCAAATTAGATTCAAGGAGAATATGACCATTCAGTTCTGTTAAACTAGCAGAATAAAACAAAACTAAGTAACTATTTCTCACTAATCAAAGAAGTATTCTATTTGTAATCCAGCTTGGCTGACAAGTTATGACTATCGAAGCAAGATACATGAGCTGTGTTGGGGGGCTGGGGGGGTTGTTCCATGACCTCTAGTCTTTCCCTTTTTGTATGCTATCATATAAAAAGTTTGAGTTGAGTTTTTGTCATTGGTTGAGTTTTTATCATCTGCCTAATGCTACTGCTTTTTCTCTTAGGAAATATGTCACTGTCAGTTATTTGCACATTAGTATGAATAAGACAATTCATTACCTGTCCCAGCCTCAATTCCAACTGAGGCTGTAAAGGCATTATTTCAAATTAAAGGAACTGACAACAAAAGCAACAGACCAGGGAAAAGTCAAACACTACCCAACGCTGCCTACAAGTCAGGCCCATCTGGATGGACTGTGACCTTGGCTCAACTAGAGACATACAAAATGGCGGCCATGATGGTGGAGATTGAAATACCAGTGACAATTCTTTTTGGCACCTTTTCTAGATCTGAGTCTCACTTCATTGATTTTAAAACGTGATAATACAGTATTTAAGACTAACTGGTATGTGTATAAAAGTAAAGATCTTGAGAAGAAATGGAAAACTTGGGGGAAACTTTTACTGTATCTATAAGAAAGACAAAAATATTTTAAAAAATGTTTTGTAGAGTACGTGATTGTTTTCACCCTTTACAGTTCTAGAGCTGACTTTCTAATTTTGGCATGATTTGAGGAGCCTCCGTGGTTATGCCAATTAGGAAAAGGAAAAAAAAATTGTATGAAAGAGCAATGCTGTATACACACTTTTTTTTTTTTTTTGAGACGGAGTCTCGCTCTGTTGCCCAGGCTGGAGTGCAGTGGCGCAATCTCTGCTCACTGCAAGCTCTGCCTCCCAGGTTCATGCCATTCTCCTGCCTCAGCCTCCCGAGTAGCTGGGACTACAGGCGCCCACCACCATGCCCGGCTAATTTTTTATATTTTTAGTAGAGATGGGGTTTCACCGTGTTAGCCGGGATGGCCTCGATCTCCTGACCTCATTATCCTCCCACCTCTGCCTCCCAAAGTGCTGGGATTACAGGCGTGAGCCACCGCACCCGGCCGCTATACACACTTTTTAAGTAAACATCTGGAAATCGGAGAGTGAAGCAAATGCTAAATCCAGAAGGAACTTTGTACTTTAGGTTCCAGTATCCATCCCAGTTAGAATGCCACAGTCCCAAGCGAGATGTGCTATAAAAAGCATAATTTGAGCATCATCTCTCATCATTCAATATAGTTTTTCAACCCTTTCAAAATTACATTGGAAAATCTATATAATGTGTGCTTAGATTAATGAACTGTTTGAATCTGGATCAATAAGCACTCGAGGCTCTGTGCCGTTGACACCTGCTGGGAACATCTAGAAGAATGCTTCGTAGAGGGCAGAGCCAGTCGGCACTTTGAAACTACAGGGGTTCCACTTAATAAACAAGCAATCTAATATATGACCTCTGCAGATTAATTTTCTGAGAGCAAGCAAATAATCTGGATTCAAAATTTCCCTGATTATGCATATAATTACAGTATCACCTACCAATTAACACATTGATTTAAACCTTCTTGGGATTATGTATTTAAGAGTATAAGAGATCATCCAAACACTCAATGCCTCTCCAGTTTGGCAAAGAATCACATGGAATATAACTTCCCACCCATCTGATTTCTCTTATGGAAGAAAAAAATCTGCGATGGTAACAGATTACAGAGGATACCTTAAAATATCATGGGCCATAATTATTGTCTCAATAACTGGACCACAATGACACACATTATAACATAATAGCCAAGTCTTGGGGAAACTTCATCATCTCCTGAAATATTTCTGTAGAATCATATATTTATAAAACTGCTTCTCTAGCTTGGATTATTATTATTTTTTAATTTACTGCAGCACCCAGGGTATAATTTATCCACCATTAGACAGTTACATAAATAGACAAAGATATATGGTGGAGATTCTTCTCTACTTTAGACAAGTATAATAATTAATGTTAGTTGTTTCTTATTCCTACATAAAATTTCCCATTAAAAATGTTAATATGCTCCTTCATAAGCCCAGATAGTGATGAAAACAGAAGATACGAGGAAAATAGCTACATAGCATGCATTCATATGTAAAAGAAGTTAAAAATAATAAATCAACATGGCCAATATAACGAAGCCTGCTGTCCAACAGTAAAAGCTGTCAGAATGAGGTTTCATTATTAAGACCTTGATATCCAACGGCTGGGCTGAATAAAATCATTCATATAACTTCTGCAC
This sequence comes from Hylobates moloch, assembly GCF_009828535.3. Taxonomy (NCBI): domain Eukaryota; kingdom Metazoa; phylum Chordata; class Mammalia; order Primates; family Hylobatidae; genus Hylobates; species Hylobates moloch. The sequence goes on along the minus strand of NW_026652292.1, from coordinate 61,347,399 downwards.
TTTCAGGGAGAGAATTCACATCTAGGATCAAATTGTCGTGGTGCCGAATTCCTGATTTTTTCCCCTTGTATTACTTTCTGAATAATTATTTGAATCTCCACAGGAAATGAAAGTTGACTAAAGCTAACAACGAAATAACAAGCTTTTACACACAAAGAAATTACTCTATGGTGTTTTATCTAACAATAAATATTTCAAAAAGGAATGCTTACACATTTGAAAAAATAAAGATCTGACTAATTCAAATTCCAGCACTACTGTCCTCTCAGTAAGATAAGTAACACAAGCAATCATAAATATGATTTAAAATTACAATGGTGAGGGAACGCTTGCAATCAGTTAAGTTTAGACCCTGTCCTTATTTCATCTTACAGAAGAAGGTAGAGAGGTAAAACCCTCTAATATAATACTTTGTAATTCCAGAACATATACTATTGATATTGTGATTCTTTCTGAGACATAATAACTAATTATTCAGAAAGTGTCAGAAAATAAATCCAACTCCTCCTCTAACCTTAGTCCCTAATTTAAAGGGGAAGAAAAACAGGGCTTCTTACGATGAAAACTCCCAAGTGCCATTTAAAAACAAAAGGAACATTTCAAATAAACTTCAATCTCCTTGACAGCATACAAACAAAAACAGCAGCGATATACCAGCTTCTTACCAAAACAAAACTCAGTGAAATTACTGAGAATTTCAGCTACTGTAATCCAACTCTGTGAAACTCTGGGGGTGTCAGCAGCTACTCAATAAAAAGGAAAACTGAAAATAGTATAAAAATCGTTCCTAATAGCAATAATGTATAGTTTTGTGGTCATTACCGGTCAGATAATAACCGGCAGTGACCTTAAAACCATGCATTATGGCTTAAGTATGGGCTAGTGCTCATTGCAGATGTGTAGCTTAGGAATAAGCAATACAATCTTGCCATAAAAGCTCAAACTGTTCCAAGTCTGGCTTGTGTGCATGGATTTTTCCCTCTCTAGTGTTGTCACACCAGGAATCTTATAATGATCTGAAAAATAGGTACCTTAGGGTAATAGTTCTATACTGAAAAGATAAATACTCAGGCCGAGGCAATCTAAAATATACACAGACAGCGGGCTCCAGTAAGGCAGGTGAATGTTTTTACAACACAGACTCGGGTACATTTTGACCTTTTTAAAGTCTCAGCTGTCAGGAAAGCTGTAAGAATCTCACTTAATACGTTCTTCACCTCTGTGAAATGACATATCAATATTCCCATTCTGCAGATCAAAACAGTGAGGCACAGGTAAACCAGATAACCTATTGGGGAGGAAGCAAGGCAATGACGCTGAGAATTAACTGCTTTATAGGGCAGGCGTAGGTTCCCATAGTAAGGTCAATTTTTTTACAATTTTCTAATGTCCTCATTACAAATTCACTTGTATTTCTTTTCTGTCTCCTGTAAACTGAGGGATTTTGCATACTTAAAATATTTTTTTCAAATGTACAGAAAATGCTGCATCTATTCTTTATTTTTTTCTTTTTCTTTTTTTTTTTTTTTTTTTTTTTTTTTTTTTTTTTTTTTTTTTTTTTGAGACAGGGTCTGGCTCTGCTACCCAGGCTGGAGTGCAGTGATGTGATCTCAGCTCACTGCAATCTCCACCCCCTGGGCTCAAGCCATCCTCCCACCTCAGCCTCCAGAGTAGGTGGGACTACAGGCAAGTGCTACCATGTCTAGTTAGGTAATATATTTTTGGTAGGGAGGGGTTCCACCATGTTCCCCAGGCTGATCTTGAACTCCTGGGCTCAGGCGATCCACCAGTGACCTATCCAATTTTTTTTTCAGGTGAAGCACTCAAGAGTCTGCAGAGCCGACGGAGACCTGCCCAACAGTGCTGGATCTGCCTCACAGCTGCAGCATGCCATAGGTGGGTGGGCCAATATCTGTCTAGAACAGGGGTTCTCAATGGGCTGTGATTTTTGTCCCTTGGAGCCATTCTGGAGACATTTCGGGTTGTCATAACTGGAGGTGTGGCAGGAGGGGTGGTTACTGGCATCTAATGAATGTAAAGGTCAGGAGATCCACAAGAAAGTCTCCCACAGTAACGAATTATCCAGTGCTGGCCAGGTGCACTGGCTCACACCTATATTCCCAGTGCTTTGGGAGGTTGAGGTGGGAGGTTCACTTGAGGCCAGGAGTTGGAGACCAGCCTGGGTCACATAGCAAGACCCCTTTTCTATAAAAATGTTTTTTTTAATTAGCCGGGCATGGTGGCATACGTCTTTAGTCCCAGCTACTCGGGAGGCTGAGGGGTGAGGATCACTGGAGCCCAGGAGTTTGAGGTTGCAGTGAGCCATGATGGCACCACACCACTGCACTCCAGCATGGGTGACAGAGTGAGAGAGACCCTGTCTCCAAAAAAAAAAAAAAAAAAAAAAAAAAAAAGAATTATCCAGCCCAAATGACCATAGTGCCAAGACTGAGAAGCTCTAGTCTAGATTCCTTGCTGTTTAGAACAGACGTCCTCCTGATATTCGCACGCATCCCAGCACCTCTCCTGGTGTCTAGTGTATAGAAGACCCTCCATCAGTGCTGGCAGAGAGAATGGCCAAAGGCAGACAATGGCAAAAGAGCCAAGATTTCTTCCTTCCCTCTCTCTCTCTTTTCCCCCTGCCTGTTCCCTCTCTCTTATTTTACTCTCTGTTCTTTCTCTTTGCTCAAAATGCTACATTTGGATAATGGTTCACAGTTTCCAAAGCAGCTCAGCTTATGTGATCTTCAAAACAATCCTGTAAGGGTAATATTATACCTTACTCTACACAGAGCAAAACAAAAGTTCACAAAATATAAGGAATTTGTCAAAGATCACCTAAGTGATTAAGTTATAAAGGGGAAGCTGGATGCATGTCTACCTTCAGAAACAAGTGTTCTCTCCACGTAAAGGACAACCTTTGACAGTATTTGGTTTGTTGCAAGGAGATGGCTGGTACATCTTCTAAAATGATTCAAAACTATTCATAAGTAGTTGGGTAGTAACAATAACATAACAGGAGGATATTCAGGCTGACATCCCACCTCTCTTTCCTGTGGTGATTGGAAGCCCAACATTCCCAGACTGAAAAAATGAAATTGTATCTTTCTTATCATTAGGCATACAAATATCTTATTTTAAAAGCATCAGGCCATGGGATAATCTCAGGCATTACGCAGACAGAGTACAGTTGACATTGGACCCAGTACCACAAGCCATTGACCTCTGGAAGTGATGACAGACCCAACACAAGGTCAGAAACTGGTGTCAGATTGCTGGCGGCACATGACAAAATACATGTGAAATTTCCCTGTAAATTCCCATCGATTTGGCCTGGAACAGTGACAGAGTACACCCTTGTGGTCAGTGTCTGCCCTGAGCAGGCACTGGGCGAGGTAGTAAATACACAAAAGTAGTAAAAAAAGAAAACTCAGAAGTGAGCTGTGTGCATGCATACACGTATTTATAACGTCCAAAGAACTCATGTCTATTTTTCTGTGCTGTGTATACACTTGCGCACACACTCTCTCTCTCTCCCTCTCTCTCTTTCACACACATGCAACACACACACACTCACACAGTTTCCTATATTTCCTGAGTTCTTTGGTGTATCAGGCCCTTTGCTAGACGCCAAAGACACAAAGATGAGTTGGCCTCCCGCATCACCCCCACAAGGCCTAATGAGGGAGACAAAGGCATATTAGCAGGTGAATCACATTACAAAAAGGCCAGTGTTCAATGAGAGATCAGAAAGCTTGAAGGACACCCATGGGGGAAGGGAAACAAATAACTCTGCCTAAAAAGGGCCAGGGAAGGGACATTGAAGCTGGGACATGAAAAACAAGAAGGAGGTTTGCTGACAGAAAAGCAAAGCGGCCTGAGGGCAGGAGGGGAAATGCATGGAGCAGGCAGAGCCATGTGCAGGGACAGTAAGAATTTTTTTTTTTTTTTTTTTTGAGACAGTCTCGCTCTGTCACCCAGGCTGGAGTGCAGTAACATGATCTTGGCTCACTGTAATCTCTGCCTCCCAGGTTCAAGCGATTCTCCCGCCTCAGCCTCCCAAGTAGCTGAGATCACAAGCACTCACCACCAGGCCCAGCTACTTTTTGTATTTTTGTAGAGATGGGGTTTCACCATGTTGGTCAGGCTGGTCTGGCTGGTCTCAAACTCCTGACCTCAGGTGATCCGCCTGCCTCGGCCTCCCAAAGTGCTGGGATTACAGGTATGAGCCATCACACCTGGTCTGACAGTGAGAATTTATCTGCATGTGACTTGAGAAGAGTTTTCTTGAGATCCAGTCCTGGTCCTATGTAAGAACCTGATGAGGAAGATGGAGGTGGAATTGGAAAAAGCCTTACATGCCAAGTGAAGGAATTTAGATTGTCCCCTAGAAGCCAGCACTTTTTAAAACTTTTCTGATGCTCCCCAAAGACACACATTTTACATCACAACCTAGCGCATACACACAAGTATCTATAACAGAAACAAAAAGTTCACATAACACTGGCCCTTTCTATGTGAAATTCACCCTGATATTTTGTATTTCATATTTTTTAATATTTGTTGCAACCCCCTAAAATGATCTCACGAGCCACAAATCAGTTGTATCCCACAGTTCTTCAAACCCTGCTATGGGCCACAAGGAGGCAAGCAGGGTGTTTTTTTAACTGGGAACTGACAAAATCAGGTATATTTAGTGTGATAATTTCAGTAACAAGGTGAAAGGGGAACTAAAGTAGGAAACCCTGGAGTTAGGGAAGCCTGCTACAAGGCAAGAGTCCAGAAAAGACATGGTATGAGTCTGAAGTAAGGCACAGACCCCGAGACAGAAAGTAGGGGCCGGGCGCGGGGGCTCACGCCTGTCATCCCAGCACTCTGGGAGGCTGAGGCGGGTGGATCACCTGAGGTCAGGAGTTCAAGACCAGCCTGATCAACATGGTGAAACCCCGTCTCTACTAAAAAAAAATACCAAAAAATTAGCCAGGTGTGGTGGCAGATGCCTGGTAATCCCAGCTACTCGGGAGGCTGAGGTGGGAGAATCACTTGAACCCAGGAGGTGGAGGTTGCAGTGAGCTGAGATCACACCACTGCACTCCAGCCTGGGTGACAGAGCAAGACTCCGTCTCAAAAAAAAAAAAAAAAAAAAAAAAAAAAAGAGGAAAAAGAAAAAGGAAAGACAAGAAAGTAGGGCCAAGTTCCGGCCATTAAGTCACAGAATCGACTGCCGTTGGTGACTTGTTACAGTGGGGATGCAGGAGAGATTTCTAGATGGAAAGATTGATGGGATGATGTCAACACTAACTAGTATAGAGAACACAGAGAGTAGAACATGTTTGGGTGATAGGAGGTTCCCTGTTTGGACTTGGTAAATATGAGATGAATACAAGAAACCCCAACAGAAATGTCCAGTAAATGACTGGATAGAAGAATGCAAACTCTGCAAAATATAACTGAGATAGAAACATGGATACAGATGAAATTAGCTGAAACATCATCATTAAAGCCTCCGAGTGGATAAGATCTCTTAGAGGATCAGGTGTCAGAAAAAGCAGGGAGAATAGACCGGTCACCCTGGGATCACCAACATTCAAGGACCAGAGAGAAGAACCAGAGAGACTGTCGAAGGTGCTGGAAGAAAGTGTAGTGGCAAGTGGCAGAAGGTGCTTCGTGGCCTCATCATTTTCCAACACAATACTTTCCATTCATCTCCCTACATATTTGTTTCCCGTTTCCTCCACTAGAATAAAATATGCCGCTGAATCTCCAGAAGCTAGAATAGGGCCCCTAGCACATTGTAGGGATCAATAAATATTTATTGAGTAAGTGAATGGATAAATACATAAAATCAAGCCAGGGAAGGAGAGTATTTCAAAATATGGGAGTTGTCAACCAAGGCAATTGCTTTAAAGAATCAAGAAAGAGGGCTGAAAATAGGTCATTAGATTTGAAAATTAGGTTGTTGGGAACCTTAGCAAGATCCATTTCAATAACATGTTGGGATAAAAGCGAAATGGTTATGGCTTCAGGGAAAATGGGGGTGAGGTCATGAGTTGCAAAGGAGTAGGAAGAAATGTCAAGAGAAGGTTAATTTGGAGGAAGAGAGATGAAAGCAATCAGAGATCATGTATAGACTCAGGTGAATAAGCCAGAGGAAAGAAAGTGAAGTTAAAAGAGGGGAAAAGCAAAATAGTAAGGTAGCGGTAAAGGTGGAAGGGGTTAGGAAGTCCGGTATACAGGTGAAGAGGTTGACCTTAATAAGCTTTGTCTGTAACAGAAAAGAAGAGGAGGAGAAGATGTGCCTGCCATGGGTGATAAGGATCTTTTTCTCTCTCTCTATGAAAGATGAGGCAAGATTTTCTGCACAACCTGCACAGGGTGAGGGAGAGCTCATTTTGGATGTGCTGCCATCAGGGATTGGAAGGTAGCTAACCGGGGAGAGCAGAGCAATTTCATGAAGCACCAAAGAGTTAGCGCAAATCAGATAGCCTGACTTCATACGGTGTCAATCAGCACGGTCATGGAAGTCCCTTTAGCGATGCATAGAGCCCCAGAGCAGAAGCAGAGAAAAACAAATTGGACTCACCCGGTGTCCAGAGCATGCTCTAATGAGAGGTGCCCTAGAAGAAAGCCTCCCTTTCTTCTCTGCCCATAAGCACAGTTAGCTCCAGTCTTAGCCCCACTGGATGGGGTTGTGTGATCCTGAGTGTGTCACCATACCTCTGTAAGTGTCTTGTCTACAACTGGGGACTGTAATATCTTTCTAGTCTCACTGGCTTGTGATGGGGCTCCAATCAGATAATTGATTTGAATAACTGTTACCAACTCCTAAATGCTGCTCAGGTGGCCGCCTCGCAGTTCCCCTGAACCAAACTTCTGCCATCTTTCATAATGCAGTTCTGGGAAGACACACCAGCCTCTACCAGGCACCTGGCAATCTCTCTTTTTGCCCCATGGGTGTCATATTTTTGACCTATAAAATAAGAACAATTTTCAGAGGAGACCCTAAACTCGTTCAGTATCTATTTAAATTACTTCCCCATGAAAAGAACTTCTGCCGACTCTAATGCCTTAGAGATGGAACCAGGGAGACAGAAATTTGCTTTTGTTAGCGGACTCCATAATTACATGGAGATATGTCCACCTGGGTAATAGCTAATGGGTTTTTTTTAACTTTTTATATAAATATTTCAGTTTCCTTCCCTGCTAGATTGACTTTTTCTCAATATTAATTGCCTCCATAGTCTTAGTCTATAGCAACATTTCCAACCACTGTCCCTGTATGTTTTATTTCCTTCTCAGGAGGCTGCTACTGGATGACTTCATTTAAATTTTTTAATACCATGAATAAATATTACCTTACTTCGCTCTGGGGGGACAGGCAATTCTCTGGAGGGAGACTGTCGACTCTTCAGCAGTTTACTTCATGAAATAGGTTACTGGGTTTTATTCCGGCCTACAAGTTTCATAAACTAGGAAAATCCCCATCTCTTTTAACCCATGCTAATTATCATTATCTGCAGGAGGGGCATATAAACCCTCAGTTTAAAAGCTCCTTTCTACAAGCTTTGAGTTTATGAATGATGTCTCTTGCCTAAAGGATTATTTGACAGCCTTTTAGATAACAACTTTCCTCTCCTTGTTGATTCACAGATACCACATGACAGGGTAATGTGGGATGCTATGTTGCAGCCATGAATTACTCCTTTTTCATCATCTCTCTCCTCTACAAATGCAGAGGGTCATCTTAGGCGCCCTATACTTTTTAAATAAGCTCTAACTCCTCATCATTCCTGAGCACATGTTCTGTTCCCTGGATAGCCCGATTTTTATTGCTGAAACTCAAGAAGCTATTAAGTCTCCTCAACCTGGCAGGGCCCCAGGACCAGATGGTGTTCTCCTGGTTCTTATAAAGCCTTTATTAACAAAACGACACCACAAGCCTCGCTGGCCGCCATAATGACTGCTTTTTCCACCTACGGAAGACCCTAGCTGGGGAGGACAACCTGTTGATTGCTATTCTTGTCATCATCATCAAAACATCTTGCCATCTCCATGTTGCCATGAATTCTTTTCTGATCCTTTGCAGGGTACTGATTAGAACTGCTCTCTCTATCCAAAAGAGGAAAGAAAGAAAGGAAAGAAGGAAGCATTTAAACTAATGAGAGGTATAAACAACAGATGACAGAGGGGGCTTTGCTATGAACTCACCACCTCTCACATGGATTTTTAACAGTTTGGCAGTGATGAGGCCCCCTCAGGAAAGTTGGATGTGTTCACTGCTAAGCTAGAATCATGGGATTTTCACGGAGGATTTGCTTTCAGACTGAGGTAGCTTTTCATCGTGAGCTGATGCAGCATGCCACATGTGACTCTGAGTGTCACAGCTATATCAGGGTGCCCGGGAGAGCTGAGGGAGTCAGTAATGGAATATAGTATTTCTCACCTCTGGATCACTAGTTCAAATGCAAAAGGCCATAAAAAGCCGTTATCTTCTGGCGGACTCAGTGAAAGTTTCCAGGCGATATCAGCTGCTACAAATGGCACTCGCGTGACAAATGCTCGGTGCACGGGGTCTCAGGGTGGGGCCTGGAAACTCATGCTGTCTAAGGTCATGGTTGGCTTGGGAAAGCAAAAGGCTCAGACAGAATAAGTGGCCCCTTTCCACGTGTTCTGTGGTCTCCATGGGGAATGGATTTTGCCAACATCAGATCGTTCATAAACACAGATTGCCCCTCGATGCACTGTTGGGATTACTTTAAAAATTCAACAGCTTCACTCTCGCTCTCACCTAATTCTTTTGTCCATTCACGACAGGCCCATGGAAACCTTCCAGATTCCTCCAAAACTCAGCCACTTTGTGGGGAGAATGGGTGCTGTCAATGACAGCTGCCCGTGCATTTTGTTCAGAAATGTTAACACACCAGGGAATTTTCTCAGCCCTGGCACTTTACAGCTCAGGACCTTTTCTTGCTGAATACTTAAGTTATTTCTGGAAAAATAACTTTTATTTCCAAAGAAATATGGCAGGTGACACAGAAACGTCCCTTCTTGTTTATTCACTGTCTGTCGTAAGGTTGGCTCTCTTTGCTTTAACTCTTTTTCCTCTTTCTTCACTCTGCTGGGCTTCTCCTGCCCCTTTCTGGGACCTTCTCTAGAAATACAGCCCTATACCTAGACCTCAGTTCCTGCCTTTGAAGGCAGAACTGTTCTTCCCTCAGGTGGTATTAGAAGGACAGTGAAGCACCTGGAACTCATCCTCCCTGTATCACCGAGGGCCCAGCAAGAAGGCTGATAATGGCACAATGACATCATAAATTACATAAATTAATGCTCTGCCCTCCAGTTGCACTGGCATTTGCTCACTTCTGCAGACAGGCCATGCCCTTGCCCACACTGGGTCTTTGCACAAGCTGTTTCCCCTGCATGGAAGCCCTTCCTACTTGCTGTGTCTAGTAAACTCCTGTTTTCTCATCAGATCTCACCTAGATCATGGCTCCCTGGAGGAAGCTCTCCCCGAGGCTCTCACAGATTGGGGACTTAACACGTTTGTGACTCAGACAAATGTCTACCTCCTCCACTAGATTACAAGCTCTAGAAAGGTGAGACAACCTCTCCTCATTTCACTGCCTCACCTTCGAATCCCAGAGCTAAGCCCACAGCTGGCACATTTTGAGCACCCTGTAGATAGGAGTCAAATGAACCAATCATTTCATTTAATGTTTACAACGACCCCACTAAGAGGTGATTTTTTTAAATTTCCATTTTACTAACGAAGATGCTGAGGTTCAAGGAAGACAAATCACTTGCCCTAAACCACACAGCATATAAGTAGGCAAAAGCAAGATTTGAACTTGAGACCAAGAGATGCCCAAGCCCTGCTTTTTCTGCAATTTAGTTATGACCCTGCTACCAGGCCTCAGTCACTAATACTGAGCTGTTAAAAAAATAAGTGTGAAATGTCTTAGCTCCGATGTGTACCACTCTTGTTTGTCAGTTTAGCAGCGTGGGCTACTAGGTTGCATCCACCCAACTCTATACACATGAGCCACTGTCACTCCTCAGCCACTATTCCACTGAGCCAAATTAAGCCTCTAATTCCTCATATTGCATATTCCTTAGATATTCCCCATCAATATAATGTTCCCAGCCAGGATAAAAGTGAGGCCAGTGAGATACTAGACTTGGATACAAAACTTAATGGGTCACCAAAATCTCAGTAAGCAAGACAGTATTTCAGTGCAATGTATAAATTTGACACCAAAAAATTGATGATGAGCAAAATGTCAAAATTTGAAATAAAGACAGGATGGGTGTGACTGATTTTTCCACTGCCTCAGGCTCCAATGTGGCTCGACACAACACCGCTCCCTGCAGCTCACAGAGGTGGCCGACAAGTTGACATCTATGAGCCATCCCATAGCCCTAGTCACAGAGCTGACATCGATTGGCCACCCCAGAGCCCAGGTCACAGAGCTAATATCTATTGGCCATCCCAGAGCCCAGGTCGTAGAGCTGACAGTGATTGGCCACCCCAGAGCCCAGGTCATAGCCAGGAGTGTCTGGCTGGCTGGCTCTAGGGAGACCTCAGCCGAGCATCGGGAACACATGGGTATTTTATTTGCCAACATGTGATCATGTTTGTTCCTCCCCCTTAGATGTGAAACTCCAAACCTGAAAGTCACAAGTTCTCCCTTTCTTTCAAGACTGGGCTTTTGTTTATTCAAGTAATAAGCAAATACGCATGGCAATGTCAGATTGGGATACAATCTTTGAAGGAAAGACAAGGAATAATGAAGGACTGCTTCATGGCACAGCCTCACGGACTACCTCTAGCCCTGTGTTCTGTGGGAACAGCGGCCCCTGGAGGCGAGGAGGCCACAGCTCTAGGGTACAGACGGACAGAAATCGAGGTTCCCAGTGGCCACGTTAGCTGGGGTGGTCAGGGAGGTGCTCTCCAAGGAAAGGATAGATAGCTGAACACCTGAAGGGCAGACATGAGCCAGCTCAGCGCTGAGGGAACAGGGGGGATCCTAGGGCTGCCATAGGCTTGGTGCCCAAGATTTAGAAGGGAGATGTGAGTAGCCGGACACAGTGACCCAGGTAGAGAGGTGCAGGAGATGAGGCTGGCAACCCCTCAGGGCTCTGAAGACTTTGTGAAGGACTTTGAGTTAATTCTGTAAGTAAGGGAAAGGCACAGGTTTTTTTGTTGTTGGTGGTGGGTTTTTTTTTTTTTTTTTTTGTTTTAGTTTTTTGGGGTATTTTTTTTTTTTTTTTTTTTTTTTTTTTTTTTTTTTTTTTTTTTTTGAGATGGAGTTTTGTTCTTGTTGCCTAGGCTTGAGTGCAGTAGTGCAATCTCAGCTCACTGCAACCTCCATCTCCCAGGTTCAAGTGAGATTACAGGCACCCACCACCACATCCAGCTAATTTTTTGTTTCTAGTTTTTTTGGTTTTTTTGGTTTGGGTTTTGGTTTTTAAGTAGAGAAGGGGTTTCACCATGTTGGCCAGGCTGGTCTCGAACTCCTGACCACAGGTGATCCACCTGCCTCGGCCTCCCAAAGTGCTGGGATTACAGGCCTGACCCACTGTGCCCGGCCCACAGCAGGGTTTCAGCTGGAGAGTGGCTGGCCCATGCTCACTCTGGTGATGAATAACTGCAAGGAGCATCACAGAAGGGACAGATCCAGCAAGAGGACACAGCAGAGTCCAGGATTGGACCAGGGGTCGCCAGGGAGATGGAGAAGGATAACCTGACTCAAGACCTAATCCAGAGGTAGCACTGATGACAGCCTTTGGGGATAGGTTTGATGTGGAGGAACAGGAAAAGGGAGGATGATCCTTCGGTTTCACCTCACACAACAGGATGGAATTGCTGGGGTAATAAAAGACTGAGTAAGAGACAGATGTGAGAGTTGGGGTTGGAGTGAAGGGACCATTATCCCATTCTCTCCAGAGCAGGGATTTTCCACCAGAGGCGAGGGTGTGATACTAGAGAAGAGAATACATTTCTGTGGATAATACCCATACCACTGGCTGAAAACAATTATCCAAAAGTTGAGTCTCCATCAATCCTCCCACTTGTGTCTCACTCATGGCAATAAAGTTTATTCCCAATAATAATATTGCAATATTTTATTCATCATCCTTATGTTTTAGAATTACCATAGCAGTGAAATTTATATGCAACAGCATTATTACAATTTTCGGCTACTAATGAAATTATTGTTTCTGTTTGTGATGTGTTTTGGCGCTATAATGATAAACATTTCCTCTCAAAAATACCACTGCAATGTTTATGTTCTCAAAACCTGCCATAAATGACAAATTGCAGAATGCCTTTGAGCAGTTAAACTCTCTTCTTGGAAAAGCTGGGCTTCTCATTGCTATCATGGTGGGATCTGAGTCCGTTAGTGAAAGGGATTTGAAATACAAAAGGTTGAAATTCATAGTCTAGTATACTGCCTTCCAAATATTTTTGACCCTGTGTCTCATTAGTCAAATAAAAAAATAAAGTGGAGCACATACCCCCAGAATGTATTTTTTAATTTATCATATAATGGAATGGAATCTATTATATAATTTATTATAAATTAGACTGCACTAATATATTATGCACATTATAACACAAACCAAAAGGTACTGGAAAAGGATGAGATATAAAATAAATCGACATAAAAATTCCAGTGTCTCCTTCCCTCTCCCCACAGCTTTGCAACCCCCTGGGTAAATGTTCTGCAGTTTGGAAAGCACAGCCCTAGAATATTGTCCTCCCTGCATTTCCACACCCATCTCTGATTCTTCTCCATCCTTCTCCTTCTTTAAGAGAAGAACTGATGCAATAATAGCTTTCCAACCCCTAAGGCTAAACGCAGCACCCTAAGGAAAGGCTCAGGTGAGAAGAGGTAAGAGAACCATTTTCATCTGTTTTAAACTTGGAGGCTTTGAATGAGTTCAAATGAACAAAGGGCTTTGTAGTTAATAAGACCAAGTCTGAAAACCGCTGCTCTACTGAGCAGCTAGGACTTATGCTTGCCAGTTAGAAGTCATTGGTATGCTCCCTTCCATTCTCTGCACTTGCTATAATTTTTTTTCTGTAATCTTCACTTCTTCCAGGTTCAAGGTTAAAAGTCATTCAAGGAGTACCCACTGACTATTTATAATATTTAACTGGTATTGGGCAGACTGTCATACCTAGGGACTATATGGCCACCATCTGGGTACTACCAGCAACTGCTTTCACGTGAAAAAAAGATTTCCAGAAGAAATGGGAAGAATTCCAAGACAGCATTAGAAAGCGTCTCAACAGTAGGCACAGGGATTCTGCGGTAGCTCTGTAGAGACTTCTGTTATAACCGTTCTGATCTTTGCACATCAAAAATCCAAGATAAATCCTGATAAAATGACCAGTTGATAGTTATACAAATAGGCTCTGGGGTTCTAGGCTTGGATTTACTATGATTTTACTGTGCATTCATGGGAACAGAACTCAACCCTCAGAGCCAAATCCCTTAAGGTCCAAGAAGGAGACTCTTCCTCCAAAAGGAATTCTTTCAAAAGAGAAGCCAAAGCAGTGCCTTGTTCTAATTTCTCTCCTCATTATTCAACCTGTTTTGGAGAGTCTTCCTAATCTTTTAATCCCTGTTCAAATCCCTTGCCCTATATTAAGCACAAAAAGAGGTCTCCTTCTTTTCTCTGAGTCCCTATAACAATGATTATGTGTGCAATTTGTTTCACAATTAATCCTAGGAGGTCTACATATTGTTGTTCTGAACTGTTATCTCAATATTGTGGTGGTGGTGGTGAACTTTTCATACATCCCTCCAGTGTTCAGAGGTGGACCAGAAGTATCACCAGGGCAGGAAACTCTTCTACATCTTCCTACAGAGGACAACATGGGTTCTGGCACATAGTAGGTGCTGAGGAGACATTTGTTGAATTTTTCTTTCAAGCTCCTCATCGGTTTTTTCCTTTAATTCCCATGGAAGGGAAGAGCAATACCAACCCCATGGAGCTGGGCTGAGGTTCAGCCAGTTCACGCAAACTACAGAGCGTGACACATGGCAGGCCACAGTTGGAAACTGACACATGCCTCCCACCAACATATTTATTTCAGAGTGTTCATTACTTTTCAGATTTCTTGGCCGGCCGCAGTGGCTCACGCTTGTAATCCCAGCACTTTGGGAGGCCGAGATGGGCGGATCACTTGAGGTCAGGAGTTTGAGACCAGCCTGGCCAACATGGTAAAACCCTGTCTCTAATAAAAATAAAAAATTAGCTGGGCATGATGGCACATGCCTGTAGTCCCAGTTACTCGGGAGGCTGAGGCAGGAGGATAATTTGAGCTGAGGAGGTCAAAGCTGCAGTGAGCAGAGATTGCACCACTGCACTCCAGCCTGGGTGACAGAGTAAGACTCTGTCAAAAAACAAAAAACAAAAAACAAAAACCTCTTATTTAATTGCCAACATTTAAAAATCAGGAAATTTCATACACACACAAAATCAAACCAGCCAACCTGGAATCTGCTTCTGTTAAAAACTCAGCACTCATCACTGATGCAGCATGTCTACCTAGCAACAATTGACGGAGAAGCAGCTGCTTCCCCCAGAAAAGCATACGTTTTTCTGGCTCACAGATTCCCCACTATTCCCAAGCAATCTAACACAATATTAAGCTAAGATTTGCAATAACATAAAAACTCTTGTTTCTTAAAAACAGTCTTCAGTTCATCAGTTGTTTGTTAGAGAGATACTGTGGAATGGTGGGGACTGTGACAAAGGGACAAATACAAGCTCCAGTCATCACCCACCCAGAATGTCATCCTGCCTGGCTCCTGTAGTCACAGAAGTATTCTACCCTAGCAGGTGCTTACGAAATGATAGCTTCCTGACCACTTCTTCTACTAGCTTTGATTTATTCTGTCTTGTAATAACCTAATTGTTTCTGTGTCCTTTCATTTCCCTTTCTGATTTGTATTCCCCTGCCCCTTTCTGCCCATGGGGTGCTGCTGGGAGGACATCAGAATCAGACCTTACCTCATTCTCAGAGTCTAAGCTACTGCAGTCTGACTGCTGAAGAGCAAGTAAATGAGCAGGACCGTCAGGGCCAGAAGTAGGGAAGAGGTGCTACCCGGAACAAAATTCACTCCTGAGGCATGTTACAGGACATAGGAGGAGGGACAGCCACCCTGAATGTCCTGTTGCTGCCCCAGCCCAAGGCTGGCCTCACATCTGTCATCCCTACAGCCCTGGCTATCATCCAAAAAAAAGGAAAGAAGGAAATAGGGAGGGAGGAAGAAACAGAAGGAAGAGGGGAAGAAGGAAGGGGAGGGAAGGAAGAAAGGAGGAAAGGAGGAGTGGAGGGAAAGGGTGGAAGAAAGGAAGGAGAAAGAAGAGAAAGGAGGGGAGGAGAAGGGAGGAGAATCTCTGAGCTCTCAACAACATGCTCCTCAGAGAGATGGTTCTTAGCTCAAGAGCATGCTGCTACCTGATTTAAGCAAAACTACAAATGCAAAATGCAGCTTGTCCTTAAAATTCAGTAGCATCAGAATGAAAAAGAAATGCTACGCCGAGTTGTGACATTTAAGTGGTCATGCATTTTTCAACGTATCAGTTATGCAAAGATGTTTATATTCATTTTCTCCTTGGTCGTGTTTCATTTAAATGGAGTGGCAAAAAGTCTTCAAAAAGTTTAATTAAATAAATCAGAATCATGGAAATCAAAGTTAACTGAAATAGACTTCAGAGTTCAAAAAAAGTAGAAATATAAATTACATAAATAATAACGGAAAAATAAAAGCAGATGAGTGAACTAAATAAATATTCTTGTTATCTCTACCTCTTGCTGTTTCACCTCCAAGTGTATTTTTATCTTGTATTATATTTCTAAAAACTCAAAAAGAAAAATGTCAGTAGATGACAACATGAAAAGGTTCATGGGTTGCTGAGTTAATCTAAAACCTTTAGCAGTAAGGGGAAAAAAATCTTCATTTAAAGAGGCAATTTATTTTTAAAAAAATGTGGGGCTGCATGGATAGTTTTAATTCGTAATCTTACAAGCATACAAAATGAAGTTCAAAAAGGTCTCATGGAAACCCCAGATAAATTTAAGATCATCCATTTCATTCCTATGTTCATAAATAACAGTTTTAATATGTAAGATAATGACAGCAACAATAATGACCTTAACTTGAGTAATCCATTTGTTGACAGCAGGTGATAATTCGGCCTTCCTGATAGTAATCTGTTTTTTGGCAAACAAGAGAGAGGGCTATCTGCCACATACATTTATTTTTATGGGGAGGACATGTTTTATAAAGCTGAATATGGGACAGTACAGGTGTGGAATTAATTGTCCAAGTTGCAAAATATGTTCGAGATGGTATGCTAAATCTACGGCACACAGTGGCCCTGACATGATTAAATGTTCACTTCTATTAAGTAACCACGAGCCTGTATTTCCAATTATGGTGGTGAACTGCTTTCTGCTGAGTGGATTAGCTTAGTACTTCATTCTGCTGGTAGTTTTATGATCTGAGATCTTTAATTTTCCCAATTCAACTCTTAGGGCCACAAAGACAAGCTGCCTGACTTTTAAATAATATATTCCCCTTTTAAATTTCTGCCTTCTACCATTTCCTAGGAGCGCCATTTCCTGTCACCATAATTATAATAATTTGTATGTAGTTCCTAGGATCACATTTCTAATTGAGTCCTAAATTGGTTAACCTCATGAAGTTATTAATATGCTTTTTTAACCTGCACAAATTATATATTTGTCTGGTTGGTCAAATAACGTTCATCATTACACACATTCCTTACCTCTCTTCCTTCAGTTTTAACGTCACTATTTTAGTTTGAAAAATGTATGGGTTTTTTTTTTTAATAATACACCGCAAATTTAAGAACCATAAAGAGTAGGGAAGGAAGGTCCAGTCCAGTGAACAGTGAAAGCCCAAGCTCAGCAGAATGAGAGATGACATCACACCTGAACACCAGGAAACAGCTCATCTGGCTCTGGCACTGGGGAAGGGAGAATGTGGAAACATAAAGGTGGGAACTGAAAGCACAGGCAAGAATGACCAGGTCATGGAGGCTGTGCCGAGTGTTGGAAACCACACCAAAGGCAATGGTACCCACCAGAGGGCTTTTTGTTTTTGTTTTTGTTTTTGTTTATTTATTGAGACAGAGTCTTGCTCTGTCACCTAGGCTGAAGTGCAGTGTCGCAATCTCGGCTCACTGCAATTTCTGCCTTCTGGGTTCAAGTGATTCTCCTGCCTCAGCTCCCTGAGTAGTTGGGATTACAGGTGCCTGCCACCACGCCCGGCTAATTTTTTTTTTTTTTTTTTTTTTTTTTTTTTGTAAAGATGGGGTTTTACTATGTTGGCCAGGCTGGTCTCCAACTCCTGACTTTGTGATCCGCCTGCCTCAGCCTCCCAAAGTGCTGGGGTTACAGGCTTGAGCCACCGCACCCGGCCCCCACCAGAGGGTTTTTAAACAAGGAATTACCACAGCCGGATTTGTTTTAGAAACTTTGTTTTCAGGTGGTTCAATTAAGAGTCTACTACACTTGCCCAAGCAAAAAACAAACAATGAAAGCAAGGAGTAAAGTTGTCGCAAAATGGACAAGTCAGCTTTGAGAGTAATTTCTTTGTTGTTGTTGTTATTGTTGTTGTAGAGACAGAGTCTCATTATGTTGCCCAGACTGGAGTGCGGTGGCACAGTACAGGCAGCCTCCGCCTCCCGGGTTCAAGCGATTCTCCTGCCTCAGCCTCCCAAGTAGGTGGGACTACACAGGCACACACCACCACATCGGTTAATCTTTGTATTTTTAGTAGCAACAGGGTTTCGCCACATTGGCCAGACTGGTCTCAAACTCCTGACCCCAGGTGATCCGCCCCCATTGGTCCTCCAAAGTGCTGGGATTACAGGTGTGAGCCACTGCACCCAGCCCCCACCAGAGGCTTTTTAAACAAGGAATTGCCACAGTCAGACCTGTGTTTTAGAAAATTTGTTTTTAAGTGGTTCAATTAGGAGTCTACTGCACGTATCCAAGCAAAAAAAAAAAAAACAACAATAAAAGCTAGGGGTAAAGTTGTCCCAAAGAGAACAAGTCAGCTTTGAGTATCATTTCTACACCCAAAGAGCCTACAGTCTGGACTGGAAGATGAAGCAACACAGTGAAACAGAGAACAGTACAGGGTCCTGCATGAGCCACGGCAAAAGAACATCACAGAAGGTGAGAGATGGATGTAATTTAGAAAGTCAGGATTGGCCTCCTAGCAAAGACCAGCTTAAACTTGAGAAGAAGTGATTCAGGGGATAGTAGCCTGGGGGAGTATTAGATGAGCAGGTGAGTCTATATCTGCTTGAAAGAACAAAGAGACAAAAGCCAGGTGCAGTGGCTCCAGCCTATAATCCCAGCAATTTTGGAGGCAGGCAGGTGGCTTGAGCCCAGGGGTTTGAGACCAGCCTGAGCAACATGGTGAACCCTGTCTCTAGAAAAGATGTAAAAATTAGGCAGACGTGGTGGCACACACCTGTAGTCCCAGCTGCCCGGGAGGCTGAAGTGGGAGGATTGCTAAGCCCAGGAGGTGGAGGTTGCAGTAAGCTATGATCGCGCCACTTGCACTCCAGCCTGGGCAACAGAGCAAGACCCTGTCTCAAAAAAAAGAGAGAGAGAGAAAACCACAGCTACTTGAGCATCCCTACACTGACCTGACAGTCCTGAGCAGTGCTTCACATTGAAGTAGTCATCTCAGCAAATCCTCTATGGCTAATCCCTCTCAGAGTCTCCAAAAATGTTAAGACCATCACCCTAATCATCAAGGAACAAACCCTCTGTGGTCAGTGGCATTCACAGGTGTGAATAAGATCTCAAGACTGATTGTTTTTCTATACTGAAGACTTATCTAATGTCTCTGCTCTGACTGGTCTTTCATTCAAACGTTTCCTAAATCATGTATCAGTAAGGCTGTGTGGATACAAAATCGATATCTTGACAATTCCTTTCTGTCTATTCTGATGACACAACCAGATTGTCTGTACTGGATTCGTGTATTTTACACAGGCCCTGTTCGGAATACACGCAGTGGGTTTTCTGATTATTATAAAATAATAACAATTTTCATGCAGTGGATTCAATTCTTCCAAACCTCTCGGGAAACATGTTGGTATATGTGAAGCTTTGCACTTAAAGTATTTCAGAGGGTAAGTCAAGAGCACATCTGTAGCTCCTTTAATCTGGGTGGGGCAAGAGAGGACATGAAAAGGATCAGGAAATCCCACCATTATACATTTCTGGGTCTAGTGGGCAGGAAGGGGATGCCTTCATTTGCCAAATGTGTTCTGAGAATCTGGAGAACATTGCTGGTTAAAAGATACTTATTCAGGCCAGGCACAGTGGTTCACGCCTCTAATCTCTGCACTTTGGGAGGCTGAGGTGGGTGGATCACTTGAGGCCAGGAGTTCGAGACCAGCCTGACCAACATGGTGAAACCCCGTCTCTACTAAAAATACAAAATTAGCCTGGTGTGGGGGCGTGTGCCATAGTGCCAGCTACTTGGGAGGCTGAGGCAGAAGAATCACTTGAACCCGGGAGGCAGAGATTGCAGTGAGCAGAGATCGTGTCATTGCACTCCAGCCTGCACAACAGAGCAAGACTCTGTCTCAAAAAAATAAAAATATAAATACAAATAAAAAAGACATTCATCCATTCAATATAATTGAAATTCTGAGTGGTGAGGCAGGTTTATCTCAACAGGACCTTGTTCTGGAACTTGGCATACTCCAAAGCCAAGATAAGAAGGACGGTCGAATTTCCCCACATCTTTACCAACAGCTGTCTTTTATTTTTTGTTTTTTACTTTTTTATAATAGCCCTCCCAACAGATGTGAGGTGGTATCTCATTGTTTTGATGTGCATTTCCCTGATGATTAGTGCATTTGAGCACCTTTTCATATACCTGTTGGCCATTTGTGTGTCTTCTTCAGAGAAATGTCTATTCAAGTCTTTAGCCTGTTTTTAAACAGGGTTATTAGGTCTTCTGCCATTGAGTTGTAGGAGTTTCTATATATTTTAGTTCCTTCAAGGGGAAAGAGGAGACAAAGACTATTTTAGCAAAGTAACAATAGAGAGATGTGCTAACGGCCAGAGGAAAAGAAAAAGTCTCTTACAGAGCAGGTGAAGTGGAAAACATTAATTTTTTTTTTCTTTCCTCGATGGAGTCTTGCTCTGTCATCCAGGCTGGAGTGCAGTGGCGCGATCTTGGCTCACTGCAACCTCTGCCCCCTAGGTTCAAGAAATTCTCCTGCCTCAGCTTCCTGAGTAGCTGAGATTACAGGTGCCTGCTACCACGCCTGGCTAATTTTTTGTATTTTTCAGTAGAGACGGATGTTTCGCCATGTTGGCCAGGCTGGTCTTAAACTCCTGACGTCAGGTGATCCACCCGACTCAGCCTCCAAAAGTGCTGAGATTACAGGCGTGAGCCACCACTCCCGGACTGAATTTATTAATGCTAGAGAACTGTCTCACGACTTTGCCTTATTTTGCAAGTGAAAACCTGCCCACTGAATCAAAGACACCCCTTTCTAGAGAAGGCCCTCAGCCTCTGGCAGCATCTTCTATCTGGCTGCTGCTACTCCAAGACGGCCTTCCTCCAGCCCGCCCTTAGAGACACCCTGGAATTCTCTAAAACTCTCCACAGGCCAGGCCAGCTGCTGAGCCCCAACAGAGCCTTCTCCAAGAAGTAACTGTTAACACTCTCCTCCCTCCCCTGCCAAGTGATCCCAAGGCTCTAGAGAAACAGAAGATGGCTCTTCACATTCGACACGTCCATCATTGCCCTGCCCAGCTCTGCTGAGTACACAGGGGACCATCATCACTGACCAGGGGCTGAGCCAAACAGAGCTGCCCTCCGGAAAAATGGAACTAAGTCAACCAGAGAAGGCACATAGGAGAAGTGAGACAATCAGGAAAACTGAGGAGCCCAGGGATGTGGCACTGGAGCTGAAAAGGTGATGATGTGGAAGCAGGGCTGGCAGCCATTGGGCTGAACCTCAGGCTAGGTGAGTCAGTGCAGAAAGGGGCTCCTAGGAAGGGAAGGGTCAGCAGTCTTGACCTTGCCTCTGTAGAACCCAGTCCCACTTCACAGGAGACGTGGCTTCACCTCACTTTCTCACCTTGGAGTCCATGACGTGTCTGAATCCTTGTCATGCATCTGCTGTCCAGTTGAGTGGTTTCCTCCTTGCAAACAAAGGAACCTGAACAAAAACAAAGGACAGGGACCACGTCCCTGGGCTCCTCAGTTTCCCCAGTTGTCTCACTTACCCCACATATACACTCAACCCACCTCTGCCCCATTTAGGTCCTAAACGTTAGGAGGAAACATCGGCATGAAACAGTCCCAGAAGACATCCCTTCCCACAGAACAACAGCAGGCAATGGCCCGCAGCATCTAGAGACTTCATCACCAAGCCCTTCAAGCCAGGCAATCATTCTGCTCCATAACTAACAAAACACAGGTTTGCTTATTTAGATATTAAAACACGTATTTTTAAAAACACCAGAGGGTTCCCAAGAGTACACAGAGCGTGTCCACTGCAGTGCACCCTTCTCATCTACCACTGAATTCCAGCTCCTCACAAAGAACCGTGGACATCTGCCCTTAACGAGCTACTAAACTTTTGTCACGCTAGATTTTCCTAAATCTCCCCTTTAACCCAAGCAAACACTATTTTCCTATATAACTGAATCTATCATTGCTCCACACTTTACAATAATCTAACTTGATGAAACAGCCTTGGCCCAGGAGGCTGTTTAACGTTTGAGGAGCCCACGTCAAGTTGATCACTCGCACTTCCTACCAAATACACAGATGTCCCTAGAATGCTGGTAAGCAGAGGCAGCGGCCCACACTCTTCTTTGTTTAGGTGAATGCCTCTCCATCTTTAGTCCCTGCCCTACCATCCGTCTCTGCTGCTTTACGCAAGAGCCCCTCACTTTCCTCCTGATTCATTCTTGTTCTTGTTACAGCCCATCCTCTTTGAAGCTGTCAGAGTGATCTTTGAAAAACATAAATCAGGCCATGTCCCTCCCATGCTTTAAAATCTCCACTGGATTCCCACATCACTGAAAATAAAGTCTAAACTCCTCACATCACCCACAGTATGGAGGGACCTGGGGTCTTATCATCTCTGACCTTATCTTAGACCACAGCCTCGAACTCTCCCAGCTGTGGCCACATGGGGAGTTGCTTCAAGCCTGGCCTCTGCCTGGAACACCACCCAGAAGATCGAAGGTTAATCACGACCTTTCCAGGGAGACCTCCTGTGACCACCCCTAGTCTGAATACCCCTCCCTGCATATCTCACACACGCCCCCATTGAAACCATGCCTATCAACTTTATAAAATTAGGGAAGAAGGGAGGCGGGGAAACAAAGATAAATCAAGCTTGCAGCACATGCAACATGAATCATGAGGTCTGCCTGCTCTTAGATCTGCTTCCTCATAGTTGTTGGTGCCTATTGCCTCAGAATCACATAGAACACATAGACCCTGTTACAAGATTATAGTTCCCCTTAACTGCTCTACAAATAAAAACTTGAACATCATAAAATGTTGTTTTCCCTTTGAGATGTTCTTTCAGGTCCCGCATACCAGTGAAACTACTGACATCAGCTGGTCTGCAGGACCCCACAAGAGCTGACTCACCAACGAAGGCAGTTTCCATGTCTCAATGATTTCCTGTCCCTTATTCTAACCAATCAATGACCCCAATTTTCTAGCCCCTCACTCTCCGTGAACTGCTTAAAAACCCAGCCCAGAACTCCTTGGGAGATGGATTTGAGGGTCTTCTACCATCTGCTCACTCGGCCCCCTGCAGCCATTAAACTCTTTCTCTGATGCAAACCCTGCTGTCTCCGTGTAATTGGTCTGTTCCTGTGCAGCAGGCATAGGAAACTGTTGGTCCTATAACACTTCCTGTCGCTGATCATTGTCTATCCCATCACATGATCTTTTTGGAATCTTCATAGTACTTCTCACTTTCAGAAATTATCTTGTAACTGCATTCAATTTTGTTGTTTTATTCTGTCTCTACCTGCAAGATTATAAATTCCATCAAAGCCAAGGCCTTCCTTTCATGTTCACTCCTGTATGTCCAGGTTCTAAAACAATGCCTGGCACATGATAGAGCCTCCAAAAATATTTATTGGAAGAACAATCCTCTGACTTGAGATTGAAACAGTTACAATTTTTCAGGTAGTTTTGCACAAAAGACTTTTGTCCTCCATTTATAAGTCTCAAGTACTAATTTCTACTTTAATATTACTTTTTCCACTGATACTAGAAATAATAGTCATCATCTGATTTTGAAATACCACTCTATATTAAATACCTAAGTAATCTGCATTTATTATAGGTCAACCAAAAAAGAACTGGATATTACCTCTCTCCTATAATTGGATTGTATTTTCTGAAGAATCATGTTATTCTGGAGTTTCACCTTCTAATTTTCTTTTGTATTGTATGTTTTTATTCCCTGCAAATAAGTGGGCAGTTTTTTTCCATTTTGTGTGCAAATCAGGAAAGAAATATTTAAATCAGACAACAGCTTTCTAGAAATGACCTAACTGGTGTATATTAGAGCATAGGGCTTCTCAACAAAGAAATAAATGTGTTGTTCCTAGAAAATATTTTATCGAAACTTACCCCATCACCAACATGGTCTGTGGGAACAAGTCCAGAAGAGGATGAAGAAACAAATGACTGGGTCAAGTGGACATTGTGGTTCCCCAAAAATGGTCTCTCATAAACATGGTTAGCATCTGTTCATATGTGCCACATCTGTCTCTCTCTCTCTCTCTCTCCTTTTATACCAACATTATCATGATGGCCTCTGTTTGCTTCCCACATGCCACACATTGTCCTAAGCTTTGTCTTGTATTCACATGTATGAACTCCTTTAACTCTTAACCTCAGAAGGTGAATGTTAAAATGTCCATTTTACAGACAGAAAGCTGAGGGTTAGTAATGTGCAGAGCTGACTGCAAGACACAAGACCTTTGCCATCACATTATACTTAACATTTCTTTCTAGAACTTTCATATGGCAAGATTTTTATTTAGAAAGGTCAAAAGTTTAAAGCAATATAGAAGTCTTATACAAAGCTGCCTAGGAAAATATAACTGTTTCAAAGATCCTTCTCTTCCCAGTTAAAAAAAGGGGGGGGATCTAAAGTCTATATTTTTCTCACCAGTAAAAATGATGACAGTATTAATAACCACCTTGTTGAATTCATCATTACAAGTAATCTTTCTTTCTTCCTTTGACTTCATAAACACTGCATATTCAGTCTGGGCCAGATGCCTACAGACATCTTTGAAAACAGTATTTCATCATCTGAATATTTGACCATTTGAAGGAAAAAAAAAATAGCTGTTCCAAATTCCTGCCTTTATACATGTTTTCAAGGCTCAGTGGAAATGTACCTCTCTGCCTCTTGTTGTCCCTCAAATGACCACCCACAGATGACTCTTCTGTTATGAAAGACTGTCTCAGAAACCAAAGACTGTCTCAGAAACCAAAAACTGTCTAAGAAAATTATCATTTCTTTTCAGAACTCTTCTGAGTCTGCTCAAAGACAAGAAACTACAGGGAATTTGATTAGAATCACAAATAGATCTAAGAGTAATAGTAAAGGAAGTTAACAAAGCTGAGATAATCAGCACTTCGGCTTGGGTTCCTAATCAAATAAATCTTTGATTTTCATTATTTTGTTTAATCTGTAATACCCCTTGTCAGCATATACCATAAACTTTGATTTGATGTTTGCATAAAAATGGATATTGTTTCTATATTTGTATTGTGTCTTATTGACTGGAATTGATTTCACCATCAAATAAGAATTTTAACATTTTCTTAAACATTCAGGGCTTGTTCTATTTTCTACCGTGGCTATAGAATCCTCTGACTATCCCTTTTTAGGCTACTAAATATCTTTTTTAAAAGCTGGCTGACTTCTAAAACAAGCACGACCCTAATGGCACTTTCAATGAGAGTCTCTTCTACATATGTACATAGGTCAGTTGCTGATTTATTTTAGTCCAGTTCTTCTACCTACATTACAGTCATTACATTCTATGCCATGAAGTGCCTCATGGGACCAAGAGAGCTAGACTGTGTGATGGTTTGTTTTTTTTTTTTTTTTTGGTTTTTGGTTTTTGGTTTTGTTTTGTTTTTGTTTTTTTTTTTGAGATGGTGTCTTGCTCTGTCTCCAGGCTGGAGTGCACTGGCACAATCTTGGCTTACTGCAACCTCTGCCTCCCAGGTTCAAGCTATTATCCTGCCTCAGCCCCCCAAGTAACCGGGATTATAGGCACACGCCACCACACCCAACTAATTTTTGTATTTTTAGTAGAGACGGGGTTTCACCATGTTGGCCAGTATGATCTCGATCTCCTGACCTTGCAATCTGCCCACCTCAGCCTCCCAAAGTGCTGGGATTACAGGCATGAGCCACTGTGCCCGGCTGTGATGGTTAATTTTATGTGTCAACTTGACTGGGCCATGGTGCCCAGATATTTGGTCAAACATTATTCTAGATGTTTCTGTGAAGGTGTTTTTTGTATGAGATTTAACATTTAAATTATTGGACTTTGAGTAAAACAGATTACCCTCCCAAGTGTGGGTGGGCCTCATCTAATTAGTTGAAGGCATGAATAGTACAAAGGCTGACCTCCCCTGAGCAAGAAGGAATACTTCTAGCAGAAGAATTACAACTCAAACTGAAACTCTCCCCTGGATCTCCAACCTGCTAGCCTACCATGCAGATTTTGGACTTACCAAGCCTCTGTAATTGCATGAACCAATTCCTTAAAATAAATCATCTCTCTCTGCCTGCCCCACCCCCCCACACACAAACACACACACATACACACATGCACACACGCACCCTACTCTTATTGGTTTTGTTTTCCTGGAGAATTCTAATATAGACTATCTAACATTGTTGTCATTTCCAGTGAAGCTTCAGCTGCTTCCTTTAGTTAACAAAATGTGTTCTAATTGCATAGGTAGGTCTAAGAAGTTCTACTCTCTCAACCTCATTCCTTCCATCATTGTGCGCTAGTTATAATATGATTTTGAATATGCAAAGGCTAGGATCTGTTCACTTCCTTGTTGACAGCCAGCTAAAAGACACTAGGCCACACATTCACCACTCTATTCTAAATTATAAATCTTGGGAGATCACTGTATTTCTGAATGACCACCTCCTTTGGGTTGTTCATTTTACTTATTTTTTCATAAATGAAATTTTTTCATACTCTATTTGATCATGTGTGTGGTGGAATACTGTTCCATGTGCTGGAAACACAAGGATAAATAAGTATGCTGCCTTTGTGGAGTTTACAGTCTAGTGGGGAGACATAAAAAATAGCAGCAAAAAATAATATCTCTTGGCATTAACATCCCCAACAAAGGGCCTGGGATTTCAACCCTATCACTATAATAATGATATTTTAGAATAAGGCAAATTAAGGGGGTGTGAGGAGGTTGTTACTAGCTGAATTGTGTTCCTCCTGCCCCCTAAAAAAATTCATGTGGAAGTCTTAACACCCAGTGCCTTAGAATGTGACTGCATTTGGAGACATGGACTTCACAGAGGCGACTGCATTAAACTGAGGTCTTTAGGGTGAATCCTAATCCAGTATGATAGGTGTCCTTATAAAAGGGGGAAATTTGAACACAGACAGGCACAGAAGGAAGACCATGTGAAGATACAGGGAGAAGATGGCCAACTACAAGGCAAGGACAGGGGCCTGAAACAGAGCCTTCCCCTCATGGGCCTGAGAAGGAACCAAATCTGCCAACACCTTGATCTCAGACTTTCAACCTTCAGAACTGTGAGGAAATAATTTCTGTTGTTTAAGACACCCAGCCCATGGTACTTGTTACAGCAGCTCTTGCAAACTAATACAGAGGCTAAGCTTAATAATGATGTAGAGCAATGGCTGAAGATAAGAACAAGTAAGAGAGTTCTCATAAAGGCATCATCAACCTGACCTAATGACTGACTAGAAGCAAAAGGAGAAGGAAAGCAAGAGATGCAGGTCGACTTGAGTTATGGGTGTAGTAAATTATTAAAGTGGCCACTAGGCTGGGTGCCGTGGCTCATGCCTGTAATCCCAGCACTTTGGGAGGCCAAGTGGGTGGATCACCTGAGGTCAGGACTTGGCAACCAGCCTGACTAACATGGTAAAACCCCCCATCTCTACTAAGTACAAAAAAATTAGCTGGGCATGGTGGCACATGCCTGTAATCTGAACTACTTGGGAGGCTGAGACAGGAGAATCACTTGTACCTGGGAAGCAGAGGTTGCAGTGAGCCGAGATCGTGCCATTGCACTCCAGCCTGGGCAAAAAGAGTGAAACTCTGTCTCAAAAAAAAAAAAGTGGCTGCTAATTCCCTCCCCACTCCCATCCCTTCACCCCTCCTCCACATACCTGCCCTTATGATGTGGTCTCGAAGATACTCCAATCAAAAGGTAGTGTCTATTTCTCAACTCCTAAATACGGGCTGGCCTTGTAATTTTCTCTGACCAGTAGCACAAAATAGAAGTGATGCTTTACTAGTAACAAGCCTGGGACTCAAGACGCCTTGCAAGCTTCTGCTCCCTTACTCTTCTTGGTAATCTTCTTGATCACTACTATTGAATAAGCCTGGGCTAGCTTGCTGGATGATGGAAACGTGGATGCACGGCTGTGTTAGCCCCAATTCCCCAGCCAGCAGTCAGCCATCTGCCAGATTGATGAGCAATCAACTGCCAGCTGACTGAAGACATAAGTGAACCCAGCTGAGTCTAGCAGAAGAACCACCCAGCTGATCTTTGCCCACATTCCTGACCCATATAATTTTGCACTTATACATGGTTGTTGGTTTGTTTTTTTTAACATAGTACATGGTTTCAGTTTTAAGCCACAAAGTTTTGGGGTAGTTTTTGGTACACTGAAAAAGTTAACTGGTATGTGGGATAAATATTGTTTCCTTTGGCTGGATAAGAAATTCAAGAGCAAAGCAATCTGGATAAGAAATTATGTCTTGGGCCCAGTGAAGTAGTTCATACCTGTAATCCCAGCACTTTGAGAAGCCAAGATGGGAGGATCACTTGAGCCCAGGAGTTGCACTCCAGCCTGGACAACATGACAAGACCTTGTCTCTACAAAAAAATTTTTCAAATAGCTGAGTGTGGTGGTGCATGCCTATAGCCCCACCTACTCAGGAGGCTGAGGTGAGAGGATCACTTGAACCTGAGCGGTTGAGGCTGCAGTAAGCCAGGACTGCACCACTGCACTCCTAGCTGGGTGATACAGAGAGACCTTTTCTCAAAAAAAAATCTGTATTTGACATATTGTGTTTGAAATATCTATGAGACTGTCAAGAAGCCAGTTAGTTAAATAGTTCCAAGTCTCAGGCAAGAGGTCTTATTTTGAAATGCAAATCTGAAAGATAGTCATGTGACTGATTTCCATCCATGAGTAGACTGTCA
Source organism: Hylobates moloch (assembly GCF_009828535.3). NCBI lineage: Eukaryota > Metazoa > Chordata > Mammalia > Primates > Hylobatidae > Hylobates > Hylobates moloch. The sequence continues at coordinate 61,318,857 of NW_026652292.1, read as the reverse complement.
CAAAAAAAAGCAAGAATAGAATAAAGGAACAAGAGATCCAAGTTAGGACCCCACGAACATCAACATTTAACATCAGGCAAAGCAGGAAAAGTCAATTAGGGAGAAGAGGAAAACGATGAAACACACGAGAGAAGTCAAAGGAAATTCTCAACAGAGTCAAAGTCATAGTAATGTCTAAAAAAACAAATAGGGCCGATAATAGTCCCAAACATTTGGGAATTATAAAGTCATTGCCAGAAGAGTTTCAGCAAAGCATTGAAGGCTGACTCTTACCAGCCATCATTAAAAATGAATGGGGCTGGGGCAGTGGCTCAAGCCTGTAATCCCAGTGCTTTGAGAGGCTGAAGTGGGAGGATCACTTGAGGCCAGAAGTTTGAGACCAGCCTGGGCAACACAGCAACACTCTGTCTCTACAAAAAATAAAAAATTAGCTGGACTTTGTGGCTTGCGCCTGCAATCCTAGATACTCGAGAGGCTGAGATGGAAGGATTGCTTGAGTCTTGGAGTTCAAGGCTGCAATAGCCATCATTGTGCCACTGCACTCCAGCCTGGGCAACATAGCAAAAGCATGTCTCTGAAAAAAATTAAAATAAATTTTGTTTACAAAAGTGCCTGGAAGGGGATGAATTGGAAACAATGAGCATAACTACTATGGTTTGAATGTGTCCCCCAAAGTTCAAGTGTTGGAAACTTAATCCCTAATGCAACAGTGTTGAGCGTTTAAGAGGTAATTATGTGATGAAGGCCCTGCTCTCATGAATGGATTACTGTCATTATCTCGAGTCAGTTAGTTGTTCCAAGAGTGAGCTTATTATAAGAGGGAGCTCAGCCTCCTCTTGCCCTCTTGCTCTCATGCATTCCTGCCCTTCTACCTTCTGCCATGAAATGATGCAACACGAAGGCCCTCACCAAACATCGGTACCATGCTCTTGGACTTAACCAACCTCCAGAACTGTAAGAAATAAATCTCTGTTTTTTATAAATTACCCAGTCTGTGGTATTCTGTTATAGCAACACAAAATGAACTAGGATAATTATCCAGCTGAGCTTGGCAGATAGGCTGCTTTAGACACTATCTGCCTCTTTGCTCAAAGAATCTGTGAGCTACTGGTGGCAGCCAATGTCACACTCATGCTGATTAATGCCATTAAAAGGTATAGTACCCAGCATTAGCTGGGCCTTTCATGCCATGCAACAAAGGGAAAAAAAGAGACAAATAACCCCTAAAGGGAAGTGAAAGGTTGATGGGGGAATTTTTCAAGATGGGAGAGATTTTGGTACATTTATTCCTAACTTTATTGAGTCATAAAGCTGTAACTGATGGATTGAAGTCCTGGAGAGGATGGCAAGGGATGATATCCACAGCACAGGTGGAAGAAATCTAGGGATGGAAAGATAAGAGATTTCCAGATATGAGACAAGAGGTTGAGGGAATTCACATTGGGTGACCATGAATCCTTACCTGGAAGGAAGCCCATTGGTAGGCAGGGGAGTTGGGGACAGTGGGAAACGTTCAGAGCTGCAGATATGAACAGTGAGTGAGCTTGATATTCCATACAATATTTGCTAGATGACACTGAAGTTGAGGATAATAAAATTATACTGGCATTCTTTGGCATGGCTGGTTTTTTCCAACAGCAGGAAATAGCTTGCATGCAGAAGCAAACAGAACAGTTGGTTGCACCAATCCAAGACTAGGATTTTTGTGGACAGATATAGAAGGGTGAAAGATTAAGAGCTCTGAGGTTTTAGCAAGACAGTGGTTAACATAATATATCATGGGATCTCTCAGCTGGCTAAAAGGAGTCAGGGGAAAAGCATGGTTAATGAACTTGGAAAAAGGAAGAGTAGTAGAGGGACAAATGACCTTGGAAATAAATGAGTAGGGGAGCAAGCAGAGAGGCTATGAGGGTATAACCAGATATGGTTACACTGGAGTTTAATGTTCTGGAAGCAGAGACATTACAGAAGACAAGGCCAGAGTGTGGGCAATGTGACTGAGCTGGCAAAGTATGGTGGGGATGAAGCCTTGCAACTCTGAAGCTAAGTCACTGGATATTTCCTCCACACGCAGATGCTGAAGACCACCCTGATGGTGGCAGCTCAGATAGCAAAGAGGACGTGAGCCAAGGGCCTGAGCCCTCATGGGACCAGGGGAAGTAACAGGGATACAATAAGACAGCCAGGAAAAAGGGTAGAATATGGTCTATGGGAATTTCCCTGGGAGGTATGGGATCATACAGTTTTGCGGGATGATGGCAAAGGAATGTTTTGGAAGCAATAGTGACCACAGCTCCTTTGAGCCTAGGAAGTGTAGACAAATGAATAGTCACTCCCCCTGCCCTCTCCAGAATGCACTTTCTTGGGGAAAAATCAGATATGGGGAGGGTGCATTTATTTTTAATGAACCAAGGGTCCAAAGACGTTGTTGAAAAAAGTTATGAGAAAGTCAAGTGAGAAAGAAAGAGGGGCAAGCCAGAGAGAATGAGAATGACCTTCACTGTGGGGCTTAATATTTCATCTTGAATACGAGCTTTATTTTTCACAAATATCTTTAAGATTTCAAGCCTGGGTCCAATCAGACCAACAATAATGATGCAATAGGATATAGTCAACATTCCTCTTCTCTTGGAATTATCTCAGGAATAACAAGAGATACTGTTTTATGGTTTTGGTGTTTTGTTTTGTCTTGTTTTGTTTTGTTTTGTTTTTGAGATGGAGTCTTGCTCTGTCCCCCAGGCTGGAGTGCAGTGGCGTGATCTCGGCTCACTGCAGCCTCTGCTTCCAGGTTCATGCCATTCTCCTGCCTCAGCCTCCCGAGTAGCTGGGACTACAGGTGCCCACCACCATGCCCGGCTAATTTTTTGTGTGTTTTTAGTAGAGACAGTGTTTCACCATATTAGCCAGGATGATCTCGATCTCCTGACCTCATGATCTGCCTGCCTCAGCCTCCCAAAGTGCTGGGATTACAGGCGTGAGCCACTGTGCCCAGCCGAGATACTGTTTAGAATCCAGGTTTATTCCTTGTTTTGAAGTTAGGTAGTTCAGTAAATAGAACAAGAAAGATTTTTCTCTGTAGATCTCAACAGAACATAAGCCAGTAGGTATTTGCAGAGATATTATACCCTGGAAGGAAAGAAAAAATGCTCTGATAACTGGAGTTAAACTCTTGATGTAAACTATTTGCTTGGATCCCTTGACCAACATTTGGTTCTAGCAGCCAAAAGAATTTGCAAAAACTAAAGATGAAGGAGGGTCATCAGAGTTGTAAGCACGACCTCTTGACTAATATATATGGTTGTTAAAAAGGGTTATTTTGGGGTTTTCAAATGCACACAGAAAATATTGGGCTGGGCACAGTGGCTCACATCTGTAATCCTAGCAATTTTGGAGGCTGAGGCAGGTGGATTTCTTGACCTCAGGAGTTTAAGAGCAGCCTGGGGAACATGGTGAAACCCCATCTCTCCAAACAGTACAAAAAGTAGCTGAGTGTGGTGGCTCATGCCTGTAGTCCCAGCCACTTGGGAGGCTGAGGGGCGAGAATGGCTTTAGCCCAGGAGGCAGACGTTGCAGTGAGCCAAGATCGTGCCACTGCACTCCATCCTTTGTGACAGAGCAAGACCCTGTCTCAAAAGGAAAGAAAATACTGTAACATGAGGATTTATTTTATGATATTCTCCATCTGGTACCCTTACATGTACCTGTCTGGAGTGTAAGTTGGTGCATCTTTTCAGAGAGGCAATTACATTTGTATGCCCTTTAACCCAGTAACTCTACCACTGGGTATTACCCTCAAGAAATACTCATAGATATGTACCTGGTTTAGTCATAATTGGTGACAACCTAAATACCCAGTGATACAGGATGGTTAAATAAATGGTTCTATTAACATACGATGGGATATTACAGGGCCACTAAACATTATATGGAGGCATATGAAATACTATATGTCAGGTCAGTTACGATTTATTGGACTAAAATAAGGTTACACAAATATTTACAGGTGATACCAATTTAAACATGAAATGCATACGCCTAGAAAAAAGACAGGAAATATATAAATCGAAATATCTGTGATTATTCTAGGTATTTAGATTATGTATGGTTTTGATTCGATTTTTCTTCTTATTTCAAACTTTTCTAAGAAAAAAAAATCCAAAACAAAAATATATCATATCTACAATAAGAAAAATTAATAATATGCTTTTATCAGTTTCTTGGGTATATTATTTGCAAAAATAATGCTCTAAGAAGCCAAGTTTAAATATTTTTTAATTAAAAGGTAAAATATAAAGGAAGACAATATTCCCTATATGTGAAAATACCCTAATTTCAAGGGGAAACTCCCTTTTTAGCCAAAAAGGTCTTTTGGGGAGGGGCTTAAAGGAAATGGCGCTGCCCATCTAAGTTCTGACCCTTTCTTTTTTACTAATAATCACATGGCTATTAGGGGCTGATGTCTTTAAATTCCAAGAATGAGTTAAAGTTTATTTCTCTAGTCACATGATTAATAAAGATTTTAGTTAGTGCCTATTTCATTCCCTACACTGTATTTAATGTTATGGATGGTGTAAATAATGAAAAAAAATAAAAACTCAAGGTATTCAGAGATCAATTAAGGAAAAAAAAACCGGGCCAGGTGGTGGTTCACTCCTGTAATCCCAGCACTTTGGGAGGCTGAGGCAGGCAATAGCTTGAGCTCAGGAGTTCGAGACCAGCCTGGGAAACATGGTGAAACCCTGCCTCTACAAAAAATACAAAAATTAGCCAGGCATGTTGTCGCACACCTGTAGTCCAAGCCACTCGGGAGGCTGAGGTGGGAGACTTGCTTGAGCCCCAAGAGATTGAATCTGCAGTTAGCCAAGATCGCGCCACTGAAATCCAGCATGAGCAACAGAGTGAGACCCTGTCTAAAAATAAACAAACAACAACAACAAAAAAAAAAACTGTAGATATTTACTTTAAATACAATAGGCATAAAATAACTAATAACAACAATTAGCATTCAAGCAGTGCTTTTTCCGAAGCCTTCTTAAATACTGTATATGCCCAAATATAAGATGAGGTAGTTTCCCAAAACTCTCTGGAAATGAGAGATATTTGTGTATTTTTAAAGACTGACATATTATAGGACATTCTCTAGTTACTTTATTTAAACAACTAAGTGATGCTTGAGGAAGACTCAACAGCCTGAAATGACCTCAAAGCTTTGGGATGTTTAGAGAGGTCACTTGACAGAATTGGTTACAGTGGATGCAAAGAGATTTAATATAGATTTAGTCATTATTCCTGGGGTAAGGTGCCACAGTACAAATGTTTAATATCATTGTAAACAAGCATTTTAACATAACTCTCTAAGTGAATCTAATGTATATTTATTTAACATCTACTTTATTCTGGGTCTGTATTCAATGCTAATGGCTTCTCTTTTCAGCAGGCGAACTGTACTTCCACCATAATGATAATGACTAAGAGGACACTTGACGGTTTACAAACACTCCCCAAAACATCATCATACTTGATTATACTAGCACAGTGAAAGAACGAATGTGGCCAAAATTTTGGGAAAATAAGCCAGTATGTATGTTAATAGAGATAAACAATGAAGCAACCATTGTTTTTCAGCAGCCTGTTCTCTAGGACTAGTTTAAGTGGGAGAAATACTTTTTAAATTCTTTCTAATGAAATTGTTACTATCAGGGTCAAAAAAATCAATTAGCAATAAGTCCTATTTTCTGAAACAACAAGGCTTTGATAAACATGGTAAAGATGATTCCATTCTCTTTTACCATTTGTTTGGCTCTTTCATCAAAGCTATGTAACCCTCTTCGTTTGACATCACACAAAGAAAGACCTAAAGGATTTCATTAGTGCTGCTTCCTGGGCCTCAGTGTGTCCTCGACTTCTGATGCTATTTCACTTCTAGCTCAGTGGCTAATTTTAATCCACAAAAAGTTTGGTAATTTATTGAAGTACAATAAATCTAAATAAAACTTCATCTTCGATTTACTAATTAAACTGTTCTTCTGACATTGTCAACAGAACAGATTTTAATTTTTTTTAGAAACTGGGTCTCACTCTATCCTCCAGGCTGGAATGCAGTCATGTAATCCTAGCTCACTGCAGCCTAGAACTGCTGGGCTCAAGCCATCCTCCCACCTCAGCCTCCCTAGTAGTTGAGACTACAGGTGCATGCCATCACACCTGGCTAAATGTTTTTATTTGTTGTAGAGGTGGGTCTTGCTATGTTGCCCAAGCTGGTCTCAAACTCCTGGCCTCAAGAAATCCCTCTGCCTCAGCCTCCCAAATGCTAGGATTACAGCGTGAGCCACAGTGGCCTGCCTAGGGAGGATTTAAAATGATGCAAAGATCTTAATTATTTTCAACCAAGTTTGAAAGCTTTCTTGCTTGTGACAGAACAACTGGAGAGGAGTTCCTACTTCTAAATTTCTAAAGTCAAAACAACGAGCAGGAAAGACTCTGCCTCCTTTCACCTGTTCTTCTTTCTGGGCACACAATTTTCCTTCTTGGCACTTCACACAGTTTAAAAGAGATGATGATAGCTAGATGATAGGAAGGGAAAAAGAGAGAGAAAGAACGAGGGAGAGACAGAGAAAGAGAGGGTGATGATGACGTGTGTATGGATATGGATGGACAGAGCTGTACTGTTTTGTGTATATCTATTCATACATATGCACATTTCATCCGTCTATGTCTCTATCTTGTCTATCGTGTCTATCGTGTGTGTGTGTGTGACTTTTATGTCTCTCTTACTAAATTAAAGCTCTCTTATGGGGTAGGGCAAGCACATTGTAGGTGCTCAATAAACTTAATTGAATGAAAAAAATTTAACATGATTTAAAAAAACCCTTGGCAGGTATTCCTTGACTAATTCCTTCTACACTTTCCTTCTGCCTCAAATGTCCCCACTCTTATCCCCCATTCTCACCTGCCCAGATGCTCTCCATTTCTTAAAGCCCAGAACAAATGTCGCTGCCTTCTTGAAACTTTCTGTGATTTTTCCAGCCAAAAGTAAACTCCCCCTTCTCCAAATGACCACAGCACCGCTATCTCCTCCCTAAAGCACTAACTGTTTTCTATCTTCTCTGCATCCAGGTGGGGCTCCACTTATAACACACATGCACGTTGAAGGCAGCACTTTTTTTCTTTTTCTTTCAGTTTTAGACATGCAGAGCAGCATGTTTTTTGTTTGTTTGTTTGTTTGTTTTTGAGATGGAGTCTCGCTCTGTCACACAGGCTGGAGTGCAGTGGTGGGATTTCGGCTCACTGCAACCTCCGTCTCCCTGGTTCAAGCAATTCTCCTGTCTCAGCCTCCCGAGTAGCTGGGATTACAGGTGCACACCACCACACTCGGCTAATTTTTTTTTTTTTTTTTGTATTTTTAGTAGAGACAGGGTTTCACCTTGTTAGTCAGGCTGGTCTCGAACTCCTAACCTCAGGTGATCCACCCACTTCAGCCTCCCAAAGTGCTGGGATTACAGGTGTGAGCCACTGCACCTGGCCAGCATGTTTTATTTGCCCTTGATGCTCCTCTCTCCAGTCCTCCAGCAGTTCATCCATCTGAATGCAGCCTAACAGGATGGTTAAAACATGGGTCGGAAACCAGACATGCTTCATATAAATCCTGGCCCTACCACTTACTAGCTGCGTGACCTTGGCTACGTTACTTCACCTCTCTGTGCCTCAGTTTCCTCATGGAATACTAATAATAGTGCCTACCTCAAAGGGTAATTTGATGACTAAATGAGTGAATCCATGTAAAGCACTTTAAAATGTCTCTGGAATGTTAACAGTAAGTGGTCTATAAATGGATTCTATTATGATGGACTCAATATAATTTACTGAGAATCTACTATGTACTGGGTGGTCTGCTCAGCTGTCACATCAGTAGGAACTCCATAAATATTGGAGGAATGACTGGTGAGAGCTAACATTGACTCAGCCCTTTATTAAGCCAGTAACAAACGTCTTTCAAGTCCAAGGTCTCATTTAATCCTCACAACAATTGCAGGGGATGGATGTCACCCCCTCCACCTTCACCCAGGAGCAGAGTCCCTTCTGCACTGCACAAGCACATACTTAGCAGGTGAAAAGTCTCCATAGCATTCACCTCACAAGCCCGCCAACTTCTAGAGATTTTTTTCCATTCCCCCCTGCAGCTCCCTCGACTTCACACAAAGCATCTTTTTTAGCATCTGTTCAGCCTGACTCCCGTCATTAGATACATTCTTATGTGTTTATAATGCATCACTGATTTGTTTCGGGACTACATCGTGGGATCTAAAAATAAAGTGATGTTGAACATATTTCTTTGCATATTAACTTTAAAGAAATGGATTAATCTTTTAGAAATAATCAAAATTAAATGATCCACTCAGAATGGAGCAGTTACCAAAAATAATAAAAAGCAAAAACTCTTCAGATTCCCACTTTTCCTTTTTTACTGCTTCTGGATTTGTTAATGTAAGTATATCCTTCATAATTTTTTCATTTGAAAAATTAAGAGGTTTAGCAAACCTATGGTAACCCAATCATGTTTTTCCCTGGGGACATTTAAATGGAAGCAGGATTCATTTATTCTCCAAGTCAAATTCTCATTTTCAAAACTGACATTGCAGAATTGCCATCATCATCCTAAGAGATGGAACAAAGAATGATAAATAAAGTGACACATGTGTTGGTATAAAAGTTGTTTTCTAACATTTCAGCCATTTATCCAACACATATGCTCTGTCTGTCCACTACAGGCTGGGCAGGATAAGGATCTAGACTTGAAGAGGGTGTGGTTCTTTCCCAAAATCAGCTTCCTCAGTAGAATGGGAGGCAAGACTTCCAAATAAATATGACGGCACAAGACAGAAAGCTTTATGGAAAGGAGGGCAATGGGAGTGGGAAAAAAAAAGTCAATTCCTGCTGAAATAAAAATATGATCTGCCTATTTGATAGAACATTTAAAATGTTTTCCCCTTCTTCAACATACATACACACATATCCATTTTGACTGTTTGCTTCTTTTCTTTCTTTGGAACCTGACAATACTCTCAATCACCAGCCCTTGGGTGTTTACCTGTCACCTAGGCTTGGTGACATTGTTTTATTCAATTTGATATTTCCCTATTACTCAGAAAGGGTTATATATGCAAATAAATATACATCCTGGTTGCAACATTAAATAATGAGGCAAACTACAGTTTATGAAATGCAGTTGTTCCATGCCACATTTCATTTTAGGAGAGGGAGGCCTACAGCCAACTGTGAACAATTACCAAATTGTCAGTGGAATTCAATAAATGTTGTTTAAAAAAACTAATTATTTGTTACAATAACCAGCTACTACTGCCACTTTGTATTTGGAGGTTTGTAAACTACTTCCATTTGAAATGTAATTGATTCCATTTTTATCATTTGTTCAAGTTTATGTGGTTGTTCTCATCCTAAGAGATGATAACATCTATTTTCAGCAAATTATACATTATAATTCCTCATTCAAAAGCTGTAACAGAAAACAAAATGCTAATTTATGCTGTAAACGAAACTACAGAATCATAATCACTCATTGTTAACATTAGGGACTAAACTGCTACTGGAAGTAATAAATTGGAGCGGAATGTGTAGGGGTTGTTGGTTAGATTTTTCTTTTTCTTTGCATCTTTTTTGCTTGTTTTGTTATTACACAACCAACACACTTTCTAATACTCTTTCAGGCAAGAGATTACATGGATGTCTTGTCTTCTTCCACATAAAAGCCAGACGTTCACTGGGCTTTTAGCTATTACCTGCAGCTCTCTATTTGAAATCTACAGAAGACGTGCTCACAAAGCAATCAGACGTGCACGCTACAGAGGGGAAGCAGATTAGAACGACACACCTGCTTTTCCACATTCCATTAAGTTTCCACATCTACATTTCCCTTTGCATCAACCATCTCCTCCCCTACCCCCTTCCCTCCTCCCCTCCACTGCATGTTTCTCCTGTATGAAGACCCCACTGTAGCCTCTTCTGGTCAAGGTGAGCCTCCCCCAGTAGCAAGCTTCCCCTCTGCTTCAGCAACTACACTAAATAAATGCATAAATGCACATAAACCCAGTAACTTTTTTTAAAGATGGGGTCAGTAGCTACAATTACAGGCACACACCATCACACCTGGTTATTTTTATTGTTCTTTAGAGATGGGGGTCTCCCTGTGTTGCTCAGGCTGGTCCCGAACTCCTGGACTCAAGGAATCCTCCTGCCGCAGCCTCCTGAGTAGTTGGGATTACAGGTGCGAAAAACTGTGCTCTGGCAAAATCAGTAAATTTCAATAAATATAGTCAATCCTTATTAACACACACAAAAAGGGTGGGGGTGGATCTGGTACCACATTCTAGACACTGCTTTGTTGAAATAACAATCTTCATGTGAAAATAATGTAATACCACCTAATGGCATTTTCTCCTTTCTTCTTTTTTTAAGACACAGAATCCAAAAGAAACATTTTAATATAATTATTAAATCAAAAAGGTAAATTTTTTGAAAGGACCAAAAAGCCACACTGCCTTCTAGAGTAAATCACTTTTCTGCTGCCCTTTTATTTAATGCCGTCTGCTGTACACATTTACCTCTTCGCTGGCAAAGTGTGATCATTGATTTCCTATGGTCTCTCTGGAAGGAAGTTCTGCTTCCTTGATGATGAATACAAGGGATAGGTGACCCCATTCTCATTCCAATGCAAGCCTTGCACTTTTACATTTCCGCTAGGGCCACAGGAACGTGAAAGCAGTGAGAAACTCCTTGCCCTCTTCATAGAGACTGTCTTGCTGTAACTACTGACATTTAATGTTTTCCCTCCCCTTCCCACAATTGTATTTTGGAAGATCACAAAATAAGGGCTGAACCACTAAAAGGCATTAGTTCATGATGGACATAAATGTTAGGTGCATGGTTCAGTACAGAAGATACCTGTTATAACATGGCCGGGATGAGAAAGGTAAATTTCAGCCTAAATCTCAAATGTAACTACATGTAGCACAAGCTGAAAGTGGCACGGATTAGCTCATGAGAGTGTATCCCTCACGATATATATGACAGGGTTTTGATACATCTGAATGATTATAAAATTATTCTATTCATGTATCTCACAAGTACATTTCTTCTATCAAATATTTTATTGATATTCATGTACATTTGGAATGAGCACCCCACTAAACCATAATTATTCTGTTTTAGAAGGCCCTGTCTATCTCTCAGGCTAGATCCACCATTCAAACCAAAAGGAATGGTCAACTCAAACATCTAGTCCAAAAAGCATCAGGTAGTTATGGTTGATTCCACCAAAAGAGACTTCACCTCGTTCATCAAAAAGAATTCTATCTGGTTATATAAAGTGGGTAAACTTGGGCAAACAAAGGAGATATTCACTATTTCACAAAGCTAGCGAATAAATTGCCAAACTTGCCAGAAATGTACATGTGGCCACACAATTTCTTCTGTGTTGTAGCAGAAAGCGAGTACAGTGGGGATAAGAAGAGGAAGCTGGCACAAGTCTGTCTGGTAGAGGGCCCAGCTTTCCCTGACTAGCGCTGAGACCTTAGGCAAGTCACTTAATTCTCTGTGCTTTGTTTGCCTCATCTATAAAACGGGAATAATAGTAAAAGTACCTACCTCATATGTTGTTATGGAGATTAAATGAGTCAAATATTTATAAAGTATATGGAACAACAATTGATAAATGGTAGTCATTGTCGCTGCCCTTTAATTACCAAGTTTAAGGTTTACATAAATTACAAAGAAAAGCAAAAAAACTGCACTTTGGGAGGCCGAGGTCAGGAGTTCGAGACCAGCCTGGCCAACATGGTGAAACCCCATCTCTACTAAAAATACAAAAATTAGCCAGGCGTTGTGGCATGTGCCTGTTGTCCTAGCTACTCAGGAGGCTGAGACAGGAGAATTGCTTGTACCTAGGAGGTGGAGGTTGCAGTGGGCTAAGATTGCACCACTGCACACCAGCAAAAAAAAAAAAAAAAAAAAAAAAAGAAAGGAAAGAAAAAGAAAGAAATAGAAAGAAAGAGAAAGAGAAAAAGAAGGAAAAAGAAAGAAAGAAAGAAAAAGAAAAGAAAAAGAGAAAGAAAGAAAGAGAAAAAGGTAAAAGAAAGAGAAAGAAAGAAAGAGAAAAAGAAGGAAAAAGAAAGAAAAAGAAAAGAAAGAAAGAGAAAGAAGGAAAGAAGGAAGGAAGGAAGGAAAGAGAAAGAAAGAAAGGAGGGAAGGAGGGAGGGAGGAAGGAAGGAAGGAAGAGAAAGAAAGAAAAGAAAAGAAAAGAAAGAAAAGCAACAATGTTTTCAAGCTGACGCATTAAGTAAACCAGCCTTATTGGAAGACCTGCAACAAACTCTTTTCCTCTCCTATACCCCTAGGAGAAACCCATAGTCAGAAAAAATTGGAGTTATGTGAAAACTGGGGTTCTGTGAGCTGGATTTACAGGAGGATTTCTAAATTTTATGCAAGGTAAGAATGTAGAAATGCACTTAAAACTCTTTTGCAGTAGTTCATACTACATCTTCAGGGAAATAAAAATGTTGAAGAGGTATAGAAGCCCAGTTGATATTTTTTGAACTTTGAGGTATTGGCTATCTAACAACTTTGTAAATGGGGGACATTCCCAAGTCTTGGCTCATCTCTGGGGATGCCAACATTGTCACCACTTTAAGAATTATGAAATGTCCAGAAAGAAAGAAAAAAAAAACACTGAATTCTTTATGGTACTTGGACTGAATGGAAAAGAAGTGCTCCTCAGTGGGCTGCTTTCTGCTTTGGTTATCCATAGTGATGGAGGTAATGCCAAGCCAAAAAAAAAACAAAAATGGGCAGTCAGCACAAGCTTTCGACAACTTACCCACATCCATTAATGATTCTGCACTGAAACTTCTACCTTGTTGGAGAAGATACTGTGAGTATACAGAATTATGGGTACTGGCTAATTCAAAACAGTCACTGCCTACTCTGAGAAGATAGTCCCCTTATGAGGATGCCATTTTATATTTCTAGTCTGGAAAATTTGGGAAGTGGCAGGGGCAGGGGGCAGAGAAAGAAAAGTTACAAAAGCAGGGTCAAGCCTCGTGGTAATGTCTTTTACGTAGCCTCAGGTTAAGCTACCCAGTAACCAAAAAGCTGGTCAATCAGGTGAGTAAAGTCAGATGTCTGCCCTCATGGACACTCAAGCAGAAAGCTAATTGGCTCCATTTTTCACTTTCAATTGATTGATTCAATAACATACGGACCTGGCCTGCTTCGGTTTGGGCTTACACAGTGACAGCTAATAAGGTGACCTGGGTCCAAACTGCAAGCAGTAATGACCACTCCACAGTCAGGTTTCAGATGGAGACAGAAAGCCGAAACAACTACAGGAGAGAATCACAGGTTGAAAAGCACAACATCAAAAGATAAAGCTCGGTTTTGGAAGCTTGCACTACTGCCATCCCTAGGCGTGAAACTGTAAATTAAAGAATGGTCTGCTGTCTGCTGCACTGAGCCAAATCAGAGACATTTCACATATACACTTTAACTGGGGGTTTCATTCTAATTGAAGAAATGAATTCCACCTAAGCAGATGCTCCCCACCGCACACACACACTTGCTATGATATGTTTTGCACATTGGCAAGTGGGTGCAAAATATCTGCAACATGGTCCTCTCAGATATAGGATGGAATTTCCCAGTTTTTAAATGGTAACAGATGTAGTTTCGGCTCTAATACACATTGGGCTCTCTCCAAAAAAATCACCCCTCCCTCCCCAGCTTCAAGAATAAAATGTCACAGAACAAGTAAAAACCTGGTCAGTGATGGTTTGTGGCTGGGTTTTTGTTGTTTGTTTGTGTTTCTGTTTTTCAGTAATGAATAAACACCCTCGTCGTTTCCAATTTTCCAGGTCTATATATCAAGAACCTCCATCTTCATTATTTTTTTTACTTGCTTGTTTATAACGAGAGGCGTCATAATCATGTTTCTTGTGAAAATGAAAGTAATCAAAATGCCTTGTGATTCCAGGAAAAGAGCTTCTTAGGGAGACATGCCTGCCTGCTATTGATGTTGCAGAAAGGCTCCTTTTACATGGTATTAGATGTTGAGAGCACATCATATTGATCTAGAAATAAAAAGCTTGATTTTTTTTTAGTACAGTCAACCCTTACCTTCATAAGCACTTTATAACACTAGGAAAAGGATTTTATTTTTAATTGAGGTAGAGTAAACAAATTATATTTGAAGAACATTGCTATTTTTAGGAAACACAGGATATGTAAGCATTTTGGCAGCAATCAGGGTAAAATCATGAATAAGTCTCACTCTTGCAAATTTGGCCCAGGCCTGCCTACAGCAGCTCTGCCCGAGTCCAAGATGAGATTTAAAGTATCGCCTTTGTTGTATTCTTTTTCTTCTTAGAAACAGTTAGGAGCAGGTTTCTCAAACATGTGCCCATGTTCAAATGCTGAAAATGCAAACTGGAGATCAGTAAGGCCCCTTATGCACATGTATTCGTCATCTCTGAAAATGGAGATTGTGGCAGTGTTGGAAACCGCAAATCCTGGTAAGATTCACTGCCCCGGCTGCATTTACCACCAGAGATTAAAGCTTCGGTAGCATCTGACGCACCTTCCCCTAATGATGTACATCTCTCATTTGTTTCTGTACTTTATCTTAAAGTTCATACCGCACCACTGGAAGAAGAAATCAATACTTCAAATAATCTCCTCTCCCCACCATACAATTTCACTGCACTAAGAGTAGCACAGTACCCAATACCAGCCCGAGAGCCAATCATTCTCCAGAGAGCACAGCCAGCTGCCTTATCAGAAATTCTTTCGATTTTCTTAGCAACATGAGTAACCCCTTCTAGAAGAAAGACGTTGCCTCTTGGGGAAACGCTTTTCCACCTCAAGTTAAACTAACTTTACCCGAAGAAGCCGGTAGTTTTCCTCTTTTTAAAACGCCCCCCTCCGCAAATGGTTCTCTCTTTCCTTTACTCCAAACCTGCCCCCACCCAGGCCCTGTCTCCCACCTCCTCTGGTTTCCTAGGAGTTTGCACGTGATTGCCTGTCTTGTGAAATCCAGCCGCAGCCCTTCCCTTTTAAACGCTCTCAAACGACTTGTTTCTATCTCGTTAAAGATGCTGCGAAACCTCCCGTCTCTGCAAAGCTGTATCACTGCTTCCTTAGACCCAAGTCTCCTTCCTCTCTTCCGTTGGAGGAAGACAAAGTGCCTGAGTTTCACGGCCCCAGGGTGCAGGTCGGAGGCACGCGCCTGGAAACTTGTCCTAACGCATCTGACTCCAGGACTGGGGGGGGCGCGGCGCTGCCGAGGACGCCCGAATGCCGGCCGGGCTTGTGCCGGGTGCGTGGTCCAAGCCTTTCGTACCCGCCTCAGTCCTCAAAGACGAGCAGGGCTTGGTTTCTGACTCATCAACACACACACACACACACACACACACACACACACACACTCTCTCTCTCTCTCTCTCTCTCTCTCTCTCTCTCTCTCTCTCTCACGCAAGCAGGCACGCGGACGCCCGCTCCTGGAGAGCTGGAGTTTGCGGAGCCGGAGGGGTCGTTGGCTCTCGGCAATCCTGCGCGGACGCGAGGAAGCGTGGAGAGCACCCAAGGCTCACTCACCAGGCGGGGCGGGATAGCCTGAATAAAGCCACCGGCGCCGGCCACGGGCAGCCGGGCACCCTCCGGGCCCCGATCGTTCTTCTCCAGGCCCCCAACTCCAGGGCCCGCCCCACCACCTCAGTAGCTCCGGCAAGTTTCTACTCGCAGCGAGGCCTCGTGTCTCCCGGCCGCCTCACCGCGAACCCTCACTCCGCGCACCTGGGCTGCCCTCCCGCCCCGCCCGAACGGCCGGAGTACTTCCCGGGGGCAGCCCAGACACCCCCACCCGCGGCGGCGGCCCGACGGTCTGCCCAGAGCTCGCCGCCGCCTCCCGCTGCTGCTGCCGCGGCGGCGGGAGCCTCTCCAAGGCTCCCTGGCGGCCCTTATGTATTATTCACTCGGATGGCCGCGGCGCTTTCTGGAGAGCCCACGCCGGAGAGAGAGGTCTTCACCTGGCAGCTAGTAGTTTGGCGATTTGTTTCTTGGAAACTTGGGGTGATGCGGGGGCGGCGGAGAACATTTTTCGGTTATTTGCTTTCGGGGTTTGGCTTCTCTGCCGGGAGCTCGCAGGAACGCGCTGCGCCCCGGGCCCGGGAGGGAGCGCGCCAGCGCCGGCGAGCGCGGCGGGCAGCCCCGCAAGCGGCCGAGGCTGGCTGGCGGGCTCCGGAGGAGAGGCGCCGCGGCGGCCAGGCGAGCCGGGCTGAACTGAGCTCTTTTCCTCGACACCCCGCACCCCTAGCGGGCCAGCTCCCCCCGCGGTGCGCGCTCCGCGGGGCCCGGGAATCCCCGGCGCCCTGGACCGCCCACCGAGTTGCTAATGCCTTTCACCATTGCTCCTCCACCGCTCCTCTGGCCCCAACTTTCCCCAGCCCAGACACGCGAGCGCGCGCGCACACCCACACACAGACACACACCCGCGTGCACACACACACACACACGCACACACGTACACACATGCCTCCCCTCCCTCGACCCCAGCTCTACTTCCCCGCGTAGTTTGGAGATGACAGATGCCTGTAGACTTTCACCAAACAAGCAGTGGGGGCAGCAGACTACAACAGTTATTTAATTAAAAGGCATTTTTCCTCTATTTCTCGCTCCAGCTCCCAGAATAGCTTTTTCACCCCTAGACCCTGAGCACATGCCTGTCTCTCCAGGTTACCAGTGGCCCGCTGACATCCATCTCCTTCCACGCCCCCCTTCCGGCGTCTACCCCCAGCGTCCCTGGGCCCCCCGAGTCACACCGACACGCACACCTATAGGCCGGCGGTGTGGAGCGTCTAGGGCACGATGCAGCCGGACTGCATTGCACAGTCATCAAAGTTAAGTGTGTGTGTTTGTGGGGTGCTTGTGCGCCCCGGGGGAGGCGCGGGGTCAGGAGGAGCTGAGCCTCCACTCTGCACCCCACCCCCCCCCACCTCCGCGGGTCAGGGGACGCCTCTACTTGAGATTGCAGCCATTTTAGGGAAAGAGGCGGCTCGGGCCCCGAGGGGAGTGGAGGGGGGACAGCACGTCGCGGGGGGCTTGCGGCTCTGCAGCCCCTCGGCGCAACTGGAAGGCGGGTAGGCGCCGGGCGCACAGGGGCGCGGCGCCCGCGGCGACTTGGGGAAGGTTTCGCTCGAGTTCCCTGGTTCTGCCTGGAGTTGTTCGGGGTAACGCGCCGGCTCCTGCCTCTTTCTCGGGTTCCCGCTGGGCTGGGAGGTGATGGGGGAAGGTGTCGATGGCAGATTGGGCACGGGAGGAACGCGACAGAACCTGGAGACTGGAAAGCTAGCGATGGGGGAAGGGGGGGTACCTCCTCTCGCCGGTTGGCGCTGACCCAGACAGTGCGACCCACTTGGCCCCCCATCCTCCCCACCCCCTCCCGAGCCTCTGCCTCCCCACCGAGTACCAAGTGAGCGCGCGGCAGGGGGCAAGGGGCGCGACGCCGCCCGGCACCGAGCCACCCCTTACCTGGTTGGAAGGGGTTTCCCAGGAGGAGCCGTAGTTGTAAAAGAAGGAAGAGAAGAGGGTGTCTTCCGACAGCCCGCAGCCCGCCATGCTCTGGATGCAAATAAAATGAGGAAAGAAAAAAAAAAGCACACATACACAAAAGCAACCCAAAATTTTAAAAATCAAATTAAACCAATAAGCCAAGAAGAAATTCTCTCGAAAATAAAGAAAAGGAGGGGGAAGGGAATGGCAAAGGGAACGGAAACTCTCGGCGGTGCTCCCTCTCCGGGAGAGGAGGGATGCTCGGGCTGCCGCCGCCGCCGCCGCCGCCGCCGCTGCCGCCTTCTCAAGACGGTACCTAGAGAGGTTCGTCCTGACTTGGGCAGCCGCCGCCGCCGCCTGTGCCGGCTGCGTGTGTGCGCGCGTGTGTGTGCGTGTGCGTGTGTGTGGTGTGTGCGCGCAGAGCGAGAGACCGCAGGGGAAGCGAGAGGGCGAGATAATGAGCGAGCCGGGATGGAGGCGCAGAGGCAGCGCGAGCGGGCGGGCGTGTGCGCGCGGGGGTGCGTGCGTGTGTGTGTGTATGTGTGTGTGTGTGTGTTGTGTGTGCGCGCGCACGCGAGCGCGCGCGTGTGGCTGGGTGTGCGTCTGTTTGGGGAGCTCACCGGAGAGCCGGGGCCGTCACGTGGGCGCGCTGACTCCGCCGGCTGCCGGGGACAGCCTGTACTACAGCCCCGGCCACTAAATCAGCCCGCGCCGCCAGACCTTTGCAGCCCGCGGCCGGCCCGCCGCCTTCTCCGACCTCCTCGCCATTGCCGCCGGGCCATGCGCGTCCCGGGACGGCAGGGGGCGCGGGTGAGGCCGCGGGCAGGTGGATGGATGGGTGGAGAGTGGGCCGCCCTGAGCCCGGGAAGAGGAAAAATGCTCGAGGAAAAACACAGGCCCCCCCGCTACGTCCCGCACCCTCCTGGCAAGCCTTCCTTCCACCCTGTTTAAGGATTTTTTTTTTTTTAATTCCTAAAATTGCTTTTCCATGCAGAGACCCCTCTTCCAGCCAGGGGAAAATTATTTTCACATAGTTGCTATGTCCCTCTTTTCTTGCTTTCGCGATCCCTCCAGCCCCCCGCGCGCGTGTCCACGCAGGCACAGACACACGGGTGCCTGCCTCCTCCCATTCCAAATGCAAACCCACTTCCTTTTGCCGGTTGCTGTAGTTAAGCTAAGTCAATGCTACATCAAACTAGGCTAGACTGAGAGGACTGGAAAGTGGATTTAGGGGACAATACTGCCCCAGCAGGAAGAAAGGCTCTAGTTTGGCGTTCTGTTGATTTAACAGTTTAAAACGAAAATGGATTTTGTAGCTTCTGCACTAAAACTCAGGCCCCTTGAGTCACAATTATTTAAAGGGAGCTATTCTCTAAAGTCCATTATATGACATAAAAATGTAAACGGATATAATGTCGTCTCTCTCTCTCTCTCTCTCTCCTCACAAGATGGTATTTTAGAACCAAATCTTTCAGTCTTAATAATTGGGTGACTGACAGGTGTGTTTTTTTCCTGCAAAAGGACATTCTTTACTTGCTTCCCCTTACTCTTTATATGGATATTTATAGAAAGTAAAATTCAAATAAAAACCAGAATATCTGTGTAAGATGCTCTTAGAAGTATTTGGATCCTTGCAGGAAGACTTGAAACAACCTCTTATAGGCCGTTTATGTTGTTTTCTTTCTGAATCCCGTTTCCAAATGCTGCCTATTTTTATTCAAACCAATTGTGTTTTTCCAAGAGTTCACACTTCCACTTGTAAATTCCCCACTGGAGGTCGAAATCCTCTGTGAAATAAACATTTCCACAGCAACCCAGTGATGTCAGAAACATCCGCTAGTGATTTCAGAGTGGAAATAAAACAGGAGCAAAGAATGGCTCTAGAAAGACTGTTCCTTCATCCTTGCGAATAGCATGCCTCCTAGTAGAAATTTAGAAAACATTTATGGCTAAATACCTGTTTTCTTTTTCTGAGATTGACTCATTTTTCAAAGGCATGTCAAATGATCTTTAAAAAAAAAATAGGTCACCATCCTCTTTTCTGGATTGGTGAAGAATGGTGTTTCAAATCGGTGGTGCCTAACCACACTGGCCACTGTAGATTTTTATAAGGGAGGGAAATATTTTTTCTAAAAATTGATGTTGGAGAGAACATTGAGAGATGAAATTTCATGTACTAACTTCAGGCCCAAATAATGCTGACTGACCTGGCTTCAAACTTAACAATAGTTTTTTTTAAGTATTAGGCACACAGAAGTTCTATTCAGTTATCAAAATTGGTGCTGATCTCACCACTATGGAATAAAGGGGCTTCTCCATTGTTCCCTCTATTGTTTCCTGTGTCTCCTGGCTGAGTAAAAGAAGGGAGGAATTCTTCATACTGCCCCTAATTCAATCCCCTATAAACATTAAATGTAAAGAGACCAGAAAATATTAAATTAGGCCCAATGCCTGCATTTTCTTAAGCCTCCTGTCCAAATAACATTTATACAGAGCATTATAGAAATGTACACTTTGTAAATTGTTTTTCATACATCGGTTAGCCCAAGTTAACATTCTGTTCCTGCAGCCACTCACTGATTCCCTGATTTTAGCTCAGGTCCCACATTCACATCAATGGAAGTTCATTCTGTCTGTGTTATCCCATCCTCTATTTGTTGGATAAATGGATTCATTTCTCACAACAGTTTTGGGAGAATCGGGACTCTTTTTCTCCATTTTACAGATGTGGAAAGAGGCTCAGAGATGCTAAATAACCTAACCCAGGTCCCGCAGCTACAAAGTGATAGAAATTGAACCTAAACTTTGTGACCCCACCTACCTCTTTCTTCGAGGTCTAACTGAGCCCATCACAGGCCTGCTCTTGTATGAACATTTCAGCCCCCTACATACCAGATGGAGTAAGTGATTCCAACCCTTTCCCCCCAATCGATGGCAAGTGTACATTTGTGAAATGTCTTAATTTAAAAATTGATTGCATGTGCTCATCACTGTCCACAACAGCCCTGTTAAGCAGCAATTATTAGTTTTTTTTTAATAGACGAGGAAACTGAGGCTTAAGGAAAGACCCCGCTCCCCAACTCCCCCTCCTTCCTACAGCTAGTAAGTGGAAGAGCTGGGTCTTGAACCAAAGACTTCTGGCTCATGCCTCTCTTTCCCTGAACAAACACACAGGAAAACAGATACATGGATCCACCTAGCAGGCCCAGGGCCTACAGAGGCATCCAGGGATAAAGAGGCAGGAACAGATTTAAAAGAACCTCCTCTGCGCACAAACAGGGGAACACTGTATAAAAGTCTCACCTCCAGCCTCAAACATTTGTTTCCCCTCAAGTCTCCAGCTCTTTCTTTTTTAAACAGGAAAGCCCCCAAAGACGGCCACCTGAGTAGTTTTCTGATAAAATGCCTCCTTCCCTGCTTACCCCCTCTCCCTGGCAGCTCTGCCACCCCAGAAGAATTCTGCCTTCCTTGATAGATTTGCCCACCTGGCATCACCACAGTAACATGGAGGTTTGTTTGCTAGTTCCCAGCAACATAAAACAAGCTGCCACCCCACCCCCTACCCTCACCGGGGCCCAGAACAGATGGAGACAGCCCCTTGGGAAGCAGAGGGAGCCGTAAGCTCATTGAGAAAAGATCACTCCAGCCACCCTGCCAACTCCTTGCTGTGCAGTATTCAGAAGTCTGAAGATGGAAACCCAAAACAGAAAGCTTTCGATTTCCAGATCCGCTGTGGTTGTTTCTCTCAAGACAAACCAAACTTTCTTCTGCACGTATTCCCCTATCATATTGCCAAGTCACAATTTGTCACTTTGAAAATATGGAATTTGTTGAACTGATATCATCCTACTAGTGAAAAATCCATCTTTATTCATACTTTCCACCCAAGAAATAAGTTTTGCATTAATCTCGTATTGGAAATTAGTTAATAGTCCAGATGATGTGGGGTGTTTTCCTTGTTTATAAATGAGGTGCATTAACACTCTCGTACCACTAGGGTATCATTTAGCGAATGACTGCTCGGCTCTGCAGATGCAAGAGGCTTTGGTAGAATGTGAATAAAAAATGATCATTTTGGCTAAAACTGCAGATGGGAAGCAGATGTAATGTACAGAGGAAGTTGATTTCATTCCGTCTCTTTCCTTTATTAAAGTCTGTTAATTTGTCTTATTTAAAAAAGCATTCTGAATGCAAACACGTGTTAACTTGAGGCAAAGTGAAAACCAATATCATTCCTGCCTTCAAGAAGTTTACAGTCTCAACAAGTGTTTGGTCTATTAGGATTTGGGGTTGCCACTATTCCTTTGAAACTGTTTAAAAGTTTACATCTAATCAAAATCATAATTACCCTGGGGAAAGATTAAAATTAAGAAGTTGTGAGACACGGAAATGTCAGGAGGGCAAAAGGAATGTATAACAGAAGAGGCAGTTACCGTTTGTGGAAAACACGTGATGCCAAGGCCAGGGAGGAGGGTGCAACAGTTAATGCAAAAAGAAACTGAGGCAGGGCCGGGCACAGTGAGTGGCTCACGCCTGTAATCCCAGGACTTTGGGAGGCCGAGGCAGGCAGACCACTTGAGGTCACGAGTTTGAGACCAGCCTGACCAACATGGTAAAACCCTGTCTCTACTAAAAATACAAAAATTAGCCATGTGTGGTGGTGCACACTTGTAATCCCAGCTACCTGGGAGGCTAAGGAGGGAGGATGGCTAAGATCCAGAAGGTGGAGGTTGCAGTGAGCTGAGATGCCACTGCACTCCAGCCTGAGAGACAGAGTGAGACGCTGTCTCAAAAAAAAAAAAATCAAGAAAAGAAACTGAAGAAGAAATGAACCTCAAAACAGCTACAGCAGTAATAATAACAAATACTTACTGAATGCTTCTAATGTGCCAGGCGTGATATACAGCACATAACAATCTCTTTTGCTTTGGACTTCCTTGAGAAAAGGATTGGAGTGCAAGTTGTTTATTTGGGAGGTAACCCTAGGAAACACAGGTAAGGAAGTAGGAGAAATGAGAGAAAGAAGTGGAGGAGGCTGTAAGGAGCGCAACTGTGGGTAAGAAGAGTTTAGTTCTGCTTGGGACCCTCTGGGAGGCAGTGTGGAATGCACAATCTAGACTGACCCTCCTGGAAGTGTGAGGGGCTGGGGTATTTGCTGATCTTCCAACTCCTCAGTGGAAGGCTACTCCCAGGTGTTGGTCACTCCCAGGCACGTCCCACCTGTGGCCAGCACAGGCAAAGCGGGATATAGCAGCCAGAGCAAGTCCTCGGGCAAAGGGGTGTTGCTGCTGATGGAATCTGGGAAATTCATGGAAATGGTCATGCGTGGAAGCGGTCAGGGCTGTGCGGATTTGAGTTGGGACCAACAGCATCTGCGACACAAACATTAACTCATTTAATTTTACCAAAACCTTATGAAGTGGGAACGATTACATTTCCAGTTTCTCCCAGGAGAACACAGTCTAAGAGAGTGAGGAGTGGCATCTGTTGTTTTTACCCAGCTAGTGTCGGTTCCCTCTTCTGGGAACAGCCCCCTGCTCTTCCTTTGAGAAACATTCCCTTCCCCGTCTCAGTGATCTGACCTCACTGTCTCACTCCAGGGATGTGCAGGGACCCCAGCTGACCGGATGAGAGCTCTGCCTCAGATTTTCACCAGAGCCACAGGGAAGCGCGCTCTCTCTGCTGGGAGAGCAAGGCTGGGAGAATATGTAAGCCTGGCGCTCTTCCAGGCCATTTGACTCCCACCAGAATGAACCCAGCTGCTTAAGAATGAAGCCAGCTCAGAAGGAAAGAGAGCCTGAGAGGAAGCACTGCAGATTCCTGACTTAGATCCTTTGAGCAGCTGGATCCAGCCCAACCTGAAGCTAGACACCTCCGTGGAGTTTCTAAGTGTGTAAGCCAATAAACGTCTCCTCATTATAAGCCAGTTTGAGCCTGATTTATAGAAGTTAAGCATCTTGGCCAAGATCGCACATCTAACAAGTGTGGAGTAATATTCAGATCCATACAACCCTAATTCCATATGTGCTAGGGTTCTTAACCACCATGCTGTACAGTGGCAAATAGCATCTATGGCTGGACAGAGCTCAGAGCCACATCCTTTCATTGCCTGGCCCTCACTGGGAGTCTCTTCCCTTCCAGAAGCAGCTGCCAATTTGTTTAACAGAGTAATTGATCAGGGTACATCTCAGTTTTGTTTGTTTATTTTTGACTCTTATGGAGGCAAACATCTCAGCTGTATTTGAATTGTTTGTTGCATCAAATCATTAAAAGTCTGGACATGTCTCGATCACTTGGTGAAAGGCTGGAGTGGAGGTGAGAGAAAGTGTAAAAAGAAAATAGAGAATTAAGGCCAGGCACCGTGGCTCATGCCTGTAATCTCAGCACTTTGGAAGGCTGAGGCAGGCGGATCACTTGAAGTCAGGAGTTTGAGACCAGCCTGCTCAACGTGGTAAAACCCCATCTCTACTAAAAATACAAAAAAATAAAAATAGCCAGGCATGGTGGTGGGTGCCTGTAATCCCAGCTACTCAGGAGGTTGAGGCAAGAGAATCGCTTGAACCTGGGAGGTGGAGGTTGCAGTAAGCCCAGATTGTGCCACTCCACTCCAACCTGGGTGACAGAACAAGATTCCATCAAAAAAAAAAAAAAAGAAAGAGAGAGACAGAAGAAGAGGAAGAGGAAGAAGAAAAAGAAGAGGAAGAAGAAGAAGAAAGAAGAAAGAAGAAGGAAGAAGAAGGAAGAAGAAGGGGAAGGGGAGGGGAGGGGAGGGGAGGAAAGGGAAGGGAAGGGAAGGGAAGGGAAGGGTAGGGAAGGGAAGGGAAGGGAAGGGAAGGGAAGGGAAGGGAAGGGAAGGGAAGGGAGAAAACAGGGAATTAAGACCTTCAACTCTTGCCTTTTTTCTGATGACCCAATCAGGAGATATTTCTGGACAACCTCTGTATTAGTCAGGACTCAGTTGCAAGTGACAAAAACCCAACTTCACTGGCTAAAACAAAACAAAACAAAATTTTAAGAACTTTAATGGTTCTCCTGACCGAAGAGCCCAGGAGTAGGGGTGTTTTCAGGCAAGGCTAGTCTATGCAAATCTCAAACAGTGTCAACAACCCAATTTCTTGGCTTTGCTTGCCTTTGGGTTGACTTCATTTTCCATTCCACATGGAGCCTCCAACATCACTGGCTCACCTCTTCCTTTGTATCAGTGGTCCTAACAGAAAGAGAGTAGACAGATGAGATAGATGTGCATCTCTCTCTCTCTCCCTCCCTCTCTCTCTCTCTCTCAACAGTCCAGTCAAAAATCCTTAGATCCTAAAACACTGGCTCTGGTTGGGTCATGTTCCCATCTTTACATTAATTATGGTAACCAGTGGGATGCAATGCTCTCTGATTGGCCAGGCTTGAGTCTCATGCCCATCCCTGGCTCTAGAAGTCCACAACACCAAAGCAAATAAACAGACTGAAGAAGACACAGCTCCCCAGAGGAAAATTGGAGGACAGTCTGTGTATCTGGCACTTTTGGGAGAATGATGATTGGATGTCAAGCAGGCAAAAATGGCAGTCATCCACATTGCACCTACTGTGTGCTCTGCACTGTGGATAACATGATAGAGGGTACGTGACCACTTTTGTATCTTTAAGGAGCACATGCTATGTTTAGAAAAAAAGTGTCACTACCTATAGAACAACAAATAAAATATATAATAATAAATGAAGTTCACTGAAGAGCATATCACAGGTTGTTATTTGCAGGCAACAGAATTCACTTCAGATACTTTAGGCAGAAAGTCTTAGATAACTCATATAATTTCCAGGAGGGTTAGAGAATTGGGTTTGGATGCTACAAATAGGAACAAAGCTGCCAGGAAAAAAAGCTATATGACAATAGACTGGACACCAGAAACTCTACCACCCACGGTCTTGGAGGAACAGGAAGCTTGGTAACCTCATTTGCCAGATCATCTGATCTCCCTGTACTTAGCACTTGCCATACATTGCGCACTTCTGCCTGTAAGACTGGAGAAGGTGTGTTTGCCTGGAGGCACCTTGGTCACATGGGTGACCTGCAAAAGTTACCTGCAAAAGGTTCTGGGAAATGTTGCTTTTGGCTCTCTGGCCTCTATGAACCACAGAGTTAGTAGGAGAATGTTGCAATGGATACCAAATGAGTTAATTTACGATATCTGCCATAGAGCAGGTGACAGGAGTTCAGTGGAGAGAAGAAGATAAAGGCCAAGATCCAATCGTCTGTCACATTGGTTGTCTGACTTTGCTAAAAATTCAGAGGATATAGATGCCGGGGGTAAAATGTCCACAGAAGCCACACCTGGTCCATACCTCCAAGTTCTGGATGCCATCTGAAGACAGATGATGGCAAGTTGTGTTTGTCCATGTGCAGGTGATCAGGAAGAAGTCTGGGCTATGTTGTATGAACCATCTTGACACCTCCCTCCCCTTCAATATCAATATCCAATGTCTCTCCTTAAATGCTTCCCCTTCTCTCTACTTCCACTCAGTCACCTAGGCTGGGCTACCTCTCTCTTCTGTCAGGACCTTATGGTAGATTCCTAACAGATCTTTTTGCATCCATTGTGACCCAGCCATTCTTCATCCTGCAAAAAGAATAATGTCTTCAAAGCGCAAATCTAATCATAGCCCACTTCAGTGGCTTTCATTTCTCTTTGGATCAAAACCCAAATCCTAAAAATGACCCCTTTCAGTTCCTCTAATCTAGCCACCTACCCCCAACCCCAAGTCTGACACAATTTTCCATAATCCCACCGGGCTTTCTTAGGAGTTACAAGGCCCCTTGTGATCAGATTCCTACCACGGACCTCTCCAGGCTCATCTCAAGTGACCTTTTTCTTTGTTCCTTCTCAAAGGCCTCCCAACTCACACAAGGCCTCAGTGTGGCCAGCTCACTTAAGCTCTCAGAGACGTCAGATTCTTCCACCTCAGTGTGGCTTTGCCCTTACTGTTCCCTCCGACTGGAGAAGCTTTCCTACCCTTCCTGCCTGCCTAAGACCTTCTCAAACTCTAGAGTAGAGGTCATCATTTTGGGGAAAGTCTTTTGTCACGGTCCCAGAGGAAAGCCCTTGCATCTCTTCTCCTGGTTTCTGCCACTCCTCTGTTCCATCTCCCACCAGCTGGTCTTATTCACTGTGGTTTTCCTCACCTAGCACAGAACCTACTCAATACAAGTTGACTGAACAAGACCAAATAAACTTTAAAAAGAAGAAGGAAAAAAAAATCCCCCTACACAGAAAGCAGTAATAAAGAAAATGTGTTCTACTACCACCTTAAGACCTCAATTAATGTGCTTTTCTCCTCGTGAATCCTTGCTTCCAAGCAAACAGAATCTGACAGGCCGAATTAAATCATTTATCTTTCTAGTTCTCTGCCTTGGTTCTAACACTAGTGAAAAAGCCCTGATATTTCATAAGAAACTGGCAAAAGCAAGAGCTACGGCCTGGTACCTTGACTTTATCTGGTGGTGCAACCAATATATACATGTGTCAGGAGAAAAACATTCATTTCCAATGCTTCTTTTACCTAGGTGGAATTAAATGCCAGATTACCATATTTGATCATTTTGTTTTCTCACATACACCCTAAGGAACCTGTGTGTGTGTGTATGTGTGTGTTTGTGTGTGTGTGTGGGCGCCAACCAGGTTATTTAACTCCATACGTGGCTACAGCTGCAAATTACAGTGCAAACAGCCTTAGTGACAAAAACACAACCAGAAATGCTTAAAGCTTCTGCTAAATGTTATGTTCCAGTTCCTTCTTATACATTTGAATGTCTTTTGATTTGGAGTGACCTATGGGTTTCAGCCATGGGCCAGCGAGGAAACAAAAGATCATTTCCACTCTGCCCTGTATAATTAAATACCTAGATGAAGTTTTCTCCGGTTCTGCTTTCAGAGCCAAACAACGCTTGTTTGCATTCCATCATCATATATAAACACCCACGGGCCAGGAGAATTTACCTTTGCTGTTCTATCACTAGACCCTTAAATCAGGGCATCCTGACCGCATTTAAGCATATCAGAGAGGCCTCTGGTTACGAAGGCTGCAATATTTATTTTTCTTTAAATCACAAAAATATCCTATTTACAGTCCACTATTTGAAAAGGGATAACATGGATACAGACACTCCATAGATAATCCCTCCATCTCGTCTACAGATTCAAACATCTGTTTTTCTTCAAACCTTTGTCTCGGAGATGCTGAGTAGTCACTAAAGGGAGTGGTTTGGATTCCCCTCTGCTCGCTTCTCCTGCTGAGATCTGGAGGGTGAGACCCCAGTGAGATGGCGTCGGAGTCAGACAGAGAGAAGGAAGACAGTGAGGAAAGGCGATGATGAGTTGGGGACTTTGTGCGGCCGGAAGCAACCTGAGAGGCTCCACAAGCCATGTTCACGCGAGGGCTCCTTGGGCACAGATCAGCTGGGGGATTTCATCACAGTGAAGATTCTGGCTTGGTAGGGTTGGACAGGGGCCTGAGATTCTGCATTTACTAGCAAGCTCCTGGAAGCTGCTGCTACTGCTGGCTGGGGCCTGCAATGTGAGTGTTGAGGAACTTTAAACCTCAGGCTCTGAGTCAGACAGGCCTGGCTGGGAATCACCCCCTGGGTAGCTGGGCATTCTTGGGCAAATTTCTTAATTCTCTAGGCCCTGGATTCCTTATCAGTGTAACAGCAATGATAGTACCCATTGAGCAGGTCTGCATGTGAGAGGTTCAGTGTAATGTCTAGCATGCCAGAAAGCCATCTGCTTAGCGTTGCTTATTGTTACCTGATTCAGAGACTTCTTGGAGTGAGGCTTGTTAATAAAGGTGACAGAATGAGGACCAGAGCCTAACTCCCCAACTCACTGGGAAGTACGCCTTGCCTGTTTCATTATTTTATTATTTTTAATATTTAGACTTTTCTTGGTTGTATTTTCTCATTACATGTAATAATACAGATTTGTGAAAAGAAAGAAAAGGAGGAAGATAGGGAGGTAAAGACAGAGGGAGGGCGAAAAGAAAGAACAGAATTAATTAAGAAAAAGGCCAGGTGCTGTGGCTCATGCCTGTAATCCTCGAATTTTGGGAGGCCAAGGCACGTGGATCACCTGAGGTCAGGATGTTCAAGACCAACCTGGCCAACATGGTGAAACTGCGTCTCCACTAAAAAATAAAAAAATAAAAAAATAAAAAATCAGCTGGGCGTGGCGGTGGGTACCTATAATCCCAACTACTAGGGAGGCTGAGACATGAGAATCGCTTGAACCCAGGAAGCAGAGGTTGCAGTGTGCCAAGATCGTGCCACTGCACTCCAGCCTGGGTGACAGAGCACAACTTCATCCTCAAAAAATAAAATAAAGGCCGAATGTGGTGGCTCACGCCTGTAATCCCAGCACTTTGGGAGGCCAAGGTGGGCGGATCATGAGGTCAGGAGATCGAGACCATCCTGGCTAACACAGTGAAACCCCGTCTCTACTAAAAAGACAAAAAATTAGCCAGGCGTGGTGGCAGGTGCCTGCAGTCCCAGCTGCTCGGGTGGCTGAGGCAGGAGAATGGTGTGAAACCAGGAGGCGGAGCTTGCAGTGAGCCGAGATCGCGCCACTGCACTGCAGCCTGGGCGACAGAGCAAGACTCCGTCGAAAAATAAATAAATAAATAAGAAAAATAAAATAAAATAAGAAAAAACCGACAAAGAGATCATGTGACATTTTAGTCTATGTACTTCTAGTTATAAACGCATATACTTTAAATAATAGAATTCTATTGAACATACCATTTTGCAATCTTTTTTTTTTTTTGAGACGGAATCTCACTCTGTCGCCCAGGCTGGAGTGCAGTGGCATGATCTCGGCTCACTGCAAGCTCCACCTCCCGGGTTTACACCATTCTCCTGCCTCAGCCTCCCAAGTAGCTGGGACTACAGGCGCCCGCCACCACACCTGGCTAATTTTTTGTTTTTTAGTAGAGACAGGGTTTCACCGTGTTAGCCAGGATGGTCTCCATCTCCTGACCTCATGATCCACCCACCTCGGCCTCCCAAAGTGCTGGGATTACAGGCGTGAACCACCGCGCCCGGCCTTGCAATCTTATTATTTTCCCTTGATGCATCCCAATAATAATAGAACAATAGTAGTAATGACAATAACAATAGCTAGTCTTTTTTAGCCTCTTACTATGTGTTAAGCACCCCTCTAACACACTCTTAACTCATGAATTTTCACAACCCTTTGACATAGACGCTTATCATCTGCATTTTATAAGTGAGGAAACTGAGGCACAAAAAGTGTAATACACCCAAGGTCTCACAACTAATAAATGGGGAATTCAGGGTGGAAACCAGGCAGCCCACAGCACAGCCCCTGCCTAAAACCCCCATGTTCTGCATTCTTCATGGTTCATCCTGACACGCTGTTTCACTGCCTGATTATTTTCCATTTACCACATCGTGAATATCTGTCCTCGCCATTCCGTAGTTTTGCACAACGTCACTTTTGGTGGCTGCGTAGTATTTGTTGTCTATTATTATCTCCATTTTACAGATGAGAAAATCGAGGCTTGAGCGCTCAGTAGGCTGGCAGAGAGTAGTTGGAATGACCACAATCTGCCTGCAAGCCCTAGGCGCTGTCCACCCCACAGTGCGCTCAGAAACACACACACTGAGCACCTACTGCAATCAGGGTATTTGCTGGTCTCAGTGAAGAATGGCAGACCCATGTGATTCTCACTGCTGTGCAACTTACAGCCCAGTGGGTTGAGACACGCAATGAAATAAGTAAGCAAATACATGACCAAGATGATTTGAGATATTGGCAAGTGCTAGAAAAACAATTCCACTCTGTGGTGTGATGAGTGTGAGTGGCAGTGATTATTCTGGAAAACTGTTTGAGGAGGTAAGATTTGAAGTGATACCCAGATGACTAGAGGAAGTCATCACACAGTAATCTAGAGTCAGATTTATCTAAAGCTCTTAACATCAAACAAAAGCTTAGTGCTAACCCGAGGGAATGGTGAGCAGAAGCATCTTTTATTTTTAGAAGTCTCATAAAGAGCATGAGACAGCGCAAGCAGAGTGGAAACTGCAAGGCTTGGGAGCCAGGGCTGGCGGGAGTGAGCCTGGCTCTGTCCCGTGTGTGGCCTTTGACAGAGTCTCAGTCACCTCATCTGTAAAATGGGCTTGCAATTGCTTAGAGCAGGGCTGCTGTCAGCATGAAATGGAATAACTATGGAAGGCACCTGGAGGACACTGTGTAATCTCTACTGTTGACATCGGCTCTCAGGGTTTGATTGACCTGCCCTTTGAAGCATCCAGTCTGGAATATTAAGACATCAGCGGCCGGGTGTGGTGGCTTATGCCTGTAATCCCAGTATTTTGGGAGGCTGAGGCAGGCAGATCACTTAAGGTCAGGAGTTCAAGACCAGCCTAGCCAACATGGCAAAACCCTGCCTCTACTAAAAATACAAAAATCAGCCAGGCATGGAGGCATGCCCTTGTAATCCCAGCTACTCAGGAGGCTGAGGCAGGAGAAACACTTGAACCTGGGAGGCGGAGGCTGCAGTGAGCCGAGATTGCACCATTGCTCTCCAGCCTGGGCAACGGAGCAAGACTCTGCCCCACAAAAAAAAAAAAAAAAAAGACATCAGCATTAATCAACAGGAGAATAAGGAGATTCCTGAGATTTCACAAACGACACATATTTGTGAGCCTATTGGGTATTGCTACCATATTATGATTAAGATCTAGATAATACTTGGCACGTCATTTACTAAGTCTCTCCACAAAGGCAAGTTGGAAAATTCAGAGGAATGACCTTTGGTTTCTCGGTTGATCTGTTTACTCTGATAGACTGAGGGAGAAGGCTAACTGGGTCACCCATGACCACCTTTGACCTTTCTCAACTCTCAGTTGGTGTCACTGTTGTGGTAGAGGCCCTTGGGGAAAAATTCTTTCTCTCTCACCTTTCTTTGTTCATGGCAATAAATCGTGTTAAGAATGGCTCTGACTACATTTATATCCATTGCCTACCTTCATCTTCCTACCTCCTGTTCTCCCCATTTTACAAACTAGGGGACCGAGGTTCCGAGAGGTCACACAGCCAGGTAGGCAGCTCGCTCTGGGCTAGGTCCTTTTCTCGTCCATGTACCCAGCCCCCACAACAGTCTTCAAGTCTTTTTGCCTCAGGAACCACTCTTTCTTCCGTTTTCCCCTGGTCAGCTCTGACCTCGTCCTCAGATCTCAGCTTGTGTCACTTCCTCAGTGAAAAGCCCATATTATGGGCTCACCAAGCTCTGTATCTTCCTCCTTCATCCTGCCTATCACAGCTACAATTGCACAGTTGTCCATGTGACTGTTGGATCCATGTATAAAGTAGGAGCAAAGAACCCAAGCTCAGACATCAGGGACGTAGGTTCAGAAGTGAGTGCCACCTCTTTCCAGCTGAGTGTCTTTGGGCAAGTTATTTAGCCCCTGCCCATCTCAGTTTCCTGGGGTGTAAAATGAGAATCATAATAATGACTACCTCATAGAATGGCAGTGATGTGAAATCAACTCATGTTGCTGAAGTTCTTGGGGAAAATGCTCAACAGACAGCCTGCGATACACGTAGAGCGGGGCCAGAAGGCCATCTCTTAGGCCACACCGAGCCACACTGCAACCTCCATACAGGCAGGATGGTGTCACACTTGGCAAAGCAGGTATTCCACAAATATCTATAGAACTCAATGAAGTACTATTATCATCATCCTCATTATCATTCTCATTTTACAAGAGAGCATTCGAGTCGCTTGCCCAAGGTCACAGGGCTAGTTAAGACACTGAGCTGAGACTCGCCTTGAATCCCATTGCTCATCCCACCTGGCTGTTCTGCTGGCCACAGGGTCTTCTAGTCTACCATGGATAAAACCCAGAGTCCAGGAAGGAGAGGGAACAGGGGGTTGCAGAAGCTTAGGGAGGAAGCATGCCAAAGTAGGTGCACCTTCATACTGTCTCCCAAGCCCGACTGCCTGCAGATTTTCTGTCTGAGCCGCCAGAAACAAAGATGACAGCAGAGGGGCTGAAGGTCACTCCAGAGTAGGGAGAGAGGGGTCTTGGTGGGCCCAGATCTCCCAGCACCAGACAGGGGGTTCTCACACCAGCCTTGGTCTCCTGGGCACAGAACTAGGACAGGGATAGGAGACCTCCCATCTCTCAAATGCCCTGGTGTTTTTAACTTGTTCCTGCATTCTCCTGGGGGACTTGTGTGTGCTCTGGGCCTAATGATTTCCTGTGACCGTTCTACCCAGGGTGTATTCCTGTGTCTTCAGAGGAAGGACTAATCCAGCCAGACCGTCTCCATTCCCCTCCCTTTACCCTCTCAAACCAGACCAGCCCGGCATTTTTTTCTCTTGAATTTAAGAGCCTTGCAGACACGAAGATCCTTTTAGCTTTTAACATATTTAATAATTTATTATTTATCTGGTATTTTTGTAAATGTATTCCTCAGATCTTGCCTTTGCATCTTTAGTTTCCAATTTGCACCTACCTGACATAGTTTATATTACAATCCCTTGATTCTCCGAAGGCAGGGGTTCCTCTTTTAACACTTTTTTATAGTCCTAATGAACTTCTATGCTTCATTTACTCAAGAAGACATCTCTCTCTCCCTCTTTCACATTCTCCTGCTCACAGGCATACAAATCATATGTGTCACTAATACAGTGTTGATTTTTCCTGGGTTGGTTCTTTTTTTAAACATGTTTGCCCTTCAGCCTGCTATTAACCAGTTTTTTCCTACTTTAGAAAACTCACTCTTTTAAATTTCATCATTCAGTATTTCCTCAGGGATTTTACCCTTTATTAAGAAGTCAAAACCAATTTTGGAGCAGTCCTGGATACCAAACAGTCTCCTGAATCATTTATCTCCTCCCCAGCTCTGGCACAGGAGTGGACACACAGCAGTGACCCAATAAATACTTGTTGGTTGACCAGGTGGCCAACAAGTGATCTTCAGAGAGGCAGATTGGAGTCCTGCTTAAGTACATGGGTGTGAAATCGGGACCTGTGGGTTTCAATGCTGGTTTTATTCCACATGTGGCTCTGTGACCTTAAGCAAGCCACTCAAATACTCTAGGCTTCCATTTCCTCAGCTGTAAAATGGGAATGAGAGTCTTTTCTACCATCTTCCAAGCTTACTGCAAGGATTAAATACATAAAACACTAAGGAAGATAGCTGGCATAGCAAGCTGTGGATAAACAATAACTTTGGTTTCTTGCCTACTGCCTCCTCTTTGCAAGGAACTTACATGATAGAGATTACCTTGAATCACAGACAGAACAAGGCAATTCACACCTCTCCCCGCACCTCAAAATTAAGAACCACGTGTGATAAAGGCACTAAGAAGATCTTGCTCCCGGTTGCCCACACAAGCATTTAGATGTGCGGAAACGGCCCATCCACGAGTCCCAGTCTCCTGCTGTCCCTTCTGAGACCTCAAGGCCAGCATCTGTAAAAGGGGGATGGTACTTTGCCCCTTACTGGAGAAAGAATTCACCACCCCTATTCTCAAACCTGTCGCCTTCATTTAAATGATCTATTGCCTTGTTACCCTAACATGAATTGTCCTCACACCAGTTCAAAACAGCTGGTAATAAACCAACTAGAACGATAGAGGCCATCCAGTCCTCTTTAAGGATGGGTTGGCTCAGGTGGCCGAGGCAGAAATGCCCACTAGGGGGCGAGCGTGCTCACTCATCGATCCCCGTGGTGGTTCCGTCCTGGAACTAGGAAGGGAAGGGGGAGCTAACACGTTCCAGGTACTCTCCCAGGCCCATCTCTGGATTCACTACCACATGTCACCTAACATTGCCCCAGCTGAGGAGGTTGTATTTTCTCCATATTAAACCTAGGTATTCTGAGGCTCAGGGGGGTTAGTTAATCGGCCCAGGATCCCAGAGCTGAAAGTGGAAATTGTGATGGAACCCAGGCTTCTCCTACTCTAGCAGGCCACCTACAGGGTCCTTGTAAAGGACAATACTCAGCTTTGACTGTTGGAGAGGAAGGTGTGCAGACACCAGACATGTGGACACTGACAAAATGGTGCATCACATACATCTTCCCCGAAAAAGGGGCGTAGGTTTAAGCCTGTGTTTCCCAAAGTGTGTCCCAAAAAACATAAATCCTGAAAGGTGCTCTGTAAAAAAGGTCTCTGCGGTCGTAGAAGTATTTGAAACGTGACATTTACTGTTCTTCCTGAAATACAAAATACTGATGAGTATGTTAAAGGTCCTGGGAAGTCCTGCAGTAAAGAAACCTGTTTGCTTGACCTTGTTTAATGTAGTTGAGTACTTGGCCAGCCTATTGGACATCAGGGTTGTTACATACATATGACATCTATTCATTTTTTAAAAATAAGCTTGCTTCAGAACATTAGGAACATACTGAAAGTGAAGGAATGGGAATTCACACATTCAAATAAGGGATTGACATAGATGTCTCAAAGACAGAGGAAAGTGTGTCCAAGCAGGGTATTTATGGAAAGTCTGAGTTATGAAACAAAAACAGAACCAGAACCATAGAGAAATCTAAAGTCTTTAGGATATGAAGAACAATTTCAGCATTCAGGATGACTCCAAAATGTAATCCAGAATACAAACTATCATGGTAACCAAGATGTTTCACACCACGGGGTAAAAATTTTACATTTTGAGTCCTTAATCTCCAAAGCATGCTCAGAGCTGGATCTTAGCATGGAATGTGAGTTTATTCATGAACTTGCTGTATCCATCAACACACACACATGCACAATGGAAAAAAGTTTTGCTATGATTGTACCGAATGGCTTAGAGAGTGCAGTCTACAGAGACAGATGGTTAGACCCATGGCTGGCTCCCAAAACTGCATTCTCCAGTTCAGTGAGAGGCCAGCAGAGACAAGCGAGGAACCAGCTGCTTTCCACAGCTGGAACAGCTGCAGGGATTGACCTTGAGAGACCCCACAGTCAGCACATGAACGTGGTGGCTCATGCTGACTTCATGCCTCAGGATGGAGTACAATGAAAAAGAACATCTACTGTTCCTGATGGGTTAAAGATGGCCACAAATCCTTTGATACTTCCCCTTTCAATAGGTGGGGTCTAATTTCCCTCCCCTTGAATCTGAGCTGGCCATAATGGCTCACTTGACTGAGAAAATGTGGCAACAGTACTGTTCTGGGACTTTTGAGGCTAAATCATAAGAAGCTTGCAGCTTCTGTCAGTCTCCTAGAACACTCAGTCCTGGGACCCAGCTACCCTTCTGTGAGGAAGACCAAGCAGCCCCATGGAGAGGCCACATGGAGCCCTGGTTGAGCTCCAGCCAACAGCCAGCACCATCTTGCCAGCCATGTAAATGAGCCACCTTAGAAGTAGATGGAAAAGCAACAAGTCATCCAGACATGCCCTACTCTTCTCACCCCTAAATAATCTGATCCTACATTCATGAAATATAGTAAAATGGTTGTTTTAAGCCACTAAATGTGAGATTATTTGTTAAACAACAATAGATAACTGGCACACAATTTTATTGAGCTACTATAAGTGATGGCACCAAAGTAGGTACTTTGAATATATTATCTCCTATAATCGTCACAATTTTCTTTAATTGTACAAATGTGAGAATTAAGACTTTGACCTTGGACACATTAAGAAACTCATCCCAAGTCACACAGCAACCCTGTTTTTCTGTCTCGAGTATCTTTCATTATTAGAAAATGTATTAGGGAAAAAAATCCACAAAATATGCTATAGAGAAAATAGGTAGTAGAAAAGTAGAATGAATGGTGAGTTTTGTGTGGGTGCAAAAGAAAGCACCTCTGATTCTAGCCTAAAATAAAACAAAAGTTGTAGACAATGGAGAATTCTCATGAAAATATGTCCTCCCTCTGGCTTCAGCTATATCATCGCTATGAGACTGAATAGGAAAGAGGGAATGTTTTCATAATATTAAAGATTTTTTCCTCTAAATTAGCAAGGCCAGCACACCAGCTGGGTCCTTGACATTTGTCTTTACCAAAAGCACTTATGGATTTAGCACCTACTATGTGTTAGGCATTGCCTGAGGTGCTTCACCTGTCAGATAACCACAGGCACATTTCCTTACATTTGTAAGAGCTTTAGAGTTGACATAATACATTTACCCACATGCTCTCATTTCATCATGGGAGCAGATGCTTTTCCTGGGGAGCAAAAGGAGCCAAATTAATCAACAAATGATTAATATTTAGCAGGCACCACCTATATGCCTGACACATAAGATCATTCCCTGCCTCCTTCTCCCCACTGGCTGGTTTATTCCCCTTTGCTTTCTTACTTAACGGTTTGTATTGTATGGCTTATACCTGTTTTCCTCATGACTCTATAAGATTCTCTTGCATAGCAAAAACCTAAGTACAGTGCCTGGGGCAAAATAGGCAAGGTCTGCTGGTGAAATAGATGGAGGGAGGGAGGGATAGGTGGATGGATGGATGGATGAGTGACTGGATGGATGCATAGGTGGGTGGGTGACTGGATGGATGAGTGAATAGATGGATGGGTAGATGGGTGGATGGGTGACTGGATGAATGGGTGGATGGGTGGGTGACTAGATTAATGGGTGGATGGATGAATGGGTGTGTGACTAAATGGACAAATAAATGGATAGGTAGGTTGGTGACTGGATGCATGGATGGATGGATGGATGGATGGATGGATGGATGGATGGGTGGTAACTGGATTGATGGATGAGTGGATAGGTTAGTGGGTGGGTGGGTAGATCGATACATGGATGGGTGGGTG